>NC_056072.1:3333333-3636363 GCF_016772045.2 Ovis aries
AAATAGTGTGGCTACCAGGACCCAGGGGTCATCTGAGGCCACCTGGAGCCTGGAGACCACGCTCTGGTCACTTAAAGCAGCATCTCTTGGTGAAAAAACTTTTCCATCCTCAGTCCCTCCCTCTGGCCTGGGACTCAAAACCCAAGGCCAGGGACTTGCCAGTAGGAGACCATTGTAACCTACAGGGTGCGTTTTTGTAGCTGAGAATTAAGTACCTAAGATAAATAAAATTCCTAAGATATTTTACTTTGACTTGTTGGGAAATTGTCCTCAATTTGTTCAGTAAGACACTTTACTATTTCTGCCAGAAAAGCTGTTGTACTTAGTTGTCCAGTCGTGTCTAACTCTTTGCAACCCCAGAGTCTATAGCTGCCAGGCTGCTCTGTCCATGGGGAGTCTCCAGCAAGAATACTGGAGTGGGATGCAATGCCCTTCTGCAGGGGATCTTCCCAATGCAGGGATAAAGAGTGACAGTGTGTGAGCTTGCGTCTGGTCCTTTGGGCTGGATTAGGAAGAAGAAAAGCATCTCTGGGGAGAATCTCCTCCATCTTCGTAAGCCCTGTTACTAATAGAATGCTCTGCATATACTAGGTGTGCAAAAAATTGCTTGTCAGGTTAAAGTATGTGGGTGAGTAGGGGTAGGAAGGATGAACAAACAGAAATCCTGGGAGCATCATTTTGATTTCAGGAAATCACATGGTGTTTTAAATCTTAGAGAATGATGGAATCTGCATTATTTTTACATCTACTTTGGGTAAGCAAATGCAAAGACCTGGTTAGGTTTCTTTAAACCAGACTCAGCTATTTCCCTTCCATTCCTCAAAAGTAAATAGAAGTAAGAGGCAAACCTTATTGAATACAGTTAATAAAGCCATCTTTAGTGCTTAATTGTATTGAGATTTTCTCTCAGTTTTTGCACTGAAGCTACCTAGTGTGTTAGTCGCTCAGTCATGTCGGACTATTTGAGACCCCATAGACTGTAGCCTGGCAGGCTCCTCTGTCCATGGGATTCTCCAGGCAAGAATACTGGAGTGGGTTGCCATTTCCTTCTCCAGGGGATCTTCCCAACCCAGAGATCAAACCCACACCTCCTGAATTGCAGGCAGATTCTTTACTGTCTGAACCACCAGAGACGACAGGGAGGCTAGCTTAGATTTATTTTATTTTGCATGTTGTCGTGGAATGAGGACCCAAGGAGTAATATCTCATCCAATTTCAGGTTTCACAGCTTCAGAAGGAGGAGTTTGGAGGAGCTGGGGGTGGCTAAGGAGGACAATAACATGACTGAAAGCCTGGATAGAGGGCACACAGAGAAATGTTAAAGAAAATTGATCACTGTAATGGAAAAAAGAATTTCAAAGGATGGTTGGCACGAAGACGAAAGGGAGAATCTGGGAGCTGCTTGTCATATACCTTAATGATCAGAGGTTTATTGAAACTGGAAAGATTTAGGTCAGCTCTTAGGTAGCATCCCTTACCCAACTCAGGATTCCTCGGTAGCATTAGGAATGCGCTGATGCTCCTTGACTGAGTTAGAGGCAGAGTTCTGTGATTCCCTGTTTGAGCCCAACACTTCCTTGTTAAAGTGAGGGTGATCAGTTTGTGATTGTGTTTATAAAGAACAAGTTGTTTAGAGACTGTCTCTTAACCATCTCATGGACACTGGCTGTATAGGCGTTTAGTAAATGATGAGCCAGTGTAGCAGGACATATTGGAATGTGTGTTCTAGAACATCACAACTGTAATGAGGAAACTACGTGGCCCTTTCAATAGCAAAATTGTTAGATTTCAGAGCTTCAGTTCATGCATTTTTTTCTGTTAAATCATTCTCATTATACACTGCCATATGTAAAATAGATAGCCAACGGAAACTTGCTGTGTGACTCAGGGAATTCAAATTGGGGCCCTGTAATAACCTAGAGGGAAGGGAAAGAGTGGGAGGCGGGAGGGAGATTCAAGAAGGAGGGGACATATGTACACCTATGGTTAATTCATGTTGATGTATGGCAGAAATCAAACCAATATTGTAAAGCAATTATCCTTCAATTAAAAATAAATTTTAAAAATGTTATTGGAACAAAGCTGTAAAAAACAAAACAAAAATCAATTCTCTTTTCTTGGCTTGCCTGCTCTGTGTCCTTATTTGTGAATTGGTGGGTTTTCTTTTGTTTTTTTTTGTTTTTTTTTTTGTTATTGTTGTTGCTACTTGTTGCGTGTCTGGGTAGAGGCTTTGCCATTTGTACTTTACAAAGTTTCTTGCTCCGGAAGAAGGCTTTTTGAGTCAGCTTTCTATACCGTGCTTATTAAAAACGTTACTGTTGTCTAGGTTATTTGGTTTTTCAGTCTTGTTTCTTGCATGAGTCATCTTGTTGAAGCTGGAAATATTGTTTTTCCATCCAAAATGAAAATCCCAGAAGTTTTGTCTGTTATCCAGAGTTCAGTCTGTCTAAGTAACCCATGTGGATTCCTGGATCCTATTTGTCAATGACTTTTTGTGTTAAGATGTTGAATTCACACATCCAATTGGCATCTTCCAACACTATCTATTGGTTTTTCATTTCTTCATGCTTCATAGAGACTCAAAGCTTAATGCAGGAATACTCCAGCTACTGGAAAATGCCCATGTTCCTAGGTTCCTTGTCTTCTGGTGATGGGCAATTAGCCTTGGAGGCAGTTGTAGGATGGAGCAACGTGGCTGTCTGGCTGGCTGGCTCTCTTGTTGCGGCATCTGGCAGCTTTCCTCAATTATGAGCTGCCCTTGAACTTGGTCTGCGTTCCAGGTTTCTGCATAGCACTCCTTTTGCTTGGTTTAATGGAACACTGTTAAAAAGGAAGCCTCTTAGTAGCATTGTCTGATGCTTTTGTCACTAAAATGTTCTACATTCTTTTCCTCCTGAATACTTCTGTGATGTGAGTAACCTACATTCTGGTGAGCCTCACCAGCCTGGGGAAGGGAGAAAGAAAAGATATGAAAAAGAATAAATATGTGAGTCTCAATGTCTTCTGGACTTCTAACTTCAGCCTGCTAATTCTTTCAAAGTGTGCCTCACAGTATGCGTTCCTGAGACTTTTCATGTGGGTTAACCCACACCCAGGACTCTCAAGTTCAAAGTGGTGTCTACCAGTCTCCTTATTTCTTGCCCTAGTTACTTGAGGGATGTTTTCTTTGAAACCATATTAAGAAAAGTCTCCATCCTAATATCTTGAAGTCTAAGGCGACAGTGGTATGTTTTTAAGAAGTTCAAGTACTGCTGGGGCTCTTAAATCCTTTTTTTTTTTTTTTTTTTTTTAATATGTTTATTTGGCTGCACTGGGTCTCAGCTGCAGTATGCAGGATCTTTAGTTGGGGCATGTGGCATCTAGTTTCCTGACCAGGGATCAAAGACAGCCCCCACTTTTCCTCCCCCCACCCCAGCTCCCCACATTAGGAGTATGGAGTCTCAGCTGCTGGACCACCTGGGAAGTCCTGAATCATACCTATTTCTATGGATATTTGCCCTTAAAAACATCACTTTCACCACCGGTGTCTCCATACAGGTGGTAGGGTTAAGTTTGACTTCATGTTTACTGAGCACTTATTATCTGCTAGGTACAGGCATTCCTGGTTATGTAAGTGAATAAGATCTAGCCCCAACTTACTCCCCCTGCCCATCCCTTTAACCTTGTGGGATGTACAGTCTATAAGAGAAAGCTGTGTTTAAATACTTACTTATTCATTCATTTGACTGCACTGGATCTTAGTTGGAGCATGTGGGATCTAGTTCCCTGACCAGGAATTGAACCCAGGCCCCTTGCATTGGAGCATGAAGTCTTAGCCACTGGACAACCAGGGAAGAGAAAGCTGCGTTGAGAAGGCAATTACAAGATAAGGAGTAGGTCAGAAACATATCCAAAGGGCAGAGTCTATTCTTGGTTATTTAGGAAAGGTTTTCCAAGGGCAGGGTGTGTGGGGTGGGAGTGGATATCCAAACTGAAACCCTTGCCTGCCCATTTAATTCAATGTTTGGTGGGTCAAAGTTTAATCCATATCTGTAGATTAAAAATTAGATTCTTTTCCCCCAAACGTCTGCCCACAGTTTCCAGAAATATTTCTCTGGAGTCTGAGGGATTGTTTTATCTGTTGAGAGAAAACTGCTCAATAATATCCTTGGGTCTTCTTGCCTCTACTGTTCATAGTTCTTGTCTTTCAGTGGACGCCTGCAGCAGGAGAAGGGCATGCTAGGATTATTCTGCATTCTTTTTTTTTTTTTTTTTTGCTTGTAATGTCTAATGTGAATCCATTGAAGAGCCTCTTAAAAATGCAAATTGCTGGATCCCACTCTCAGAGACTTGTGAATTCCCTGGATCAGAGAATTTGCATTGACACCAACAAGCTTCTTTATTCTCATCTGGGACTGGTTGCTCAGGGCTCTAACAGGAGCAGGGTGAGGGTATGAACGGTTAGTTATCTGGTTTGTCAGGTGAGTTTATTTTCATCTAAGCTGAAATCCAAACCACACATTATGGCTGCTTTATTTAAAAGCACATGAAGGAAGCCCAACCAGATTTCATGTTTTTTGCTGAGACTGATTTTCAACTACAGCCACATCCGTCAGAAGCTATTTGTGATTATGAATGTTATTATGATTTTTTTATTTTTGGTCTGTGCTGGGTGCTCAGGCTTCTCTAGTTGTGGCATGCAGGCTGAGTTTCCCCGAGGCATGTGGAATATTAAGTTTCCTGACTAGGGATCAAAACCCACACCCACTGCACTGGAAGACAAGATTCTTTACCCCTGGACCATCAGGGAAGTCCCGAATGTTGTTATGACTTTTAAATTTGTACTTAATGTTGCCCAGGTTACCCAGGTGCTTTGTTGTCTCTCTTGCCTTTTACATTTATTCTGAGCATCTTAGCACCGGAAGGATGTGAAGCATGTAAATCACAAGACCGCAGTCACCAATATGAAGTTAATCATGCTTATGTCAGCGCTGACGTGCGGTGTGCCCTTTAGAGAAAAGCACAGCGTGGGCGTGGAAGCATTGCGATACCTACCCGGAGGAGGCAGAGGCCACTTCATAGTGCATTCAGCTCCACAAGTGCCCACCTTCGGCCCTTGCTGCTTCAAGGTTCCTTAAGAATCTGAGTCATATGCTGCAGGTCACTCATTACACTTTTCTTTAAAATGTATTTTGAATGTCAGTGCTTATCGTTTGAGTATCACAATTTAAATTTTATTTGTAAAAACTGAAGATTTCAGGAAGATAAGCGCTGACCAAAATGTAGAGAAAAGGAAATCTTCCTACACTATTGGTAGGAAGATAAATGGCTGTGGGGTTGGAGAAGACTCCTGAGAGTCCCTTGGACTGCAAGGAGATCCAGCCAGTCCATTCTGAAGGAGATCAGCCCTGGGATTTCTTTGGAAGGACTGATGCTAAAGCTGAAGCTCCAGTACTTTGGTCACCTCATGCGAAGAGTTGATTCATTGGAAAAGACTGATGCTGGGAGGGATTGGGGGAAGGAGAAGAGGATGGCAGAGGATGAGATGGCTGGATGGCATCACTGACTTGATGGACATGAGTCTGGGTGAACTCCGGGAGTTGGTGATGGACAGGGAGGCCTGGCGTACTGCGATTCATGGGGTCGCAAAGAGTCAGACACGACTGAGCGACTGAACTGAACTACAGAGAAGAGTATGGGAGCTACTCAAAAGATTAAAACTAGAAGCACTGTGTGATCAGCACTCCTGCTGCTGGGTGTGTATACAAAGAGAATGGAAACAGGATATTGCCTAGATGTCTGTGCTGTCAAGCCTAAGGCGTGTTTATTCACAAGAGCCAAGACATGGAAGCAACCTAGTAAGTGTTCATCAGCCCTTACGATATAAAAGATGTATACACAACAGAATGCTATTCAACCACAAGAAAGGAAATCCTGCCACTTGTGACTACACGGCTGGACTTGGAAGGCATTATGCTAATGTGTCCAGTTTTGGTCCAGTGGCTAGGACTCTGTGCTCCCAATGTAGGGCCCAGGTTCAATCCCTGGTTGGGGAACTAGATCCCACATGCCCCGACTAGAAGTTCGCATGCCACAACTAAAAATCCCACATGTTGAGACAAGGATCAAAGATCCCACATGCTGTAGCTGGGACCTGGTACAGCCAAATCAATAAATATTTTAAAAAGTCAAGATCATAATAACAGAGAGTAGAATGGTAGTTAGCAAGAGCCGGGGGGAGGAAGGCATTGTTTAAGGATACCAACTTGCAACTAGTAGATAAAAAAGTTTCAGATATCTAATGCACAGCACAGTGATCACAGTCAATAACACTCTGTAATAAACGTCAAAGTTACTCATAGACTAGATCTTAATTGTTCTAACCACAAAAAAGAAAGGGTAACTGTGTAATCTGACAGAGGTGTTGCACTACAGTTATCATCATATGGCAGTATATAAATGTATCAAATCAACAAGCTATAGACCTTAAACTTAATGTTATGTGTCAATTATATCTCAATCAAAAAATTCAAAGATCAATTTTTTGATAATAAATATAAAATTCTTTGTTACAATTTTAGAAACCCATATTGTGACTTTAAACAATGATGAATTGTGTTCTTAAGACATGATACTTCCAAAATTAGTCTCATGGTGAATTCTAAAATCTATCATTTAAAGAGGCATAAAGGAGCTTCACTGAAGCCCAAACTGTTGGGCTGGAAAATGAGCTGACAGCTTGTTCCTAAAAGTGTAGAGAAGATGGACTCTGTTAAAATATCCAGGCAAAAAGTTATTTTAGATTATGAACCTTATCTAGTTAATTGAGATTTGAGAAGTTTAAGCTCATAGTATTGAAAGGAATCAGATCTTTTCATGGAAAGCCGGTGTTGCCACTATAATAGATAATCATTTATATCCTCTAAATGTGAATATATTAGAATCATTGAATTGCGTGGATTTGGGGCTAGAGGGGAAGGCAGCATGGAGACCTTATTTCACAATTAGGAAAGTGAACATCAGAGAATACACATGGTCCTTCAGTGGTAAGATCATTCCTGTTACTTCTCCCTGAGGAAATATAATGAAGATTTTGGTTCAACTTCTAGCTCCTCCTTGACGCTCTCCTTCCATCTAAGCTGAAAACAGAGACGCTTCTCTCGCACTTGCTCTTGGGTCTGATCTCATGAACCTCAATGGGCCAGGAGAGACTGGAAGGGCCTGAGAACTGGTCCTAGCCCTGTGCCCACAGAGAGGCAGGTGCAGAGGGAAGCTGATCAGAGCAGGCAGGACACAGCAGCAGCCAGCACTCCAGGCTCGCCATTGCAGAGAGGCAGGGCAGCTGTTGTAATCAGCAAAGATTGGCCCAGCATCACACAGTGGTCCTGAAAAGCAGATGGAATACAGAAATGGCGGAAGCAGGAGTTGGCCATACTGTATTGATCTATTGATCATTTTTCAAGTGTATCAATCACTTTCACATCTTCATGCCTCTGTCTATTTGTTCTTTCTGCCTGAAACATCCACAAACTTCTGCAGAATTAAAATCGTATAATTTGACTCTTCACCTGAATGAGCTAATAGAGCATTGCCTTACACCTTGCAGTTAGCAGACAAAGCATGATTATTGTCAACAACACAAGGAGGGTTTAGGCAAAAGTAGTACTGGAATGGAGGAGAAAACGGCAGTGCACTCCAGTATCCTTGCCTGGACATTTCCATGGACAGAGGAGCCTGGAGGGCTACAGTCTGTTGGGTCACAAAGAAGGCCACAACCGAGCGACTGAGCACGTCACAGTAGCCGTAAGTCATGGTTCAGCTGCTTAACAAGATCAAAGATAGCGGTTCAGCCTTTGCTTCTTGGTTACAAAATGGTTGCTGCAGCCCCCATGTAGCATATCTGCATGTAGTGAGAAAGAAGAGGGATGCAGAAGGCATAAGCCTTATCTTTCCCCTTTTGTCAGAAAAGCAAAACGTTTCCCAGAACTCCCATATCACCCTGCCCACAGCAGAATCACGGTCACGTCTCATGGGCCAGTATTGATGAGAAGAATTACTCAGAGTGAGCTTGTAGCTTTCTAGCCTCCATGGTAGAAGTAAGCAAAGGAAGCGGTGATGAGAATGGGTTTTGCATGAGCTTCTCTATGGTGAGCTTGGGTCATTTTTGTGAGCCCAGGTTGACCAGCAGTGGTGTGGTCATCTTGTAAGATAAAGGGCCTTTTTATAACAAGGATAACTGAATTGAGAGAGCAGAATTGTCATACATGCACTGGCATGTGGGAAGCTGCTGTGGAGTGCAGGGAGCTCAGCTCGGTGCTCTGTGATGATCTAGAGGGGTGGGATGGAGGGCTGTGAGGGAAGCTCAAGAGGGAGGGGATGTACGTATAGCTGATTCACATTGCTGTACAGTAGAAACTAATATACCACTGTAAAGCAATTATCTTCCAATTAAACTTTTTTAATTTAAAAAAGAATAAACAACTGTCCCATGACCTCATTTATTAGCTTGGGTGTTTGTAAACCAGTTTTGCTTCAGAGAGAAACGGATAGCAAAGTCTTATTTTCCGCTTGTTGAATGGATGCCTTATATTTTCATATTTCTTTACTATACAAAGTGCTTCACAACTGTTATCATATGTGACCCTCACGGGAAGCCTGCAAAACAAAAATGATCATTCTGGGTTCATAGAAGAGAAAGTCAAGCCAGAGAGCAGGTAGGTAACTTGTACCAAGTTAAACAACTGGTACCAGCTCCTCCAGATAACTTGACTTCAATGTCCATATAATTATACTTGTTGAGGAGACTATGTTTTAGAAGAAATGGAACAGACTTAGTTCAGATAGACTCTCTGCTGTTGCTCCATCACTCAGTTGTGTCCGACTCTTTGTGCCCCCATGGACTGCAGCACGCCAGGCTTCTCTGACCTTCACCATCTCCCAGAATTTGCTCAAACTCAAGGCGATGATGCCATCCACCGTTTCAGCCTCTGTCCCTCCCTTATGCTCCTGCCTTCCCTTTCCCCAGCATGAGGATCTAACACAGTGAGGCAGCTCTTCACATCACGCAGCCAAAACATTGGAGCTTCAGTTTCAGCTTTAGTCCTTCCAATAAATCTTTAGGATAGACTCTAAGATGTGCTAATTTTGGGAACTGTCAGTCAGTCAGTCAGTTCAGTCGCTCAGTCGTGTCCGAATCTTTGCAACGCCATGAATCGCAGCACGCCAGGCCTCCCTGTCCATCACCAACTCCTGGAGTTCATTCAGACTCACGTCCATCGAGTCCATGATGCCATCCAGCCATCTATCCTCTGTCGCCCCCTTCTCTTCCTGCCCCCAATCCCTCCCAGCATCAGAGTCTTTTCCAATGAATCAGCTCTTCGCATGAGGTGGCCAAAGTACTGGAGTTTCAGCTTCAGCATCATTCCTTCCAAAGAAATCCCAGGACTGATCTCCTTTAGGATGGACTGGTTGGATCTCCTTGCAGTCCAAGGGACTCTCAAGAGTCTTCTCCAACACCACAGTTCAAAAGCATCAATTCTTCGGTGCTAAACTTTCTTCACAGTCCAACTCACATCCATACGTGACCACAGGAAAAACCATAGCCTTGATTAGATGGACATTTGTTAGAAAAGCAATGTCTCTGCTTTTGAATATGCTATCTAGGTTGGTCATAACTTTTCTTCCAAGGAGTAAGCGTCTTTTACTTTCATGGCTGCAATCACCATCTACAGTGATTTGGGAGCCCCAAAAAATAAAGTCTGACACTATTTCCACTGTTTCCCGATCTATTTCCCATGAAGTGATGGGACCAGATGCCATAATCTTTGTTTTCTGAATGTTGAGCTGTAAGCCAACTTTTTCACTCTCCTCTTTCAATTTCATCAAGAGGCTTTTTTGCTCCTCTTCACTTTCTGCCATAAGGGTGGTGTCATCTGCATAGCTGAGGTTATTGATATTTCTCCCAGAAATCTTGATTCCAGCTTGTGCTTCTTACAGCCCAGCATTTCTCATGATGTACTCTGCATATAAATTAAATGAGCAAGGTGACAATATACAGCCTTGACGTACTCCTTTTCCTATTTGGAACCAGTCTGTTGTTCCATGTCCAGTTCTAACTGTTGCTTCCTGACCTGCATACAGATTTCTCAAGAGGCAGTTTAGGTAGTCTGGTATTCCTATCTCTTTCAGAATTTCCCACAGTTTATTGGGATCTACACAGTCAAAGGCTTTGGCATAGTCAATAAAGCAGAAATAGATGTCTTTCTGGAACTCTATTGCTTTTTCCATGATCCAGCGGATGTTGGCAATTTGATCTCTGGTTCCTCTGCCTTTTCTAAAACCAGCTTGAACATCAGGAAGTTCACGGTTCACGTATTGCTGAAGCCTGGCTTGGAGAATTTTGAGCATTACTTAACTAGCATGTGAGATGAGTGCAATTGTGTGGTAGTTTGAGCATTCTTTGGCAGTGCCTTTCTTTGGGATTGGAATGAAAACTGATATTTTCCAGTCCTGTGGCCACTGCTGAGTTTTCCAAACCTGTTGGCATATTGAGTGCAGCACTTTCACAGCATCATCTTTCAGGATTTCAGATAGCTCATCTGGAATTCCATCACCTCCACTAGCTTTGTTCATAGTGATGCTTTCTTTCTAAGGCCCACTTGATTTCACATTCCAGGATGTCTGGCTCTAGGTGAATGATCACATCATCATGATTATCTGGGTCATGAAGATCTTTTTTGTACAGTTCTTCTGTGTATTCTTGCCACCTCTTCTTAATATCTTCTGCTTCTGTTAGGTCCATACCATTTCTGTCCTTTATTGAGCCCATCTTTGCATGAAATGTTCCCTTGGTATCTCTAATTTTCTTGAAGGGATCTCCAGTCTTTCCCATGGTGTTCTTTTCCTCTATTTCTTTGCACTGATCGCTGCGGAAGGCTTTCTTATCTCTTCTTGCTATTCTTTGGAACTCTGCATTCGGATGCTTATATCTTTCCTTTTCTCCTTTGCTTTTCGCTTCTCTTCTTTTCACAGCTATTTGTAAGGCCTCCCCAGACAGCCATTTTGCTTTTTTGCATTCCTTTTCCATGGGGATGATCTTGATCCCTGTCTCCTGTACAATATCACGAACCTCATTCTATAGTTCATCAGGCACTCTATCTATCAGATCTAGGCCCTTAAATCTATTTCTCACTTCCACTGTATAATCATAAGGGATTTGTTTTATGTCATACCTGAATGATCTAGCTGTTTGCCCTACTTTCTTCAATTTAAGTCTGAATTTGGTAGTAAGGAGTTAATGATCTGAGCCACAGTCAGCTCCTAGTCTTGTTTTTGTTGACTGTATAGAGCTTCTCCATCTTTGGCTGCAAAGAATATAATCAGTCTGATTTTGGTGTTGACCATCTGGTGATGTCCATGTGTAGAGTCTTCTCTTGTGTTGTTGGAAGAGGGTGTTTGCTATGACCAGTGCATTTTCTTGGCAAAACTCTATTGGTCTTTGCCCTGCTTCATTCCGTATTCCAAGGCCAAATTTGCCTGTTACTCCAGGTGTTTCTTGACTTCCTACTTTTGCATTCCAGTCCCCTAGAATGAAAAGGACATCTTTTTTTGGGTGTTAGTTCTAAAAGGTCTTGTAGGTCTTCATAGAACCATTCAACTTCAGCTTCTTCAGCATTACTGGTTGGGGTATAGACTTGGATTACTGTGATATTGAATGGTTTGCCTTGGAAATGAACAGAGATCATTCTGTCATTTTTGAGATTGCATCCAAGTACTGCCTTTCAGACTCTTTTGTTGACGATGATGGCTACTCCATTTCTTCTGAGGGATTCCTGCCCGCAGTAGTAGATATAATGGTCATCTGAGTTCAGTTCACCCATTCCAGTCCATTTTAGTTTGCTGATTCCTAGAATGTCAACGTTCACCCTTGCCATCTCTTGTTTGACCACTTCCAATTTGCCAAGATTCATGGACCTGACGTCCCAGGTTCCTATGTAATATTACTCTTTAGAGCATTGGACCTTGCTTCTATCACCAGTCACATCCACAGCTGGGTATTGTTTTTGCTTTGGCTCCATCCCTTCATTCTTTCTGGAGTTATTTCTCCACTGATCTCCAGTAGCATATTGGGCACCTACTGACCTGGGGAGTTCCTCTTTTGGTATCCTATCATTTTGCCTTTTCATACTATTCATGGGGTTCTCAAGGCAAGAATACAGAAGTGGTTTGCCATCCCCCTCTCCAGTGGACCACATTCTGTCAGACCTCTCCACCATGATCCGCCCATCTTGGGTTGCCCCGCAGGCATGGCTTAGTTTCATTGTTTAGACAAGGCTGTGGTCCTAGTGTGATTAGACTGATTAGTTTTCTGTGAGTATGGTTTCAGTGTGTCTGCCTTCTGATGCCCTCTTGCAACACCTACCATCTTACTTGGGTTTCTCTTACTTTGGGCGTGGGGTATCTCTTCACAGCTGTTCCAGCAAAACGCATACCTTGGACAAGGGGTATCTCCTCACCGCCGCTCCTCCTGACCTTAAACATGGGATAGCTCCTCTAGGCCCTCCTGGGCCCATGCAGCCACCACTCCTTGGTCGTGGGGTGGCTCCTCCCAGCTGCTGCCCCTGGCCTCGGACGTGGGGTAGCTCCTCCCAGCCAGCCGCCGCCCCTGACCTCGGACTTGGGTAGCTCCCCTCTGCCGTTCCTGCACCGTCACAGCCTGGCACTCTCGGCCACTGCCTCTGACCTCAGACGTGGGGTAGCCACGCACTAAGTGCGGAACTGTAAACCATTCATTTCATTTAAAGAAATATAAATATAAAGTGTATGCAGTCTGTGTGACAGCGTGACATTTTTTTTCTCTTTCCCCCTTTAGAGAACCGCAGCCAGCAAGCCGTCCAGTGTCCCTTCCTATAGCAGATGGTCCAGCTCACAGCCGCATCAGGTAAGATGCTCTTTTTAAGAACCTTAACACATTGGTTTCCCTGGAGGTGTGCTCAGACTTGCAGTTGTGCTGTCTCTGGGCAAGCGTGGATGGTTCAGGCTGTTGTCCCGGAGCACCTTGCAGGTGGCTTCCTCGAAAAAGGGCTGTGTGGTTCCCCACTGGTCAGTTTTCTAGACTTCAAGTTTGGGGTCGGGGCTCTGACAGTGACAGAAAAGTATTGCAAAGCTCTTCTCAGTGGAAGCTGATGAAATCAATCTAGGAACCGTTGGAAGTGAATTGTGCCTTTTTTCTTCAACCCAAGATTTATCCCTTCTGCCCTTTTATTCCAGGAAATTGGGTACACTCCCTGTGTGTGTACCTGGACGCAGGACTCTGAGCATGTAGCTTGCCATGTCAGAGGATGCATAATACTGCAAAGAATCACTTTGTTGTTGTAGTTTTTGCCTCCTTACTCAGGGTGATAACCAACCCCGCTTCAGGCCAAGCAGTACTGAGCACCATTTAACCTCTCTGAGGCGATGAAGCCAGCAGGTGCTGTCACGGCCCTGTGTGTAAACAAAGCAGGACCTTTGCTGTTGGCGACACCCTGTGACCACATGGGCTTCTTTTTGAAGCCACTCTGAGCAGGACTTGCATTTAAATTACCTATTAGTTAAGAAGCCAAAGATAAATAAACCCCCACTTGTCTTTTACTTTATTGATCAGAGTTCTCTGTAAGACTTTTCAGGTCACTTGAGTTTGTTGCAGTGATTATATGAGGGTCATGTTATGAATGGTTTATATTCATGCTACCCCATCCCACCCCATTTTGTTAATTTTCTGTAGAAATTTAGTATTGGTGATAATTTAATCCAGCATCAGCATAATAAGATAACTCTTTATGTCTTTTTCTTTTCATCTTTTGTTTTCTTTGCAATTACAGATTGACGTTTGTCAATAAAATGATTAAACTTAATAAGAGAAGAATGAAATCTTCTATTAGGCTATCTTTTATCACCATGCCATTTTTATATTAAACTAGTTGGTGGAAAGAAAAATGGTGAGGTGCTGGCTCCACCCTCATGAGCATCATGGGTGGATGAGATCTTTTCTGGTCAGTTTGGAGGATATATTGCTTCGTGAATGTGAGTGAGAAAAATGGTGGCACAGAGAGAGAGGGCTGAAGGACTGTCAGGGGAGCTGCTTTGAGTGCTCAGGGGTCCTCTACCACCCATTTGGTGGGTAAGACCTGAGCATGCACACTGGGTCAGGAACTGGGTTTGGTGGTTCCCTTCTTCTTACACTTCAGTGAGACTGAGCTGAGCAAGTCGGCACTTACATCTCTGTGCTCGCCCTGAGGATAGAGAGCTGGTCTAACCTAATTTTCACAGCCTAGGGGAAGTGGGACCCAGAGATGACATTGACCAAGCTTGTACAGATTTAGTTGGTCCAGGATTCTGTGTTTTCCCCTGCAGAGCTCATTCAGTTTTACAAGTCAATATGATCCTTTTGGGAACCTCCCTTTGAGATAAGGTAGCGTTGTCCTTCTGTGATTCTGTACAGGATCTGAACACTTTTCAGAGGCTGCAACAAAATGAGAAAAGTAAAGACAAGGCAGTCAGGATAGGACTTAGTATTTTTGGTATTACAATATCCTTATTTTATAAAATTAGGAAATTGGTAGATGGTATTTGTATAAGTTATAATATCTTAGAAAAATTAAAGTTGAGACCATTCTGCACACATTTCCCTGTTTTTTCCTTGAATTCTTTGAGAGCTGTAAGAGCTAAGAATAGATTAACAACTAAAAACGGATTTCCTTTGACCCTCTTGCATGGAGAAAGAAGTCTGATTATGTGGGAGACTTCCAATATTTATGGTGCCTTTTTGATGAGGGACATAACCCACCCTTATTTCCAAATGGTACTCGGGAAAACTAATGTTGATGTCATCTCTTTGGAGTTGAGGGTTCCCTTTAATTTTAAGTGAAAGGAGTGGTCTCTTTTTCTCTATTTCATAGGTGTCCTTGGTGATTGATTGTTGTGCTGGTCATCTGATCATTTGCTTTCAAGTCTACTCCATGCCTTTGCCTTGATACCTATTCTCCCAGGCTCCCTTGCTAACTAACTGCTATATAGGTTCTCCCAATGGCAGGCATTTTGGTGAACTAGAAAGAGACAGGATTTGTGTTTGCTTCAGGCAGTTTCTCTCCATATCTGAGCCCTTGTGTGGATTTGACTCCCATTTTTGCTTCAGACATACCCCCAATCATCTGCAGCCCTAGAGGGCTAGCAGCTCTCTCACCTTCCCCTGTTTGATTTGCTCTGTTTTAGTTCTACCAACACCCTTATAAGTAGTGCTCTGTATTTAAATACCTTCTGTTGGACTGCCTCATTCGAGTCCTGGTTTCCAGCAGTTTTTCTGACTGTTTTCTGACAGATACACCTACATGCCCGACCCATTTCATTCTTTTGTTTCTCTAACAGCAGCATTTCATTTTAGAAATATTATGTGAATATTTACAGGATCACCTGCTGAAAGCTGTGAGATTTATTCTCTTGAGTTGGCCTGGTGGGTGGTAATCCTTTTACACCCTTAGCCCACTCAGGATAATTACTTCTCTTCTTTGTTACTCATCCTCTAATCCTTTCCTTTCAACCTGTGTTTATTACAAAAACCTTTGTCTTTTCTGTTTGCATTATAATAAGCTTATTGGCTTCTGTCTTTGAAAGTCCCTCTGGCTCAGAGATTAAAGCGTCTGCCTCCAATGCGGGAGACCCCGGTTCGATCCCTGGGTCGGGAAGATCCCCTGGAAAAGGAAATGGCAACCCACTCCAGTACTCTTGCCTGGAGAATCCCATGGACAGAGGAGCCTGGCGGGCTACAGTCCATCGGGTCGCAAAGAGTCGGACACGACTGAGCGACTTCACTTCACTTCCACCAGTTCCCAGCCTGATGTAGAGGATACAATTGCAGCTCACTCCTGGACTCCAGCCTTGTATCTTTCTCTGATGTTTGGTGTCAGCAGAACACTCAGAAAAAATACTGAGTCATGTATTTATATTAAAATTTGCTCTGAATCCAATGGATCATTTCCTATTTGTTCTCAAAACACTATTTGCAAACCTGAGATAGACACACACATAGATACAGTAATGGGTAAATCAGTACACATGACAAGACACCTACTCATTTGAAAATTAATATCATCACCTTTCCTTCATAATTGTTATCATCACACTCAACATTTATTGAGCACTCACTATGTGGTGTCTGCTAATTTATTTACATGTACTGTTTCATTAAAACTTTCACTGTCTGTAGGATAGAATGCAGTATTTTACAAATGAGGGGACAGACAGCCTGAAACTTTAATTAACTTATCCAGTAACATAGGGCTAGTTTCATCAGATTCCAGGATCCTAGTACTGGTGGGCAGTACTATTTCTAATGTATTTAAACTAATTTAAGGCAATTGAAAAGCATTTTAACAATAGTTCCATTTTGAGCTGAGCTGAACACAACTTTTCGGCCTCTAGGTACTATTTCTCCTTTGAAATGATTTTGCATGGTTAAGGGCTTTTTGTTGTTGTTGTTGTTGTTTAAATAGGATCTTATGTCCACTATTTGCAAATAGGTAACATATAAAGCATAGACTATAAAATATGTGTTGTTTTAGTTAAAAATGCACCATTTCATCTTTCATTTGGAATAATCTGAAAACATATTTATAAGAAGGAAGTGAATTTTCCCATTGCTTTGCAGTTTGTAAGGAACACACATAAAGTTTTACATGCTTTGAAAATATCTACCAAATAAAAATCATTGTATATTGCACTTTGAATAAAGGAAACAGACAAATGAGAATGGTGACTGTCTTCAAATCTGGAATACGAAGTGATAAACTGAAAGTGTGATCATTTTTTAAATGTATATTGTGAACTTCTCTTTAGAAAAATTTCAACCCTCCCATTTAATTTTCCCTCTCGCATTCAGAACATTTCTTCTAAATATCAAACAGCTATCTGCCTATGATTTAGAAATAGAAAGTTTTTTTCTTTGGGTAATTGTCACAAATCCAAGCATTCTGCCTTAAAAAACGTCAGTGTAAAGTTTTGGGAAGAATGATCAGTTGATGAATTGATGATACTTTAGCCCTTTCATTAGTATTCTGTGTTTGCGGTTTTCATCCTGTCTGTCCTCTGATGGATAAGGATAAGAGGCTTAAGGAAGCTTCCTGACGGAAGAGACTGACTGTGGGGGAAACTGGGTCTTGTTCTGATGGGCTGGATATGCTCAGTTCAGTACAGTCACTCAGTCCTGTCTGATTCTTTGTGACCCCATGGACTGCAGCAAGACAGGCTTCCCTGTCCATCACCAATACCTGGAGCTTGCTCAAACTCATGTTCCTTGAGTCGGTGATGCCATCCAACCATCTCATCCTCTGTCGTCTCCCTCTCCTCCTGCCTTCAATCTTTCCCACCATCAGGGTCTTTTCCAGTGAGTCAGTTCTTCACATCAGGTGGCCAGAGTAGTGGAGTTTCAGCTTCAGCATCAGTCCTTCCAATGAATATGCAGGACTGATTTCCTTTAGGATTGACTGGTTTGATCTCCTTGCAGTACAAGAGACTTTCAAGAGTCTTTTCCAACACCACAGTTCAAAAATATCAATTCTTCAGTGCTCAGCTTTATTTATAGTCCCAACTCTCATATCCATACATAACTGCTGGAAAAACTGCTTTGACTAGATGGACCTTTGTGAGCAAAGTAATGTCTTTGCATTTTAATATGCTGTCTAGGTTGATCACAGCTTTTTTTCCAAGGAGTATGTGTCTTTGAATTTCATGGCTGCAGTCACCATCTGCAGTGATTTCAGAGCCCCCCAAATACAGTCTCTCTCTGTTTCCATTGTTTCCCCCATCTATTTGCCATGAAGTGATGGGACCAGAAGTCATGATGTTCATTTTTAGAATGTTGAGTTTTAAGCCAGCTTTTTCACTCTCCTCTTTCACTTTCAGCAAGAGGCTCTTTAGTTCCTCTTCAGTTTCTGCCATAATGTTGGTGTCATCTGTGTATCTGAGGTTATTGATATTTCTCCTGGCAGCCCTGATTCCAGCTTGTGCTTCATCCAGCTCAGCATTTCACATGATGTACTCTGCATATAAGGTAAATAAGCAGGGTGACAACATACCGCCTTGATGTACTCCATTCCCAATTTGGAACTAGTCTGTTGTTCCATGTCCAGCTATAACTGTTGCTTCTTGACCTGCATACCGATTTCTCAGGAGGCAGGTAAGATAGTCTGGCATTCCCATCTATTAAAGAATTTTCCATAGTTTGTTGTGATCCACAAAGTCAAAGGTTTGGTGTAATCAAGAAAGCACAAGTAGATGTTGTTCTGGAATTCTCTTGCTTTTTCAATGATCCAATGGATGCTGGCAATTTGATTTCTGCTTCTTCTGCATTTTCTAAATCCAAATTGAACATCTGGAAGTTCATGGTTTCCTGTATGCTAAAGCCTGGCTTGGAGAATTTTGAGCATTACTTCGCTAGCATGTGAGATGAGTGCAATTGTGTGGTAGTTTGAATATTCTTTGGCACTGCCTTTCTTTGAAGTTGGAATGAAAACTGACCTTTTCCAGTCCTGTAGCTGCTGCTGAGTTTTCCAAATTTGCTAGCATATTGAGTGCAGCACCTTAACAGTATCATCTTTTACGACTTAAAATAAGTCAACCGGAATTCCATCGCCTCCACTAGCTTTGTTCATAGTCATGCTTCCTAAGGCCCGCTTGACTTCACATTTCCAGGATGTCTGGCCCTAGGTGAGCGATCATACCACTGTGGTTATCTCAGTCATGGAGACCTTCTTTGTATAGCTCTTCTGTGTATTCTTTCCACCTTTTCTTAACGTCTTCTGCTTCTGTAAAGTCCATACCATTTCTGTGCTTTATTGTGCCCACCTTTGCATAAAATGTTCCCTTGGTATCTAATTTTCTTGAGGAGCTCTCTAGTCTTCCCCATTCTATTGTTTTCCTTCATTTCTTTACATTGATCACTGAGGAAGGCTTTCTTATCTCTCCTTGCTACTCTTTGGAATTCTGCATTCAAATGGGTATATCTTTTCGTTTGTCATTTGTCTTTAGCTCCTCTTCATTGCTCAGCTATTGTAAGACCTCCTCAGACAACCATTTTGCCTTTATTCATTTCTTTTTCTCTGGGATGGTCTTGATCACTGCCTCTTGTACATTGTCACGAACCTCCATCCATAGTTCTTCAGGCACTCTATCAGATCTAATCCCTTGAAGCTATTTGTCACTTCCACTGTATCATCACAAGGGACTTGATTTAGGTCATACCTGAATGGTCTAGTGGTTTTCCCTATTTTCTTCAATTTCAGTCTGAATTTGGCTATAAGGAGTTCATGATCTGAGACACAATCATCTCCTGGTCTTGTTTTTGCTGGCTTTGTAGAGCTTCTCCATCTTTGGCTGCAAAGAATATAATCAATCTATTTTTGGTATTGACCATCTGGTGATGTCCATGTATAGAGTCTTCTCTTGTGTTGTTGGAAGAAGGTATTTGCTATGACCAGTGCATTCTCTTGACAAAACTCTGTTAGCCTTTGCCCTGCTTCAGTTTGAACTCCAAGGCCACATTTGCCTGCTACTGCACATGTCTATTGACTTCCTACTTTTGTCTCCTAGTCCCCTATGATGAGAAAGACATCTCTTTTGGGTGTTAGTTCTAGAAGGTCTTATAGGTCTTCATAAAACTGTTCAACTTCAGCTTCTTCTGCATCAGTGGTTGCGGCATCGAGTTGGATTACTGTGATATTGAATGGTTTGCCTTGGAAACGAGCAGAGATCATTCTGTCATTTTTGAGATTGCACCCAAGTACTGCATTTTGGACTCTCTTGTTGACTATGAGGACTACTCCATTTCTTCTAAAGGATTTTGCCCACAGTAGTAGATAAAATGGCCATCTGAATTACATTCACCCATTCCAGTCCATTTTAATTCACTGATTCTTAAAATGTCAATGTTCACTCTTGCCATCTCCTGTTCGGCCACTTCCAATTTACCTTGATTCATGGACCTATTAATCCAGGTTCCTATGCAGTGTTACTCTTTACAGCATCAGATTTTACTTCCTTCACCAGTCACATCCACAAATGAGTGTTGTTTTTGCTTTGGCTCCATCTCTTCATTCTTTCTGGAGTTATTTCTCCCCTTTTCTCCAGTAGCATATTGGGCACTTACTGACCTGGGGAATTCATCTTTCAGTGTCATATGTTTTTGCCTCTTCATACTATTCATGGGGTTCTCAAGGCAAGAATACAGAAGTGTTTTCCCATTCCCTTCTCCACTAGATGGACCATATTTCGGCAGAACTCTCCACAGTGACTCGTCCACCTTGGGTGGCCCTACATGGCATTGCTCATAGTTCCATTGAGTGAGACAAGGCTGTGGTCCATGTGATCAGTTTGGTTGGTTTTCTGTGATTGTGGTTTTCATTCTGTCTGCCCTCTAATGGAGAAGGATAAGAGGCTTATGGAAGCTTCCTGATGGGAGAGACAGACTGTGGGGGAAACTGGGTCTTGTTCTGATGGACAGGGCCATGCTCAGTAAATCTTTAATCCAATTTTCTGTTGATGGGTGGGGCTGTGTTCCCTCCCTGTTGTTTGACCTGAGACCAAACTATGGTGGAGGTGATGAAGATAAGGCGGCCTCCTTCACTAGACCACATTCCCTGGCAGCTTAGACAGTGAAGCGTCTGCCTACAATGCAGGAGACCTGGTTTAGATCCCTGGGTCGGGAAGATCACCTGGAGAAGGAAATGGCAACCCACTCCAGTACCCTTGCCTAGAAAATTCCATGGATGGAGAAGCCTGGTGGGCTGTAGTCCATGGGGTCGCAAAGAGTCGAACACGACTGAGCGACTTCACTCTTCACTAGACCATTCAAGTATGACCTAAATCAAATCCCTTAGGATTATACAGTGGAAGTGACAGATAGATTCAAGGGATTAGATCTGATAGAAAGAGTGCCTGAAGAAGTATGGACAGAGGTTCATGACATTGTACAGGAGACAGGGATCAAGACCATCCCCAAGAAAAAGAAATACAAAAAGGCAAAATGGTTGTCTGAGGAGGCCTTGCAAATAGCTGAGAAAGGAACAGAAGCTAAAGGCAAAGGAGAAGAGAAAAGATATACTCATTTGAATGCAGAGTTCCAAAGAATAGCAAGGAGAGATAAGAAAGCCTTCCTCAGGGATCAGTGTAAAGAAATAGAGGAAAACAATAGAATGGGGAAAGATTAGAGATCTCTTCAAGAAAATTAGAGATAGCAAGGGAACATTTCATGCAAAGGTGGGCACAATAAAGGACAGAAATGGTATGGACCTATAGAAGCAGAAGATATTGAGAAGAGGTAGCAAGAGTACACAGAAGAACTGTACAAAAAAGATCTTCATGACCTAGATAACCACGACTCTGTGATCAATCATCTAGAGCCAGACATCCTGGAATATCAAGTGGGCCTTAGGAAGCATCACTATGAACAAAGCTAGTGGAGGTGATAGAATTCCAGATGAGCTATTTCAAACCCTAAAAGATGATGCTGTGAAAGTGCTACACTCAATATGCCAGCAAATTTGGAAAACTCAGCAGTGGTCACAGGACTGGAAGAGATCAGTTTTCATTCCAATTTCAAAGAAAGGCAATACCAAAGAATATTCAAACTACCACACAATTGCACTCATCTCACATGCTAGTAAAGTAATGCTCAAAATTCTCCAAGCCAGGCTTTAGCATACAGGAAACCATGAATTTCCAGATGTTCAATTTGGATTTAGAAAAGACAGAGGACAGAGATCAAATTGCCAACATCCACTGGATCATCAAAAAAGCAAGAGAATCCCAAAAAAACATCTACTTCCGCTTTCCTGATTACGCCAAACCTTTGACTGTATAGATCACAACAAACTATGGAAAATTATTCAAGAGATGAGTATGCCAGACTATCTTACCTGCCTCCTGAGAAATCTGTATGCAGGTCAAGAAGCAACGGTTAGAACTGGACATGGAACAGCAGACTGGTTCCAAATTGGGAAAGGAGTACATCAAGGCTGTATGTTGTCACCTGGCTTATTTACCTTATATGCAGAGTACATCATGTGAAATGCTGGGCTGGATTAAGCACAAGCTGGAATCAAGACTGCCAGGAGAAATATCAGTAACCTCAGATATGCAGATAGCATCATCCTTATGGCAGAAAGGAAAGAAGAAGTAAAGAGCCTCTTGCTGAAAGTGAAAGAGGAGAATGAAAAAGCTGGCTTAAAACTCAACATTCAGAAAATGAATATCATGGCAACCAGTCCCATCGTTCATGGCAAATACATGTGGAAGCAATGAAAACAGTTGGAAACTATGTTTTTAGCTCCAAAATAACTGCAGATAGTGACTTCAGCCATGAAATTAAAAGACACTTGCTCCTTGTAAGAAAAGTTATGACAACCTAGATGGCATATTTTAAAGCAGAGACATATCTCTGCCTCTGTGTTGGACTTTTGCAGTTCTGTGGAGTTTTGCTTTTGTTTTTCCTATTTTATTTCTCCTCCTTTTTTTTTTTTCTTTTCTATAATTTTAATTGTTTTAAACCCATTATATTTTTTTCCTGTGTTTATTCCTTTCTTTCCCTTTCCTACTGTTCTTTCCCCTTTGCAGTTAATCTTTAGTGTATACAAATCTTCATGTAGCTCTCTTTGACTTTGCATATCTATTCTTTCCTTTCTGTCCTTTCCTCTCAACATATTTGTTAGTTTGGTTTTCATTGCTTTACTCCCTGCTTGGCCCCTTGCTTTAGTGTTGTTTTCCAGTTTGAGCTTTAATTAGTTTTGTTCTTAACTTGTAAATACAATTTTTTATATACTTTGCTTGTTGGATCAGTTACTGTACTTTATTTTTGTTGGACTGTTTTCACGTTGCCCATGGATGTATATGTAGTTGTGTATATTCCATTATTTTAATTATTATTTATCTGATTTTGTAACGGCCATTTCTGTGGTGTTCATCTTTGGTTTCTCATTTTTGGATATTTGTTTTAGTATCACTTAATGACATAACAAACCACTTGTGGATTCCTTGTTCCTGACCTGAGATCAAGCCTTGAGCCTTTGGAGTGGGAACACTGACTCCAAGACCATAGACTACCAGAGAACTAACCCTAGGGGGTATCAAATAGTGAGAACTCACCTAAAGGAAACCACTTGAATACAAGACCCAGCATCACCAAACCACCAGTAGCACCCTGTGCAGAGTGCATCATCTAAACACCAATTAATTAAAAAGACGAACTCAGTCTTCAGCAGACAGGATTACCACCTCACTCAGCCTTGCCCAGCAGAGCAAAAACAAACAAACGAGCAAACAGAAACTCAGCACAAGTCTTACCCTGTACAAGCTTAAACAAACCACCGGACCCACCTTAGGAGGGCAGAAACCAAAAGGAAGAAAGAATTCAACCCTAAAGCCTGAGAAAAGGAGACCTCAAACACAGTAAGTTAAAACAAAGTAATGAAAAGGCAGAGAAATACTACACAAATGAAGAAACAAACTAGAAACACAGAGGCTCAAATAAATGAAGAGGAAATAGGCAAACTACCTGGAAAAGAATTTAGAATAATGATAGTAACGATCATCAAAAACCTTGAAAACAAAATGGAGACTATGCAATAGTCCATTAACAAAGACCTAGAAGAATTAAAGATAGACATACAGAAACAAACAACACAATCACTGGAATTAAAAATACTCTAGAAGGAATCGATAGCAGAATATCTGAAGCAGAAGAATACAGTGAGCTGGAAGATAAACTGGTGGAAGTAACTTCTGAAGAGCAAAATAAAGTGCAGAATAAAAAGAACTGAGGATAGTCTCAGGGACATCTAGGACAATATCAGACACACCAACATTCAAGTTATAGGGGTCCCAGAAGAAGAAGAGAAAAAGAAGGGGTATGAGAAGGTTTTTTAAGAGATTATAGTCGAATTTTCCCCAACATGGGAAAGGAAATAGTCAATCAAGTCCAAGAGGCACAAAAAGTCCTATCGAGGATAAACCCAAGGAGAAACACACCAAGACACATACTAATCAAACTAACTAAGACTAAACACAAAGAAAGAATATTAAAAGCAGCAAAAGAAAAGCAGCAAGTAACATACAAGGGAAACCCCATAGTTTGACAGCTGATCTTTCAGCAGAAACTCTGCAGGCCAGAAGGGAATGGCAGGATATATTTAAAGTACTGAAAGGGGGAAAATATACAACCAAGATTTCTGTACCTGGCAAGGATCTCATTCAAAACTGATGGAGAAATAAAAAGCTTTTCAGACAAGCAAAAGCTAAGAGAATTCAGTTCCACCAAACCAGCTTTACAACAAATGTTGTAACATTTATGTTATGTAATCAAGAAATACAAGATAAGAAAAAAAGATTTACAAAATCAACCTCAAACAATTAGGAAAATGGCAATGGGAACATATATATCAATAATTACTTTAAAATAAATGGATTAAATGCTTCAACCAAAAGACACTGACTGTCTGAGTGGATACAAAAACAAGACCCATATATATGCTGTCTACAAGAAACCCACTTCAGATCTAAAGACACAGATAGACTGAAAGCGAGAGGATGGAAAAATATATCCCATGCAAATGGGAAGCAAAAGAAAGATGGAGTAGCAATCTTCATATCAGACAAAATAAACCTTAAAATAAAGAGTATTACAAGAGGTAAAGAAGGACACTACATAATGATCAAGGGATCCATCCAAGAGGAAGACATAACAATTGTAAATAACTATGCATCCAACATAGGAGCACCTCAATACATAAGACAAACACTAACAGGCATAAAAGGAGAAATTAACAGTAACACAATAATAGTAGGAGACTTTAACACCCCACTCACAGCAATCGATAGATCATCAAAACAGAAAATTATAAGGAAACACAAGTCTTAAATGATGCATTAGATGAGATGGATTTCACTGATATCTTCAGGACATTCCATCCAAATGCAGAAGAATACACCTTCTTCTCAAGTGCACATGGAACATTCTCCAGGGTAGACCCTATCTTGGGTCACAGATCAAACCTCAGAAAATTTAAGAAAATTGAAATCATATCAAGCATCTTCTCTGACCACAACACTATGAGACTAGGTATCAGTTACAAGAAAAAAAACGATAAGAAACACAAACACATGGAGATTAAACAACACGTTTCTAAGTAACCAACAGGTTGCTGAAGAAATCAAAAGGGAAATCAAAAAATTTCTAGAAACAAATGACTATGAAAACACAACAACTCAAAACCTTTGGGATGCAGTGAAAGCCATTCTAAGAGGGAAGTTTATAGAGATACAGTCCTACCTCAAGAAACAAGAAAAACATTGAATAAACAACCTAACTTTATACCTAAAACAACTGGAAAAAGAAAAACAAAAAAAAAAACCCCAAAGTTAGTACAAAGAAAGAAATCATAAATATCTGAGCAGAAATAAATGCAAAGGAAATGAAAGAAACAATAGTAAAGCTTAATAAAACTAAAAGCTGGTTCTTTGAGAAGATAAACAAAATTGACAGGTCTTTAGCCAGACTTGTCAAGAAAAAAAGAGAAAAGAATCAAATCAACAAAATTAGAAATGAAAAAGGAGAGGTGACAACAGACAATGAAGAAACACGAAGGATAATAAGAGACCATTATGAACAACTATATGGTAATAAAATGGATAACTTGGAAGAAATGGACATAGTCTTAGAAAAGTTCAGTCTTCCAAGAGTGAACTAGGAAGAAATAGAAATTATGAACAATCCAGTTACACACAGTGAAATTGAAGCTGTGATCAAAAATCTCCTAAAAAACAGAAGGCCAGGACCAGATGGTTTTACTGGAGAATTCTATCAAACGTTTAGAGAAGAGCTAATGCCTATTCTTCTAAAGCTCTTTCAAAAAATTACAGAGGAAGGAACACTTCCAAACTCATTCTATGAGTCCATCATCATCCTGATACCAAAACCAGACAAAGACAACACAAAAGAAAACTACAGGCCAGTGTCACTGATGAACATAGATGTAAAAGTCCTCAGCAGAATTTTAGCAAACAGAATTCAGCAACACATCAAAAAGCTCATACACTATGATCAAGTTGGGTTTAATCCAGGAATGCAAGGATTTTTCAGTATACACAAATCAATCAATGTGATACACTATATTAACAAATTGAAACTTAAAAAGCATATGATCGTCTCAATAGATGCAGAAAAAGTCTTGGACAAAATGCAGCACCCATTTGTGATTAAAACTCTTCAATAGTGGGCATAGAAGGAACCTACTGCAACACAGTAAAGGCCATATATGATAAGCCTAAAGCAAACATTATTCTCAATGGCAAGAAACTGAAAGCATGCCCCCTAAGACCAGGAATTAGACTTGGGTGTCCACTTTCACCTCTATTATTCAACATAATTCTGGAAGTCCTAGCTGTAGCAATCAGAGAAGAAAAATAAATAAAAGGAATCCATATCGAAAAAAAAAGATGTAAATCTGTCTCTGTTTGCAGATGACATAATACTGTACATAGAAAACTCTAAAGATAGTATCAGAAAATTACTAGAGCTAATCAGAGAATTTTGCAAACTTGCAGGATACAAAATCAACACGCAGAAATCACTTGAATTTCTATACACTAAGAATGAAAAATCAGAAAGAGAAATTAAGGAATCAATCCCATTCACCATTGCAGCAAAAAGAATGAAATATCTAGGAATAAACTTACCTAGGGAGACAAAAGAACTGTGTACAAAAAATTATAAGACACTATGAAAGAAGTCAAAGACGACATAAACAGATGGAGAGATATTCCATGTTCCTGGGTAGGAAGAATCAATATTGTGAAAATGACTATACTACCAAATGCAATCTACAGATTCAGTGTGATCCCTGCTGCTAAGTCACTTCAGTCATATCCGACTCTGTGCGACCCCATAGACGGCAGCCCACCAGGCTCCCGTCCCTGGGATTCTCCAGGCAAGAGTACTGGAGTGGGTTGCCATTGCCTTCTCCAATGCATGAAAGTGAAAAGTGAAAGTGAAGTCGCTCAGTCATGTCTGACTCTTCGCGACCCCATGGACTGCAGCCCACCAGGCTCCTCCGTCCATGGGATTTTCCAAGCAAGCTATCAGATTACTAACTGCATTTTTCACCAAACTAGAACAAAAAAAATTTCTCAATTCATATGGAAACAAAAGAGACCCTAAACAGCCAAAACAATCTTGAAAAAGAAGAATGGAGCTGGAGGAATCAACCTTCCTGACTTCAGATTGTAGTACGAAGCTACAGTCCTTAAGACAGTATGGTGCTGGCACAAAAACAGAAATATACACCAATGGAACTTTCTGTCCAAAGATAGAAAGTCCAGAAATAAGCCCAGGCACCTATGCGTACCTTATTTTTGACACAGGAGGCAGGAATATATGATGGGGCAAAGACAGCCTCTTCAATAAATGGTGCTGGGAAAACTGGACAGCTACATGTAAAAGAAGGAAATTAGAACACTTCCTAATGCCATACACAAAGACAAACTCAAAATGGATTAAAGACCTAAATGTAAGACCTGAAACTATAAAACTCTTAGAGAAAAACATAGGCAGAACACTCGATAACATAAATCAAAGCAAGATCCTCTATGACCCACCTCCTAGAGTAATGGAAATAAAAACTAAAGTACGCAAGTGGGACTTGATTAAACTTAAAAGCTTTTGCACAGCAAAGGAAACTGTAAGCAAGGTGAAAAGACAACCCTCAGAATGGGAGAAAATAATAGCAAATGAAACAACTGACAAAGGATTAATTTCCAAAATACATAAGCAGCTCATACAACTCAATGTCAGAAAAACAAACAACCCAGTCAAAAAGTGGGAAAAAAGACTTAAACAGACGTTTCTCCAAAGAAGACATACAGATGGCTAACAAATACATGAAAAGATGTTCAACATTGCTCCTTATTAGAGAAATGCAAATATAAATTACAATGAGATATCAGCTCACACCTGTAAGAATGGCCATTATCAAAAAGTCTACAAACAATAAATGCTGGAAAGGATGTGGAGAAAAGGGAACACTCTTGTACTATTGGTGGAAATGTAAATTGATACAGTCACTGTGGAAGACGGTATGGAGATTCCTTAAAAAAAAACTATGAATAAAACTACCATATGCCCAACAATCCCACTCCTAGGCATATACCCTGAGGGAACCAGGGTTGAAAAAGACACATGTATCCCATTGTTCATTGCAGCACTATTTACAACAGCTAGAACATGGAAACAACCTAGATGTCCATTGACGGATGAATGGATAAAGCAGCTGTGGTACGTATATACAATGGAATATTAAACCATAAAAAGAAATGCATTTAAGTCAGTTCTGATGAGGTAGATGAACCTGGAACCTATTATACAGAATGAAGAGAATCAGAAAGAGAAAGATACATATTTTATTTTAACACATATATATGGGATCTAGAAAAATGGTACTGAAGAATCTATTTACAAGACAGCAGTAGAGAAATAGAGAATAGACTTATGGACATGGAGAGTGGGGAGCAGAGGGTGAGATGTATGGAAAGAGTAACATGGAAACTTACATTACCATATGTAAAACAGATAGCCAACAGGAATTTGCTATATGGACCAGGAAACTCAAACAAGGGCTTTGTATCAACCTAGAGGGGTGGGATGGGGAGGAAGATGGGAGGGAGGTTCAGAAGGGAGGGGATATATGTATACCTATGTTTGATTCATGCTGAGGTTTGATAGAAAACAATAAAATTTTATAAAGCAATTATCCTTCAATAAAAAAATGACTTTAAAAAAGCAGAGATATTACTTTGCCGACAAAGGTCCGTCTAGTCAAAGCTGTGGATTTTCCAGCAATCATGTATGGATGTGAGAGTTAAAGAAAGCTGAGCACTGAAGAATTGATGCTTTTGTACTGTGGTGTTGGAGAAGACTCTTGAAAGTCCCTTGGACTGCAAGGAGATCAAACCTGTCAATCCTAAAGGAAACCAGTCCTGAATATTCATTGGAAGGACTGATGCTGAAGTTGAAACTCCAATGCTTTGGCCACCTGATGTGAAGAGTTGACTCATTGGAAAAGACCCTGATGCTGGGAGAGATTGAAGGCAGGAGGAGAGGGAGACAACAGAGGATAAGATGGTTTGATGGCTTCACCAACTTGATGGACATGAGCTTGAGCAAGCTCCGGGAGTTGGTGATGGACAGGGAAGCCTGTCTTGCTACAGTCCATGGGGTCACAAGGAGTCAGTTATGACTGAGCAACTATTCAGAACTAGCCCTTTCATGGACTTCCTCAGTGGCTCGACAGTAAAGAATCAGCCTGCCATGCAGGAGTTTGAGGAGACACAGTTTCGATCTCTGGGTCAGGAAGATCCCCTGGAGGAGGGCATGGCAACTCACTCCAGTATCCTTGCCTGGATAATCCCATGGACAGAGGAGCCTGGTGGGCTACTGTCCATGGGTTCACAAAGAGTCAGATACGAATGAAGCAATTTAGGATGCACACAGATAACCCTTTCATAAACTCGGTCTTTAGTAAACCGTGGTAGGTGAGAACCTTACAGTTAATCTCCTTAATATGGAAAACCAGTGAATCAAAACAAAAAGATAGGTTAGGAAGTAACAGTTGAGAATTCAACCAGGTATCCCAGGCTTGTCATTTTTAGTGGCAGATAAAACTGACAGCATTTAAGGGTGAGAGCAGACTCTGAATGATCTGAAGAGACTGGTGTTACAGGAAGGAGAAAAGAAGCATTTCTTTTACTGTGTTTTGTCGTAAGAGAAGGAAGAGGTCTGCTGATAAATGGCTACAGTGAGTGTTTTTCCTGGATTATGTATTGTTTTCATACCTGCCTACAAAATGCCCTGTGCTCAGTTTGTGGTTGAAATCAGTCCTCAGCTCCTGAAATGTCTACGGCATGAATGAATGGACGCAGTATACGAAATGCTGGAAGGAAGCTCTCAGTCATTAGTTTCCACCTTCTCCTTCCCTGAGGCTCATCAGAGCTGATAAATGGGGTAAAACACGTTTCTCTTCACCCCTGGTGTTGGATTTTATCACTGTGGTGGGAGGAGAGATGGCCAGGGGCCAGGAGAACCCACAGTCCCATCCTGGTCATTCTGATGTTGTATGCTGATGTTACCCTCAGGATGGACCAGGAAACCCATGATGTAGGGGATGAGGTGCTGGGGTAAAAGGAGCTTGCTCTTGGGTGGGGCTCACAGTGAGCTGTGGCGTTGCGTTGGGAGGTTTTGGTCAGAGACGAGGAGGTCGGTTTGCTCTGGATTGAGTGCTGCTGGGAGGTGAGGTTATGTTGTCTGGGGAATGTTTGGTCCGTTTTCTGATGTGGATAATGGTTTTTATTTTCCTCTATGCTTAGATTTAATTATGGAGTCATCTTGTTTTTGTCGTATTCAGTAATGGTTACAGAGGAGCCTTGTCTAATCTGAGTTGTTTTTGCTAAGTAAGGAGCTCATTGGCCTTGCAGCTAATGCTGAGCTGTGAACGTTAGATGGTTGTGTTATATGTACCTACAGACAGACGCATACTCACACACACACATACGCATATACCCCCTACATTCACACACACTCCCCTGTACACACCCACTTCCATATTCACACACACACCCAACCACCCCCACCCACCCCAACCCCATTATTTGTTTGATTGTGCATGTGAGGTAGAAACCTTGAGCTACCCTCTCTGATCCTTCCATTCATCCTGATACTTGCATTCAGATATTTGACTATCTGGCCAGAATAGCAAAGTGATGTTCTTAATTAGAGTTGACATCCTAGCATTTTAAATCCAGAGATCAGGGAACCTGATACCAGTTCTTATGTATTTGCAAACTGTCACAGTCATTCACAGTTTCTTTAAAGGATAAGGACAAAACTGTGGGAAAACAAACTTGACTAATATAAACCTTACAAACGTGGACTTGCATTTGAAAATGAACTATTTAGAGTATGGGAAGTTAGGGTCTGATTAGTTAAAAGGTCTGGTGAATGATAGCTTGTCTCTCAACATGGCCCCCAGTGAATCAAGCCTCCCAGCCCTCACACCTCTGCCTTCCTTCCTCTCTTGAGCTCAGCTGGCCCTCTCTTGCACCTTTGACCAGTGGGGTGCCATGCAGTGACACTGGGGCTTGCAAGCCGAGGTGCTAAGAAACCTTGCAGTCTGGGCGTTTTGGAATGCTTACTCTAGAAGAAGCTGTCTGCCACGCAGAGGCCCCATTGCCCTAAGATTACAGACTCTGTGGAGCCTGGATTCACCTTGTGAAGAGGCATGAAAAGATAGAGATGGCCAGGCAATCGCCACCTGATCCCAGTGTCCTGCAGAAGTAGTGAACCTGGGAGAAAAGATGCCCTCAGATGATCTAACTCTTGCCACCATCTAATCGCAGGAAAAGACCCTGCCTGAAACCACCCAGCTGAGCCAGGCAGGTAGTTAGCTGTGCAGGCAAAGGTAGCTAATGCTTCCCGGGTGGCTCAGTGGTAAATAATCCACCTGCCAATGCAGAAGATGCCTGGGTCATCTTCTGGCTCGATCCCTGGGTCAGAAGACGTGTATGTTCGATCCCTGGGAGAAGGAATTGGCAACCCCCTTCAATATCCTTGCCGGGGAAATCCCATAGACGGAGGAGCCTGGCTGGCTAAGCACATGGAGGGTTGCAAAGAGCTGGACTTGACAGCGACTGAGCACGCACGCATGCAAAAGGTAGCTGAAGTCATCACTGCTGTTACAACAAACATGACTATTGTCTGTGGAATGGCTGGGAAAGTGTTGGCAGTTACAAAAACCAGCTCTGCTGGTTTGAATGAGTTCTGTTAACATTCATTTGATTAATCATGCCTCTTATATGAAAATAAAACACTAAAAGGTAAAATCACTGAAGTGATTTACAAAGTTAAAATTTCACCCTGCAATCTTCTTTTTATTATTCATTGGCGAACAAATATGTCCCAAACTGATCAATGCCATTTTAATTCTCATTTGGCGCTCAGCTCAGACTCTTAGGACTTAAGACCCCCAAAATCACGAGCCTTACTTTTTTGCAGTATTGTCCATAGGGTATGTTTGGGAGACAGTGATACTAACCAAATATTCCGCTTGCTTCCCTGCATTGCTCTTCCCTGCGCCATTGGATGGTACCACAAGACAGATTTCAGTTGAGATACTGGTGGAAATGGCATGTCACTTATATTTGGAGGCTGTGTGACCTTGCAGCTTCCATCTCCCCACACAGGACACAGGGACCACATGTCTCAGTTACAAGGTAGTGGGGTCCCCATGGTCTGGATCTTTCAGTGAGAGGGGCAGAGCACCTTGTTAACTCTCAATAGACAGTAGCGCAAGCTAGAAACAAACCCTTAATTATTCTTAAGCCATTGTGATTTGAGGTTTCTTTGAATCTGCAGTACAGTCTCATCTCTTGGGAGTAATATAGGAGGCTTTAATGTCCCATAAGCTCTCCATCACAACCATCCAAGCCTTCAAAATCAACTTCAAATCTAAATAAAAATAATGTGATTTCTATGTAAACAGATCTTCAAGACAGACTTTTTGATTATTTCTCCAATTAGATTCATATCCCTAAAGCCCTCAATTTAGAAATTCTGGCAACAACACTGTTTATTTACTTGGGTGATTGGAGAACACTTGACAGGCAAATCATTCTCAAATCAAGTTGTTATCCTTTTTATTTTTCAGAGTAATTTTATGGCAGATTATTAATAAAATAATATTCTAAAGGACTTAAGTATTTATTCAATTAATATAATGCCAACAAAAATATCTAAGTTTTTTTTTTCCTTTTACAAATGGTTATTACAAAATTTCCAAATGCATGAGAGTAGAGAGAACAGTGAAATAAACTCCATGTACCTTAGTAGTGATCAACATGTGGGCAGTTTTTCAAAGAGAGTTTTTGGCTACACAAAATTTTATTCTGATTGATTGCCCTTTCAAATATCAGAAACTAACTACTTTTTCCCTCTACCTCCAAAAATAGACCTGAATTTTCTTTGAACACATGTGCTTTGTAGTCATCTTCCTCATTTATTTCCAGCTTTGCCCTTGAAGAATAACTTTACACTATTTTGCTAGAATGGCTTATTTAGAGGGGGACCTTTTCTCCCAGTCTGACCAGGAGAGTCACAGCTCACCCCTGTTGTGATGTATCTTACTATTAGCACCCACTTGCCTTCTCATTCATAACTGCTGGAGAGAAAATTATATAGTTATCACTGTTATTAAACAGATGGGCCCATTCCTCTGTCAAATTTGTCTCTTTTTTTACTGTTTTCCAACAGGTCTAAACCAATCCTAATCAATGGAGCCTTACCCCAACATCTTCAGTGTTCAAAATGTCTTTGGCATCCATAATGGCCAACACATAATGGCCACATAATTCCTGGGACCCGGTGAAAAATGTTAAAATATGATTGAGAATTTCAAGATGGTGACAGCAAATCATTAAGCCAAGTGTGGTGCCCTTGATTCAATGGTAGCAGCAAAGGAGACTCAGCTGCGAAGCCAGCCCTGGGCCCGCTACCCCCGCCCCCTTACCCAAGTCCCCAGGTTGACAGTTTCAGGATGGGTTCCTGTACTTGACCCTCTGCTGTACGTATGGTCAATTTATCCTCAGTCTTTCTCAATAGGGACTTCCCTGGTGGTCCAGTGGTTAGGAATCCACCTTCCAATTCAGGGGGTGTGGGTTTGATCCCTGCTTGGGGAACTAGATAGGACCCAACATGCCGCAGGGTAGTTAAGCCTGCATGCCACAACTGCTGAGCCTTCACACACCGCAACTAGAGAGGAGCCTGTGCATTACGACAAACAATCCCAGATGTCCAACTAAGACCTGGTGCAGTCAAATAAATGCTTTAAAAAAATCCTTCTGAATGCTGGCCTGTCTGGTTAGTGTTACCATTGTGATCATTTGCTATTACTTATGAGCAGCAGAACCAGAATCCAACACAAATGTGCTTGTTTTCAGAACGAGGAATTAGAATTTCTCCTGTTCTGACACTTAACCCTCACGGCTTAGCTTACTCTTGGCAGGGTTCCCACCAAGACTCCTGTCTGGATTCCCAGGAATAGACGCTGGTCATTTATAAACATATGTCCAGGGACTACGGTGCACTCTCGCTGCTCTCTGCATTCCCATCTGTCACCTTGGACTTCTCTCTGATGGGTGCACTGGCTCAACTGTACCTTCTCCCCTAATTACTATACCTACCAAGATAAACCTGAGCTTGAACTCTGAGGAGCTCTTGGGCTTACCTCTGGATCTAGCTTAGTTTCATCCACTCTAAAACTTCCTTCCTGGTCTCACATTCAAGGTGTTGAATGTATTGAGAAATATGTATTGATATCCAATGTGATGATTTCCAAAGGGAATTTCAAGGGTAGTTTTGATGACGTTCAGTTTTGCCTTCTACTGTCTATGGAACTGTTAAGGGAAGTCTCCACTCACTTCAGTATAAACATATTCAATTAAAAGAACCCACATGGGCCAAAACTCCTGTGAATTCTTTGAAAATAGTTACTGTGGAAGACAGAAGTTATTGAGGGAGCTGTATTCCTGTAGCAGTCAAATAATCAACTATTTTGTTTTAAGGAGTAAGCTTAGATTCCTTCTTGATCATTTTGTGTCAAAGAAAGGAATAAGATTCCTGTACAAGTTTTATGATGCATCATTAATACAGAAATGAAAAAAGAGGCTTGAAAACAATGAGGCTCTCATATCCTTTCTATATTATTATTGTTCATTTCCTCACAAAAACAGATCCTACAGCGTCTGTTACTAGATCAGCTGTGAATGGGACTGTTACTGGAGCATGAGTGGGTGTTAGAGACCATGTGATATAAATTAAAAACGTTTATTCTTTTATGAATAAATGTTTGCTGTGGGAAAAAGCCATGAGCAGAGCGAGAAGAGATTCTGTGTCCATCAGATGTTGACACGCCCACATTAGTGTGATGGACTCTCCCCTGGAGCACATAACTTCTTCACTTACACCTCAAGGGAAGCGTGGCTACCTCAGTGGTGCATTTCAGCCTTGGGGGAATTCTCCATGGAATAAATGGAGAGACATCTTGATGTTTTGGGGACTGTGGAATATGAAATAAGTTGGTGATCTTACTTCTCTACAGATCCACTCATCAGTATTGTTGAGCCCATTGTTGCTGATATTCAGTCGCTCAGTCGTGTCCTGCTCTTTGTGACCCCATGAGCTGCAGCACGCCAGGCTTCCCTGTCCTTCATCATCTCCCACAGCTTGCTCAAACTTATGTCCATTGAGGCAGTGATGCCATCCAACCATCTCATCCTCTGTCATCCCCTTCTCCTCCTCCTTCAATCTTTCCCAGCATCAGGGTCTTTTCCAGTGAGTCAGCTCTTCGCATCAGGTGGCAAAGTACTGGAGCCTCAGCTTTTGTCTCAGCAAATTAAATGCCCATTAGCAAATTAGATATGAATTCCTGAAGGACAGAAGCCTCTGCCTGATGTTAGCAGGGAAAAAGCTGGAAAATAAGACACTAAAACCCAGGTAGTTGTTCTTAGTGACATGTGGTTCAGTGGAGATGGACTGAGTGTCTTTCTTTTCTGGTTACTGATTGCTGTGTGGAAGCCCGACAGTGCCTTCACTGGCTTTGCTGTGCCGCACTGCAGTCTCTGCTCCGTCACTGAAATTGCTTCCTTTTTTCTTTTTGTCTTTAATTTCTGTCATCAGTGTTGTTCTGGATTTTGGCAGGATGATATGGGAGAATGGCACTGAAACATGTAAATTATCACATGTGAAATGAATCGCCAGTCCAGGTTCGATGCATGAGACAGGGTGCTCAGGGCTGGTGCACTGGGATGACCCTGAGGGATGGGATGGGGAGGGAGGTGGGAGGGGGTTCAGGATGGGGAACACATGTATACCCATGGCAGATTCATGTCAATGTATGACAAAACCAATACAAGATTGTAAAGTAATAAATAAATACAACTGAAAAAAACCCCACTATATTTATTTATTTATTTGGCTGCACGGGGTCTTACTTGTGTCATGCAAACTCTTAATTGTGGCGTGTGGAATACAATTTCCTGATGAGGGGTTGAACCCAGGCATCTTGCATTGGGAATGCAAAGTCTTAGCCAACTGGACCACCAGGGAAGTCCCTGCTGTTGCCTTCTTAATGGAGCACGATACCCTGTTGATCTCTTTTAGGACTGCAGACTCTCAGAGTGTGTCTCTTTGGAATTTGGGGGAAAAGACGCAAGACTTGACCTCAGAATGATATGATTAGTATGAAACGCCTTTGGTTCCATAGTGAGATATGGTTCCATAAGATGAGAGAGCTTTTTGTTTTATAGGGTGTGTGTATATTTAACATCTTGCATACTGGGGGGAGAAAGAAAATGATGAGACGGTTGGGCTTGTTGTTTTGGGTGGTAAAGGCAAGGAGTTCTCACAACAATAATGGTGAAGAAGTGGGACCCTGAGACATGCAAAGCTAGATTCCTATCCCAAATCTGTCACTAGCTTGATCTTGGGATGTCTCTGAATCTCTTGGCACTTGCTTTTGTATCTGTAAAATGGAGGAAATGATTGCAGTTAACTCATAGAGGGTTATGAGTATTAAATGTTCAGTCAGCAAAACCCTTAGAATTTCAGTTTTCTATGTGAAGCTTGCCATAATGATAGCTAAGCCACTTCCACAATTTGGCAATGAATGGTATTTCCGTGTTTAAGGGTTGTTGTATGAGCCATTGCTCATGCCTGTAGAACTAGTGTTTCTGCATAGACCATCTGAGACTTAGCCACACATTCACTTGTTACTATTTGAGATTGGGTTGGAATCAGTTTATTAATCCAAGTGATAAATTCTTTTGAGCCACAGGTCAGCTTAACTAGACACTTAGTATGACAGTCACTTTCCAGAGTGTGTCTTCTGACTGGTGAATGTCTGGTGATGCTCATCTCTGAAACTGAGGACAGAAAAATGCAGAATGTTAAGGAGACTAAAAGATTTAGTTGATGCTGAGCATACCTAGAGAAGAACTCTCCACATCAATATTTATCATCTTCTTTCAAGCTAATATTGACAGAGTTGACACTTTTCTTTGTGGCCAACATGAACATTATGACTATTATCAGTTCTAATTTATAATATAAAATATGTTAAATTGGATTTCCATCTCATACTAACCATACTCTTTTTCTATAAACATTTGGAAGAATTTTCATTACTTTGTTTTGAAATCATTTCACTACAAGAACAAATACAATTTCTAAGGGTCTCTCATTTCTCAATGACTGTGCATGCGTGAGCATTCTTGCAAAGTGAGAAAAATGGAATCTAAATTATTTTCAAATACAAGGATATTTCATGAATACTAAATTTAACCAGTGATGAAACAGCTTGTTTTAAGTTTTATTGATATTTGTGGTCTACATTTTGTAGATTTGGTATTATTGGAGGTTACAGCAGTTTGAACCATGAAAAAAATACATCTAGGCATTACTCCTCCCCCACTCCTCACTGGTAACCACTAGTCTGTTCTCTATATCTGTGGGTCTGCTTCTTTTTTTTTAAATATTCACTAGCCATGGTGATGGACAGGGAGGCCTGGCGTGCTGCGATTCACGGGGTCGCAAAGAGTCAGACACGACTGAGCGACTGAACTGAATTGAAGTGAACTGAGTGTGTTGTACTTTTTAGATTCCACACATAAATAACATCATACAGTATTTGTTCTTTGTCTGTCTGGCTTACCTTCATAGAAGTCCATCCATGTTGCTACAAATGGCAAAATTTCTGTTTTTATGGGTTAGTAGTACTCCATTGTATCTGTCTGTCTGTCTACCTGTCTCTCTAGCTATGCCACTGCTTTACCCCTTCATCTATTGAAGGACACTGAAGTTGTTTCCATATGTTGGCAATTGTAAATAATGCTGCTATGAACGCTGGGCTACATACATCCTTTTAGTAGTGTGTTTGTTTGTTTGTTTGTTTGTTTTTTCAGATAGATGCCCAGGAATGGAATTGCTAGGTCATATGGTAGTTCTGTTTTAGTTTTTGAGAAACCTCCATACAGTCCTTCACAGTGACTGTACCAACTGGCACTCCCACCGACAGTGTGGGAGGAGTCCCTTCTCTGCACACCCTCTCCAGCATATGTTATTTGTGTTCTTTTTGATGATTTTGACCATTTTAACAGGTGTGAGGTGATATGTCATTGTGATTTTGAGTTGATGTGCATTTCTTTGATCATTACTGATGTTGAGCATCTTTTCACGTGCCTGTTGGCCATCTAGATTTCCTCTATGGAAAAATATTTTTTCAGATCTTCTGCCCATTTTTAATTTTTTTTGATGTTGAGTTGTAAGAGCTATTTATATTTGTTGAATATTAATCCCTATGACCAGATGTATTGATACTTTAAAATTCAAACTTTTTTTTACTTTTAGAACATTAAAACAGCTTATATTCCATATACTTTATAACAGTCCTAAAAGAGCCTTGAACAATGTCCTTAATCAATCGCATTAGCATGGGGCTAAATAAATAAAAAGCTTCAGATTATGTCAGGTCAGTTTTCACCACTAAATCTGTTCATGTCAGATACATTCTTGCTGTAAAATGCCTTATGAAAAAAAAAAGTTTTCCCAGCATTTTGAATTTTAAAATACCTTTGAGGAATTATTGACCTATGACCTCTAGCCTATTACTGGAATTAGATAATTTTATATGGCTTATAGATTAAAAAGGAATATCATCGTCATTTTATGGCTGGCTAAATTGAGATACAGAGTAAATGGATAACTTTTTCTAGGTGACAGAGCAAGAATGTTATCAAAATAGAGATGGCATCAAAATGTTCTGAGGTACCCCCACCCCCAGGGATCCTCTTAATTTTTAACATGAGCCTTAGTTACTCAAACGGCTGTTTCATTACAGCTTGCTTGAGCCTTAATGACACTAGTTTCTACAGACAGGTGAGGACCTCAGCCCTTCCCAGCATCACTGTTCCACACCGTTTCACTGAGTTTTGCTGCACTGGGGCCCTGGTTGTGTAATTATGCTCTACACAACCCCTAGGGCTTAAGCACCAAAATATACATGCGTGACATTGTTGAAGTGGAGTGAAACTCACTCAGTCATGTCCGACTCTTTGCGATTGCGTGGACTGTAGCCACTAGGCTCCTCTGCCCATGGAATTCTCCAGGCAAGAATACTGGAGTGGATTGCCATTCCCTTCTCCAGGGGATCTTCTGGACCCAGGGATCAAATTGGGGTCTCCTGCACTGCAGGCAGATTCTTTACCCTCTGAGCCAGGGGAGCCGCTGTGACATTGTTGGGATGGGCTAAATGAGGTGTTATCTGTGCCTTGCAAGGTTCGTTTGGTAGTGTTTTCCTGGCCTCTCTTTGCTGAAGTCAAGAGGATTGAAGCTAGCTTCCTGCTGTACCTCCTCCCAGCTGTTAAAACTTCCTGCTCTGTTCCACAGGCACAACCCATGTCAGGATCCAGGGCGTGTTTCATTGCTGCTGCTTTACTCACTTATTTTCGTCAGCACAGAGCTTAGTCTCAGAAGTGACAGCTTAAAATAATTCATTTGATGTCTTCGTGGACATGTGAACTCTGAATGACTTCACAATACCTGGTATGCGGAGAAGCCTATTGTGACACTTGTGGTATCTTTAGCAGAAGCTAATATTAGCATTCAGGTTTTTTTCTTTGCATGTAGGCATTCATTCATTCCTATGTTTTTCAGTTTATCCAGGAAGCATATATTAAAACCCTAGGAGGGAGCTAGCGCTAGGAAGGTCACATGAAGATCACTGTACAGCTGTCTCTCTGGAAATACAGTGAGGAGAGAATGCTTTTCCTCCCTGGCACAGCTAGGTCATAAATTAGCCGAAGCACTCACAACTTTCCAGTGGAGTGAGCCAAGGCTTCATTCGTTTTTTACAACCACACGTAAGAAGCCAGGCAGGGCAGTTTAATGTCATGGGTTCACAGCACTGGTCTTTGGTGACATATGGCTGGGATTCAAAATCTGACAGACCATTTACCTTTACTTTTTTTGTTTGTTTGGTTGGTTTTTGGATCCTGCTACCTTGCTGAGTCTGTTTATCAGCTCTTAGTTTGTGTGTGGAGTCTTTAGGGCTCAAGTCATCTGACAGTTTACCTCTTCCATTGAAACTTGGATACATTTTCTTTCTTTCTTGTCTAATTGCTGTGTGTGAGTCTGAGTGAATTCTGGAAGTTGGTGATGGACAGGGAGGCCTGGAGTGCTGCAATTCATGGGGTTGCAAAGAGCGACTGAACTGAACTGAACTGAACTTTCAATACTATTTTGAACAGAAGTGGTGTGAATGGGCATCCTTGTCTTGTTCTAGATTTAGAAAGAAAGCAAAGTGCTTTTCACTGTTAAGTATCATATTGGCTGTGGGTTTGTCATAAATAGCTTTTAGTATGCTGAGATATGTTCCCTCTGTAGTCACTTTAGTAACAGTTTTTATCACGAGTGGATGTTGAAATTTATTAAATGGTTTTTCTGCATCTATTGAGATGGTCATGTCATTTTTGTCCTTTTCGTTGTTGATGTCGTGTATCACAGTGATTGATTTGCATGTACCGAAACATCTTTATGACCCTGAGATAAACTCAACATGGTCATGGTGTATGATCTCTTTTATGTGTTGTTGTATTTGGTTTGTCAACAACTTGTTAAGAATTTTTGCATCTATATTCATCAAAGGCAATGGCCTGTAATTTTCTCTATTGGTGATACCTTTCTTGGTGGTGTTATCTTTGTCTGATTTTGGTTATCAGAGTGATGGTGGCTGCATAGCATGTCTTGGGGGGTATTTCCCTTTCCTTCAGTCTTTTGGAAAAGCATCAGAAAGAATATGTGGATCCACCTGAGAATGCCCTGATTTTGGTTCTGTGGGCTGTGAAATGAGGGAGCTTAATGAAGCCGCTGGTGGGCGTGAATTCAGCCGATGCTGACGTGAGCAGTAGATAGTGTCCTTTCCCTTCGTTGCTGCCCTGTAACCTGTTTTCTGATCTCTCTCTCAGCTGTCTCTTGATGAGAAATTTTCTCACTGCTTACTGCCTTTTACAATAAGAATAGTATTAATTTCAGGCATTGAAATTTACATAAACAAAAGAGTGAGATGAGCTATTTCAAATATATATAATTATATATTAATTTATATGTAATAGTGTTAGTTTATATATATAATTATAGAATAAATTAGCATATTGTATATGCAAATATGTATTATATATTGTGTTGACCAAGGTGTTCATTTGGGCTTTTCCATAAGATGTTATGTAATATAAATTATATTACTTATTTTCTATATTTCATAAATATAAATTTATTATGTATAAATATATATTTGTATATTATATACATTACTGTTATGTAACTATAATATATGAATCTATTATATATTAACCATAATTATGTTTGTTAAAATAAATACATTTAATATCAATATATTATTTACTTATATATTAATATATTAATGCACTTATACATTATATGTTTATATTAATATATTTATATATAACAAATCTGTATTTATGAAATTTCTTAAAATTATTATAATTTATATTATATAATATAGTGATATATATTGCTATAATATAAATTATCTATTATATACATTTATAAATAAAAATGTATTATATATAAACACATTAATATAAATATATAATATATTCATATATATGTATAATATCTATGCTATATTAATGTGATTGTCACTCAAAGTATCTGACTCCTTGCAACCCATAGACTATAGTCCATCAGGCTGCTCTGTCCATAGGATTTCCCAGGCTAGAGTACTGGAGTGGGTTGCTATTCCCTTCTCCAGGGGATCTTCCTGACCCAGGGATCAAACCTGCATTGCAGGCAGATTCTTTACTGTGTGAGCCACCAGAAGCTAACACAACATTGTAAATAAACTATACTTCATTAAAAAAAATTTTTTTTTAAGGGTTTTTAAAACAAAGGAGAGAATTCTGCTAGGAGAAACCTTTAGACTCAGAATGAAGCATCAGCTCCTCCGTGGGTTTGCAGGCTAGAAATGGCAGCCCACTCCAGTGTTGTTGCCTGGAGAATCCCAGGGATGGGGGAGCCTGATGGGCTGCCGTCTATGGGATCACACAGAGTTGGACATGACTGAAGCGACTTAGCAGCAGCAGCAGCCCTCCTTTGCACATTTTGAACTTGCTACATTCCACAATCACATGAACTAAAACTGCTACTGTAAGCTAGGAGCTAGGAAATGGACTTAACGCCAAAAATGCAAAAATATACAAGCTGTGAACTTGAGCTTCAAGTATCTTCCTTTTGAGGATGGATAGGGACCGCTCACTTCTTTCTTTATCACTATTACCTGAAAGCAGAAGGTCTTCTCCCTGGAACACATATTAAACATATATCGACTCCTGTAGTTGCTTTGAGGCAATTGGTTGTCTAAGGAATACATCTGAAAGTCAATATATTTATGTTAAAAGGGCATAACGTTGCTGCCAGGAGGGGCACACATAGAATATTAAAAGTGAACATAAATAAAGATCACAAGTTTAACCCCATGTCATGTTATCTGGAGTCTCCTAGTTCTTAAAATCTAGAGGAGATTGACCCCAACACCTAAGTTCGTGGTTTTTAAAACGTTCAAAGTTCTTTTCCTTTCACATTGAAATTTTTTTTTTTAATTTCAAAGAATACTTTTTTTTTGATATAGGATCCTTTCTTAATAAATTTTTTTTTCTTTTGGGAATTTACATCTGTCATCGCACTAAAGCTCTTCTTAAGCGTTCTCTCTTGCTGCTGCTGCTTCGTCGCTCAGTCGTACCTGACTCTCTGTGACCGCATGAACCGCAGCCCACCAGGCTTCTCTGTCCAGGGTATTCCCCAGGCAAGAATACTGGAGTGGGTTCCCATCTCCTCCTCCAGGGGATCTCTCCGACACAGGGAGGGAAGCTGCCTCTCTTACGTCTCCTGCATTGGCAGCTGGATTCTTTACTTCTCGTGCCACCCAGGAAGCCCAGGTGTTCTCTCTTATTCTATTTCTATTATGTGGAAATGGGAATTTTTCATCTTCCATGTGGCATATCTCCTAATCCTCCCTCCAAAGTAACTACAAATCAAGAATTTTATTGGATGTTGTAGGTTTATGGGGAAGGGCTACATTAGATGATATAGAAGAAATAACTAGAGTATTAAAAATGAACAAACGAAAAACCTCTATCAAAACACTTTTTTTTTTTCCCCCAGCACCACTTTATCCTATAGCACTTGGAGCAGGAACCTCAGCATCTTCCTGGGTCCTCTGTGGGCTGTATTAAAATCCTCCTTGTCTCTTGGTGAGGATTTTATCACTCAGCTTTTGTGGTCTCTGTTCCTGCCAGCCACAGGCCCACAGCCATCTTCTACACCAGTAGCGATAATTTCTCAAGTAAAGAGGTCTCCTCCTTACATCTAGCCCTGCACTCACTCTGGTGAGAAATTGTTTACAGTCCTCACCTAGGAGAATGGCCAAATCTCCAGCCTTGGGGACCATTTTCTTCATTCTAGCTTGTTTCCATTCCCCAAAACATCTTTTCAGCAAAGCAGAAAAGCTGAGTTTGATTCAAGAAGGCCTGGCCACAGTTTCTCAGTGATTATTAGAACAAGAGGAGTAAGGGGTAAAATATTAAGAATTTGTTGGGACTTGAGAGACAAGGTAGCCTTCTTTTGTACTCTAAGGAGGGACTTTACATCTTTACATCTCAAGTTTGTTCTCCCTGAAATGCATTCCCAGACTCCTTTCTACCTAGAAACCCATTTCTTCAGCTCCTCCCCTTCCTCCTCCTCCTTTTTTTGGTGTTTCTTCTGTTACAAACAACTTGAGAAACCTCTCAAAATTAGCACCAGAAATTTCATCACTTCTAGCCCCTCCTTCTCTAATAAAGTCATTACTTTAAGACAGTACAATTTAACTGTGTCTACCTTTCCTACTAAACTGCGAATTATTTGCAATTTGGGACAGGATTTGTTCTGAAGCAATGTGTGTTTCTTAAAGTGGTTGGTAAATTAAGGAAAGATAGCATTTAAGAGGAATTTCTGTTGATTCCTATGTGAGCTGGCCCAGAATGTTCATGTTTTGAAGTGATCAGATATAAGCTTTCTTATAATTAAAGAACAAAATTTAGCTGCATGTAAGAAAAACACCCAAAACTTTGGCCAATGTACCTTTCTTTACCAAGAAACAGATGATTGAGTGGCTTCAGGAACTGCTAACTTTCTGCTCTGTTAAGTTATTAAGAGATCCATACATTTGTTCTCTACATCTGTGTTTTTCTGGGGTGGGATGAATTTGGAGATTGACTATGACATATATATACTACTATGTATAATGTAAAATAGATAACTAATGAGCATCTATCGTACAGCACAAGGAGCTCTACTGAGTGATCTGTGGTGACCTAAATAGGAAGGAAATCTAAAACACAGGGGTTAATATGTGTAGGTATTGCTGATTCACTTTGCTGTTCAGTAGAAACTAACAATGTTGTAAAGTAGCTATACTCCAGTAAAAAATTTTAAAAAGAGAACAAAAAAACAATCAAGGGAAGTATCTGTTTGGGTCTTCCTCCCACTTCTTGGTTGGGTTGTTTGTTTTTCTGATATTGAGCTGCATAAGCTGCTTGTATATTTTGGAGATTAATCCTTTGTCAGTTGTTTCATTGGCAATTATTGTTCTCTAAATTTAATTTTATTTTTGTTTGGAGGATAATTACTTTACAATATTGTGTTGTTTTCTACCATACACCAACATCCCTCTTGAGTCTCTCTCCCACCTCCCACCCCTTCCTACGCCACTGCATTGTCAGAGAGCCCCGGATTTGGGTTCCCTGCATGATACAGCATATTCCTGCTGGCTGTCTGCTTTGCATATGGTAATGTGCATGCTTCAATGCTATTCTTTCTCTCGCTCCTTCCCCTACTGTGACCAGAGTCTGCTATGTTTGTGTCTCCTTTGCTGCCCTGCAAATAGGATCATCAGTACCATCTTTACCGATTCCATATATACATGCGGTAATATATGATGTTTTTCTCTCTTTCGGCCTTACTTCACTCTGTATAACAGATTCTGGTTTCATCCACCTCATCAGAACTACTCAAACGCGTTCCTTTCTCATTTGCAATTATTTTCTCCCATTCTGAGGGTTGTGTTTTCATCTTGTTTATAGTTTCCTTTGCTGTGCAAAAGCTCTTAGTTTAATTAGGTCCCACTTGTATATTTTTGTTTTAATTTCCATGACTCTAGGAGGTGAGTCAAAGAAGATATTTCTGTGACTTATATCAAAGACTATTTTGCCTATGAGAAGCTGCAACACATATCTACAATGGAATATTACTCAGCCATAAAAATGATATGAGTCAGTTCCAGTGAGAGGGATGAACCCAGAACCTGTTACACAGAGTGAAGTAAGTCAGAAAGAGAGAAACAAATTTCGTATATTAGCACATATATACAGAATGTAGAATAATGGTACTGAGGAACCTATTTGCAGGGCGGGAATAGAGATGCAGACGTAGAGAACAGACTTTGGACACAGTTGGGGAAGGAAAGGGTGGAATGAATTGAGAGGATAGCATTGACATATATACACTGTCCTGTGTAAACTGGATGGCCAGTGGGAAGCTGCTGATTGAGCAGAGGGAGCTCAGCCGGGTGCTCTGTGACAACCTAGAGGGGTGGGATGGGGTGGAGAGTCGGGGGAGGTTCAGGAAGGAGGAGACATATGTGTAATTGTGGTTGATTTATGTTGTATGGAATAAGCCAACACAATATTATAAAGCAATTATCCTCTAATTAAAAGCAAATTTTAAAAATCAAGTGAAGAATCTATCTATTGCTTGAGAACAAAGCAATCTCTCTATCTTTATCTTTATTCAAAGGAGAGATTTCAAGTGTAGATAAAGATGTTACAAAGATATTTTCCCATATTTTAAAAAAAATTGTGAGTGCAGAATTTCTGATACTATTCGGTTTTTAGTGAAGCTTAAGACTTTTCATTTATCCTATAGATTGTGTGCAGAGGCCTGCAAATTAAACCTACAAAAGACAGATCAACAGGAGAAATACATGCACATTTAACTTGATGTTAATATTTTATGTAGCCTGAAAGCCTTCATAGAGAAGAAAAATAGTGTAGGAATGGGATAGACCTGGGAACTTCCATGCCATGTTAACAAAGAACAGTTCACTGTGGAGATCATACATGATGAAGGGACTGGGCTGGGGATGCTAAATTTTGGGAAAGTTAGGAAATATGTGGGGTTCAGTTCAGTTCAGTCGCTCAGTTGTGTCTGACTCTTTGTGACCCCATGAATCGCAGCACGCCAGGCCTCCCTGTCCATCACCAACTCTGGAGTTCAATCAGACTCACGTCCATCGAGTCCGTGATGCCATCTAGCCATCTCATCCTCTGCTGTCCTCTTCTCCTCCTGCCCCCAATCCCTCCCAGCATCAGAGTCTTTTCCAATGAGTCAACTTTTCGCATGAGGTAGCCAAAGTATTGGAGTTTCAGCTTCAGCATCATTCCTTCCAAAGAAATCCCAGGGCTGATCTCCTTCAGAATGGACTGGTTGGATCTCCTGGCAGTCCAAGGGACTCTCAAGAGTCTTCTCCAACACCACAGTTCAAAAGCATCAATCCTTCGGTGCTCAGCCTTCTTCACAGTCCAACTCTCACATCCATACATGACCACAGGAAAAACCATAGCCTTGATTAGATGGACCTTAGTCGGCAAAGTCATGTCTCTGCTTTTGAATATACTATCTAGGTTGGTCATAACTTTTCTTCCAAGGTGTAAGCGTCTTTTAATTTCATGGCTACAGTCACCATCTGCAGTGATTCTGGAACCCCAAAAAATAAAGTCTGACACTGTTTCCACTGTTTCCCCATCTATTTCCCATGAAGTGATGGGACCAGATGCCATGATCTTCATTTTCTGAATGTTGAGCTTTAGGCCAACTTTTTCACTCTCCACTTTCACTTTCATCAAGAGGCTCTTTAGCTCCTCTTCACTTCCTGCCATGAGGGTGGTGTCCTCTGCACATCTGAGGTCATGTGGGGCTAATGAGAGGCGAGGTTTATTTTAGCAGGTTTCTTTGCACAGGTTCATTGTGGCATTCACATCTCATGTCTGGACAGAAGAATATTCTCTTCTTTTTAGTGCATGGTGGGCACTTTGCTCACAGGAAATCCTATGTCCTATTTTTAGGTAGAATGAGGTTGATCAGAGAGCCCTTCCCACATCTGCTGTTTGTCAAGTACTTGCAGGTCAAAATCATCCACATGGCAGGGTGGCAATTTGGGGCTGGCATGTTCTGATCCCATTTAGAGTGTAAGGATTTTTTCCCCCCAAATCAACACCACTACAGTTATTTGAGGGAGAAAAGATCAAAATCTTATTAGGAACTTTTAAATTGGGTAGGACCAGAGAGCTTGATCTGCCTAATATCTGGGTATTTACAGCTGCATGGGAGACCAAATCCTGCACGTGAGGTGTCATCATTAAAACAATGAATGGAGGATGTTCTGAGCATTCACATGATGTCCCATTCAGAAAGTGCTGCATTTTTCTTATCAGAAAAGTAGTGTTGAGAAAAATGCAGGCAGAATCTGACCAGAACTTCAGCACAAGCCCGGACATGATGGTAGCTCTTAAAAGGGGGTCATGCGCTATTTACAAAGCAGGAGAGCAACATTCCCAGCCAAGCTGTAGGATGAGAGCCAGGACTGGCTGGAGGGGTTTGAATGGGATCATGGCACCTGATCTCATGAGTTTTTGCCTGACCAGACCTGCCCCCACACAAGGCAGACTCGGTAAATCTTCAAATAAGGGGAAAGTGAAAGTGTTAGTCATTCAGTTGTGTCTGACTCTTTGTGACTCCATGGACTGTAGACTGCTGGGCTCCTCAATTCAGGGAATTCTCCAAGCAGGAATACTGGAATGGGTAGCCATTGCCTGCAGGGGGTCTTCCCAACCCAGGAATCAAACCTGGGTCTCCCACATTGCAGGCAGATTATTTTTTTAACCATCAGATAAGTAGAAAACTCAGCAGTGGCCACAGGACTGGAAAAGGTCAGTTTTCATTCCAATCCCAAAGAAATGCAATGTCAAAGAATGTTCAAATTACTGCACAATTGCACTCATCTCACACGCTAGCAAAGTAATGCTTAAAATTCTCCAAGCCAGGCTTCAACACTATGTGAACAGAGAACTGCCAGATGTTCAAACTGGATTTAGAAAAGGCAGAAGAACTAGAGATGAAATTGCCAAAATTTGTTGGATCAAAAAGAAAAAGCAAGAGAATTCCAGAAAAAAATCTGCTTTATTGACTACGCTAAAGCCTTTGACTGTGTGGATCACAACAAACTGTGTAAAGTTCTGAGAGAGATGGGAATACCAGACCACCTGACCTGCCTCCTGAGAAATCTGTATGCAGGTCAGGAAGCAACAGTTAGCACCAGAAAAGGAACAACAGACTAGTTCCAAGCTGGAAAAGGAGTCCATCAAGACTGTATATTGTCATCTTGTTTATTTAACTTATATGCAGAGTACATCATGCAAAATGCTGGGCTGGATGAAGCACAGCTGGAATCAAGATTTCCAGGAGAAATATTAATAACCTTAGATATGCTGATGAATGCCACCCTTATGGCAGAAAGCAAAGAGGAACTAAAGAGCCTCTTTATGAGGATGAAAGAGGAGAGTGAAAAAAGCTGGCTTAAAACTCAACATTCAAAAAACAAAGATCATGGCATCTGGTCCCAGGGCAAATAAACGGGGAAACAATGGAAACAGTGAGTGACTTTATTTTCTTGGGCTCCAAAATCTCTGCAGATGGTGACTGCAGTCATGAAATTAAAAGACACTTGCTCCTTGGAAGAAAAGCTATGACCAACTTGGACAGCATATTAAAAATCAGAGACTTGACTTTACCAACAAAGGTCTGTATAGTCAAAGCTATGGTTTTTCTAGTAGTCATGTACAAATATAAGGGTTGAACCATAAAGAAAGCTGAGCACTGAAGAATTGATGCTTTTGTACTGTGGTGTTGGAGAAGACTCTTCAGAGTCCCTTGGACTGCAAGAAAATCAAACCTGTCAATCCTAAAGGAAATCAGTCCTGAATATTCATTGGAAGAACTGATCCTGAAATTGAAACTCCACTACTTTGGCCACCTGATGCAAAGAATTGACTCACTGGAAAAAACCCTGATGCTGGGAAAGATTGAAGGCAGAAGAAGAAGGGGATGACAGAGGATGAGATGATTGGATGACATTGTCAACTCAATGGTCATGAATTTGAGCAAGCTCTGGGAGTTGGTGATGGACAGGGTAGCCTGGCGCGCTGCAGTCCACGTGGTCGTAAAGAGTTGGACAAGACTGAGCAACTGAACTGAACTGAAGGGGATTCTGCCCCAGCTCCCCAGCCCTACTCGCTTCCCCAGGTGTAATGGTGGCCAAGGCACTTGAGCTCAGGTTAACCGCCACCCCGCCCCTGTTTCTGTGCAGGCACAGGGCAAGTGTGGAACCTGGAGACCAATTGGGCTGGAGGTCTTACAGGTGCTCAGAGATGATCAGACCTCATCCGTGGCGGCCAGGCTGAGACAGTGTGGGTTTGTCTGTATGTGTATTTAAAAACAAACAAACAAACAAACAAAGACATGAAATAGAGTCAATTTACAATGTTACGTTTCAAGTGTATAGCAAAGTGGTTTGATTATATCTATGTTTGTATTCTTTTTCAGACTGTTTTCCATTATAGTTTATTACAAGATATTGAATTAGTTCCCTGCGCTTTACTGGAGGTCATTACTGTTTAGGGGCTGCAGTGTTTTTTCAGGTGGTTCACGTTATTCTGGGCAAAGCAGGATTCTGATGACACTTGGTGGTAGAAAGGTGTGGGGGAGGGGGGTGCTGCAAAAATGCTGGCCCCACCCCTCAGGTCCTTCCAGCCGTGGATCCAGACTTGAACCCTGTGGAGTGAGAGGGGAGGCCCTGCCTATGGCTCACAGTTGTTCACAGCCATGAGATCCACCTACCAGCAAGAAGAGAGAAGTCAGCATGCTCACTGGCATCCCCATCACAAATTTGGGTTGGCTCCCGACGGTTAGTCCCACTGGAGCGATCATCCACCAGGGATGGTGGATGGGGAGGGGCTCTGAGGGAGGGGCCAGCAGGTTATAGTCTCGCAGGAAAACCGAGTCTCCCAGGAGGTGAGGGACAAAGCTGACAGAGAATCTCAGCAGCCTTCTTTGAAAATATTGCCAATGGAGCTCAACTCTCTGCTGTACTTGGCCTCTAGCTCCATGAAATGGACCAAGCAGCTGTTGAGATGATACCCAGGGGGTGGGACGACACACAGGACATGGTCTGTATCAGTATCGTCTAGGAGGTCTCCTCTCCCCTCTTCAGAGAAGTCCCCGAGTCATCCTTGTTGGGCACCTTCTCCATCTCAGCTGGAGGAAAATCCTTCATGCTGCCCAGGTCAGTGGAGAGGCTGGTAGATGTCTCAGCAAAAGACTCAGGCCTTGGAAGAGCCTATCTTCCCGTCTACTTGCAGTGTCCTCGGCATAGGTGAAGAAGTTTGGAGGGCAGAGGACCTTCCTCCCCAGCACACTGGTCCCAGTGGTGGGGAGGTCACGACCCATCTGATGAACAGCTTGACGCAGAGCAGCAGGGGACTGATCACCACCATGCTGGTGCGCAGCACCATGAAAAGACCTCGGTGGTTAGGTCAGGGATGGTCCCCAAAGCCCAGGTCCTCAACACAGGGTGCATCCTGCAGGCTGAGGGTGGGGGTGTGCAAGGCTGCGCCGGGATGCATGGATGTGGGTTGAGAGCAGGCCTGAACCCCACCGCGGCTCCTGCTCTTGCTCCCACCACCCTTGGGTAGCCCTGGGCACCACTGCAAGCCCAGGGCCCAAACTCTAGTTTTAATTTTGATTAAACTGTCCTCTTAAATGTTTTTAGGCCCTACATCTCTGAAGAGGATGTGGGGGAGGAGAACAAACTCCAAGGTACAGGGCTTGTGAGAGAGGATAAGTTCAAGTGATGCTGGGGATTTACTTCCACTAATAGCTTTTATTAAGATTATTAGTGTGTGTGTTAGAGTTCTATTCTAAAATTTCTTAAGTTTTGATTGAATTTCCCCCACTCCTATTTTTTTCCCATAATAGAGGATGCAAAGTTTTTTAGTAAACTGTGTTTAATGTTAGAGCAGAAATGCACGTATCTGCAGTTCTTAGCAAAAAGAAAGTTCTCAAAAATATTTGCTAATTGGGCAGGAAATATAACCATGAGGATATTCCCAGAACATTTTACCTGAGTGTCTCTTATTTATAGCTGAGCTCACCTTATCTCAGATTCCTAAAAAATTATCTACCTCAACAGCCCCAATTCCTCTGTGAAATAAACCATTTCTGTTTCTCGTTATGCCTTATTTATTCTCCTCCCAACACAAACTCTTAATTACCTGTGTGTCTGTGTTCCCCATTAGACTATGAGTTCTACCAGACTGGGTGCCCAATAGGCACTCCACAAACGCAAATTGTTGAATGCATGAATCAGTGTCGGGCAATGTTTGTATCAATTGTCAACTTAGAATCTTAATTTCTCTTGGGAGAGATAGAAAAATGACAAAGTGTATCCATCAACAGCAGGAAAGCTATTTCTAATAATGTCTTACATTTATTAAGTAATACATATGGACGAATGATTTAATATAATCCTCATAACTATCATATCAGGGCTTCCCTGGTGGCGCAGACAGTGGTAAGGAATCTGCCTCAATGTGAAAGATTCAGGTTTGATCCTGGGTCAAGAAGATCCCCTGGAGAAGGAGCTGGCAACCCGCTCTAGTATTCTTGCCTGGAGAATCGCATAGACAGAGGAGCCTGTCTATACAGTCCATGAGGTTGCAAAGAGTTGGACATGACTGGCAACTAACACACACACACACACATACATCATATCAAAGAGTACTGTTTTGCCCTCACTTCATAGATGAGGCTTACTCCTTGGAAGAAAAGCCATGAAAAATATAGACAGTGAATTAAAAAGCAGAGACATCATTTTGCCCAACAGGTCCATTTGGTCAATGCTATGGTTTTGCCAGTAGTCATATGTGACAGCTGGACCATAAAGTAGGCTGAGCACCAAAGAAATGATGCTTTCAAACTGTGGTCCTAAAGAAAACTCTTGAGAGTCTCTTGGACAGCAAGGAGATCAAACCAGCCAATGCTAAAGGAAATCAACCCTGAATACTCATTGGAAGGACTGATGCTGAGGCTGAAGCTCCAGGGCTTTGGCCACCTGATGTGAAGAGCTGACTTGTTGGAAAAGACCTTGATGCTGGGAAAGATTGAGGGCAGGAGGAGAAGGGAGCAAAACAGGACGAGATGGTTGGATGACATCATCGACCCAATGGACATGAGTTTGAGAAAACTCCAGGAGATAGTTAAGGACAGGGAAGCCTGGCATGCTGCAGTCCATAGGGTTGCAAAAAGTTGGACAAGACTAAGCGACTGAACTGAATTGAATTGAACTGAACTGAACTTTGCTTCTGAAATATCATAATCTCATGTAGATTGAGACATGGAGAAAATTTAGTCAAAGAGAGACAAAATGACATAAGGTAATGCTTTATAAATGCAGAGTCCAGGGACTTCCCTGGTGACCCAGCGGTTAAGAAGGACTCTGTGCTTCCACTGCAAGGCTGTGAGTTCAAACCCCAGTCAGGAAGCTTAACATCCCACATGCCTCGGTGCCAAAAACACAGAATACAGAACAGAAGCACCACTGTAACCAATTCAATAAATAAAGACTTTAAAAATGGTGCACATGAAAAATAATGCAGGGGCCAAGTTCTGTACAGGAGTGTACAGTCATCAGAAGCAGGTCAGCAAAATGTTGCCTCATGAAGGCCCTTTGAGAGCCTGTCCTAAAGGAAGGACTCAGAATTAACCAATTCACCGATAACTTATAAACACTTTCTACTCCAGGGTGTAGTGGTACTGAAAAAATTAGAACACTAAAAAAAAAAAAAATTGAAAACAGGTTATACTGTTAAGTAAAGTAAAATAGGCCCATACCTCAAATTATCCCCTAGGTCATAACCTCAAAATTATCTGCATTATTTCATTTATTTTCAGAGCCAAGTTTTTATCCATCAGTTTCCATTTCATTCTTTCCCAAGTAATTTAAAATTCAGTATTTGAGAGCCTGTGGTCTTCGGGTTTACTCTATCTGTTATACAGAAAGCAGAGTTTGTGTGTATGTGTTTGTCAGTGAGAGCAGGCGTAGGAACGCATATGTATGCATTCTCATGTGTATGTCATGTAGATTGCCACATTCCATACAAAAGTATTCTTATTAAAAAGAGGAAAACTGGAGAAACACATTTATGTAACTCCCCTATGCATAAAGAGTTTTTTTTTTAATTTGTCAGTTTGCATATTTGTTTTCTCTGTATATCTGAATTGTTTTGTGATAGCTATTCAAAGTTTATTTGAACAGTTTGGCTGAATAAATGAGGAAAGAAGAGTGAGAATAAAGACAAGTGGATATAGCTTGAATTTGTGAGAAACCAGAAGGCAACTTTAAAAGATTTTTCTCAATTCGGGATGTATAGGCAAATGGTGCCCTTTACAATTTGCTATTCTTTGAAGCTGGTATTTCAGAGAATATTTTTTTGTGCGTTAAATTGGATAATTTATAAATGAATGCTCCCAAAGGAACTCTTAAAATCAAAGAAAAAAATATGCTGCTGGAAAATTGATTTGTCATCAGTACATTTTAGCCTAAATGTTTTTCAACTTTGATAATGACTTGATTTAAAATTTCATTTGTGGAACATCAGGAATATGCAAATAATGTAGATGGGAGGGATGGATGTGGTGAAGGTGTCTCCTGGGGAAATGTTTCAGCCGCATCTCTCATAACATCTCATGGAAATAGATCATTACTTGCAGTTGTACTTATATACCTCAAATTTAATACGTGATTCCAGTTGGAAAAGGAGGAAAACAACATTCATGCTGAGGCTTCTGATCATCAGGTGCTGTATTTGGTGTTTTCTGGATGTCTGGGCAGATCTGATTTAGTTCTCAAGGCAATCTTGAGAGCAAGGTGATACCCTGATTCTACTGATGGGAAAGGTGAGGCAGAGAGGCTGAAGGGAGTCTTTCACAATGAAGGTCTTTTAATAACCATTTTAAAATTGAAGTATGGTCAATTTGCAATTGCTGTTACTTTGCCAACAAAGGTCTGTATAGTCAGAGCTATGGTTTTTCTAGTAGTCATGTATGGATATGAGAACTGGACTGTGAAGAAGGCTGAGTGGTGAAGAATTGATGTTTTTGAACTGTGGTGTTAGAGAAGACTCTTGAGAGTCCCTTGGACTGCAAGAAGATCAAACCTGTCAATCCTAAAGGAAATCAACCCTGAATATTCATTTGAGGCACTAATGCTGAGGCTGAAGCTCCAATACTCTGGCCTCCTGATGTGAAGAGTTGATTCACTGGAAAAGGCTCTGATGCTGGGAAAGATGGAAGGCAGGAGGAAAAGTGGAGAGCAGAGGATAAGATGGTTGGATGGCATCACTGATGCAATGGACATGAGTTTGGGCAAGCTACAGGAGGTGGGGAAGGAGAAGGAAGCCTGGTGTGCTGCAGTCCATGGAGTCACAAAGAGTCAGACGTGACTGAGTGACTGAACAACAACAATTTGCAATGTTGTGTTGGTTTCAGGTGTATAGCAGTGTGATTCAGATATATCTATATCTATATCTTCCCTGGTGGCTCAAATGGTAAAGAATCTGCCTGCAATGCAGGAGACCTAGGTTTGATCCCTGTGTTGGGAAGATCCCCTGGAGAAGGGAATGGCAACCCACTCTAGTATGCTTGCCTGGAGAATCCCATGGACAGAGGAGCCTGGTGGACTACAGTCTACTGGGTTGCAGAGTCGGACACAACTGGACATGCACGCACACAAATACATAACAGTTTTTGTTGTTATTATAGTTGCTAAGTTGTGTCCATCTCTTTTACAATCCCATGCGTCTTGAGAGTCCCGTGGACTGCAAGGAGATTCAACCAGTCCATCCTAAAGGAGATCAGCCCTGGGTGTTCATTGGAAGGACTGAAGCTAAAGCTGAAACTCCAATACTCTGGCAACCTGATGTGAAGAACTGACTCATTTGAAAAGCCCCTGATGCTGGGAAAGTTTGAGGGCAGGAGAAGAAGGGGACGACGAAGGATGAGATGGTTGGATGACATCAACGATTGAATGGACATGAGTTTGGGTAAACTCTGGGAGCTGGTGATGGACAGGGAGGCCTGGTGTGCCGCAGTTTATGGGGTCACAAAGAATCGGACACTACTGAGCAGCTGAACTGAACTGACTGAGCTGTAGCCCGCCAGGCTCTGCTGTTCATAGGATTTCCCAGGAAAGAATACTGGAGAAGATTGCCATTTCCTTCTGCAGGGGATCTTCCTGAGCCAGGGATTGAAGCTGAACCTTCTGCATTGGTAGGCGTATTCTTTACCACTGGGCCACCAGGGTACATATGTATGTATATATGTGTGTGTGTGTACGCGTGCATATATACACACACACTTTTTCAGATTCTTTTCCATTGTATCTTATTACAAGGTATTAAATATAGTTCCTTGGGCTATACACCAAGTCCTTGTCACTTATCTATTTTGTATATAGTACTGTGTATCTAATAATCCCATACTCCTAATTTATCTAACATCCTCCTTGGCTGTCCCCTTTGGTTACCATAAGTTTGTTTGTTTTCTTTGTCTATGAGTCTGTTTCTGTTTTGTAAGGAGCTCTGCTTACACCATCCTTTAGATTCCACATGTAAGTGGTATCAATATGATTTCTCTTTCTCTGACTAGCTTCACTGAGTATGATCATGTCTAGGTCCATCTATGTTGCTGCAGATGGAACATTTTCCTTGTTTTTTGTGGCTGAGTGGTGAAGTAATGAAATTTTAAAAGGTTTTTATGGCTCTTTCCAACTTCTTCCACTGCAGAAGCAGTCCTCAGGCTTGAAGGGGCATCACAGGCCCCTGGAGGGGGGTGCTGGATCTAGGGGTCCTGTGGAGCAGTCGAGACTGCATTTCCATTGAACCAACGTCTCTTAAGTCTCCAGGTGATGCTGCAGCTGATCCTGGGGCCAGGCTTCGAGAACCAGTGTCCTGTCCCAGAGGATGGGGTCTCGAAACCCACATCAGTCATGCTCTGTTAATAAAAACTGAGTCTCCAGGGCCTGACTGAAATCTGCAGCCTGATGTGCTTTATTGCACCTCAGATACAGGGTGTGTGCCCTTGGGGAATACTTGGAGAATAAGGTGGTTTGCCGGGGGGTCCTGAAAGCTACAGGGTAAACACCATGCATCTTCCAGGAGCACTGGTTTTCTTTGATGGTAAACAGTTTAACATGCAATTTTTATATTAAAACACACACACACAGCTAAGCTCTGGAGGGGAATACAAATTGATATGCATTCCTAAATAAAGCTGTAGATTTCAAAGCAAGTCTGCCCTTGCGGTAAGCAGCTTTAAGCTGTGCTTCCAGTCTCAGAGGGTGCACGTTGGCTGTCCTCTGGCAATGACAGGATGTAGCCGAGGAAGAAAAAGAGGTCACTTTATGTCGATATTAAATACTTTCTTGAGCTGTGAGTTTTTGTTTCTGGGTTCACATTCTAGTTTCTCCCTGACCTGATATTCCTTCAGGACCGGGTACATCGGCCTTTTTCTGAGGATATATAGAAACTTGACCTTACTGTTTTTTAGAACTGGATGGTATAAACTTCAAATTAAAAAAAAAATATATATATATATATATACACACACACACATATAATAGTGGCACAGCGAAATGTATTCAATATCCTATGACAAACCGTAATAGAAAAGAATATGAAAAAGAATGTATGTAACTATGTAACTGACTCACTTTGCTGTACAGAAGAAATTGACACAACATTGTATATCAATTATGCATGTGTGCTAAGTCATTGAGTCGTGTCTGAGTCCTTGCCGACCCATGGATTATAGCCTGCCAGGCTCCTCTGTTCATGGGATTCTCCAGGCAAGAATACTGGAGTGGGTTGCCATGCCTTCCTCCAGGGAATGTTCCAGACCCAAGGATTGAACTGATGTCTCTTAAGTCTCCTGCATTGGCAGGTGGGTTCTTTACCGCTAGCACCACCTCAGAAGCCCAATATCAAGTACAGTTCACTAAAATCTAAAATAAATTAAGGAAATTAAATATACTTTAAACCTGTTGTCTTCCTGGAGGAAAATAATTCAAAGTCAGCCTGGGTGATGTTTCCCTTCACTGGGGGTCTTAGTAAAACCTGGGGTTCATGGCATGGGCCTCTGGATGATACCCAGCCCCCAGCATAGACACAAGTACCCAAGTCGGGGCCCTGTCCCAGGCTCCCCTGTCCATCTGGAGTGAGCATCCTGCTCCATGCCAGGCATGAGCAAGAGGCCCTATCTTTGGTCCCCAGTTTGCAGCTTGGCTAAGGGTAGTGACACGTACTTCCTCCTGAAAGTTCTCTCACTACCAGTTTTATTTGGCCCGCAAGTAGAGAGTGGTTTTGGTTTTAAATGGCTGAAACAGATCAAAACAGGAATAATGTTTCATGGCAGATGAAAATGATAAGAAATTAAAATCTCCATGCTAGGAAAGGCAGTTTCCATAAATAAAGTTTTATTGGAACACAGCCATGCTCATTCCATTTTGTTGTCTACAGCAGCTTTTGGCTGCCTTCCCACTCCAAGGACAGACATGAGTAGTTGTGACAGAGACTTTGTGGCCCACAAAGTCAAAACGAAGAAACTGTTCTGCAGAAAATGTATATAGATTCCTGCTCTAGACTCTGCAGGAGGTGAGTGCATTCTGCATGTCTTAGCTCCAGAATCAGACAGGCCCCTTCCCCTAGTCCTCCCTGGAATAGATTCTATCTTCCATCTGTACTTTCCCTAAGGAAAACTTTGGTAACTGGTGGTTGAATGCCTGAGAACTCTGCAACAGAAAAGTAATGTATCCTTAAAATGGGGTACGTTACTCAGGCTCAGAACTCAAGACTTGTAGAGATGAGGAAGGGAAAAGTATCTCTTATTTATTCCTATCCCAGGATTAAAAAAAAGAAAAACAAACAAACAAACTCTAAATTAATGTCAGTACATTTTCTTACCCTAATTCTTTTTTATTTTTAATTTTATTAAAGGGCTTCCCAGGTGGTACTAGTGGTAAAGAACTCACCTGCCCCTGCAGAGGAGTAAGAGACGAGGGTTCGATCCTTGGGTTGGAAAGATCCCCTGGAGAAGGAAATAGCAACCCACTCCAGTATTCTTGCCTGGAGAGTCCCATGGAGAGAGGAACCTGGTGGGCTACAGTCTACAGGGACGCAAAGGGTCAGACACAACTGAAGCGACATAGCACATAGTTGATTTGCAATGCTGTGTTAATTTCTGCCGTATAGCAAAGTAATTCAGTTATATATATATATGTGAGTATATATATATATATATATATATATATATATATATATGTTCATTTTCATATTTTCTGTTATGGTTTCTCATGGGATATTGAATATAGTCCCCTGTGCTATACAGTATGGAGAAGGCAATGGCATCCCACTCCAGTACTCTTGCCTGGAAAATCCCATGGATGGAGGAGCCTGGAAGGGGGGTCGCTGAGGGTTGGACACGACTGAATAGCTTCACTTTCACTTTTCACTTTCATGCATTGGAGAAGGAAGTGGCAACCCACTCCAGTGTTCTTGCCTGGAGAATCCCAGGGACGGGGAGCCCCATGGGCTGCTGTCTATGAGGTCACACAGAGTCAGACACGACTGAAGCGACTTAGCAGCAGCAGCAGCTATACAGTAGGACCTTGTTGTTTAGCCATCCTGTATATACTGGTTGGCATCTGCTAATCCCAAACTCCCAGTCCATCCCTCCCTCACCTCCTGCTCCCCTTTGGTAAGCACAACTCTCTTCTCTATGATCTAAGTCTGGTTTATTTATTTATTTTTTTGGTAGATAAGTTAATTTGTGTCATATTTTAGACTGCACATATAAGTGATATTGTATTTGCCTGGGTTCATAAAGTCTTCTAGAGGAAAGGCTGTGAGAAAATAGGAATGGATATGAGGTTTGCTCTTTATCCCATTGATACAAGAAAGTAAAACAAGCAAAAACCTTGAGTGTCTCCCTAGGTGACTATGTTGGTAGTGGGACCACCTATTCACTTTTTTCTCCAAGGAGAAATGTACTCGCTCACAGACACCTATGTCCATCCTGCCTTCTTCCCAGAAAGCAACATTTGAATCAGGGCTTGCATGCAGGTAGTTCATTATGAAGTCTCTCCAGGGAATAGATGAGAGAGAGAGAGAGAGAGAGAGAGAGAGAGAGAGAGAGAGAGAGAGAGAAACAGTATTAGAGGAAAAACCAAGACAAGGGTACAATTCTTTAGTGTCTTCATTCTTACAATAAAAAATGCCTTTTTTTGGAGATATAATCCACATAACATAAAGTTCCTCCATTGGAAATGTATAATTTCATTGTTTTTGTGTCGAAGTTGTTGTTTGGCAGAAAGTTTTCACTTTCATCTCAGGTTCAAAGGATTTGTTAACAAAATAAGCCACTTGTTATATACAAGTGATACCAATATTTATTAGAGAATTATCTGGCTTACTGTCAATATATGAACATTAAAAGAAAAGAGAAATAGAAACAGCAGAGGATACATCACCAAATTGGGTTTTGACCAACATCCAGACTCAAACAGTGCTGGGAAGTCCTGCGTCACAGCATATCTGGAGTCGGCAATTTTGGAAAGGTCCCAGGCAGCCCATCCGCTCCGTGGGTGAGACTTTTAGAACTGCAGTTCAGGGTCCCTGCGTACCCTCCCAGGGTGCAATGTGATATCATCATCAATCTGTGAGCAAACTGGCACTCTGGTTTCATGTTAATGCAGTTTGTTCTGTCCTGTAAAATTTGGAATGTGAATCCTGGGGCTTGGTTGGCCAGACCCCCTCCAGGATCTCAACAGTCTCAAGATTCCTCCCCTATCTTATCCATGGTGCTCTCACAGCAGGCAGGCAGGGCACTCACAGTGCAGTCTCCAGGCAGGTTAGAGGCGAGGTCGGAGGCCTGCTCTGCTTTGTCTCTGCTGCCTAAATAGGACTATTTATTTAATTTCCCTAACAGGTGTGCAGCCTTCGCCACAGTCAGATTTTAGAACATTTTCAGTGTCCCAACAGAAGCCTTGTTTCCCTTACTAATCCCTTCTCCCGGGTCCTGGTAACCACCCATCTACTTTCTGTCTCCATGCGTTGGCCTGTTCCATGTAGGGGGAAGCACATGAGACCTGCCTTTCACTGAGCACGTTTTCAAGGTTCAGCCATGTTTTAGAATGTGTCAGCCCTGCACATCTTTTAATTGTCAAATAACATTCCTTTGTATGAACAAACCACATTTTAATTAGTCATTCACCAGTTGGTGGGCATTAGTGTTGTGCCTACTTTTTGGCTATTATAAGGATGCCAGGAACTTGGGTACAGTATACAAGGTTTTGTGTGAACCTGTGTTTTCAATTTTCTTGGGTGTATTCCTAGGAGTGGCCTTACTGGGTCATGTGGTAACTCTATGTTTAACCTTCTGAGGAACTTCTGGCCTGCTTTCCAAAACAGGTATACCATTTTACATCCTAACATGCGATGAATGAGGGTTTCCATTTCCCCACATTCTCAGCAATGCTTGTTATCGTCTGTTTTTTTTTTTTAATTTTGTCTGTTGTAGGAGGTGTGAATTGATATCACATTGAGGCTTTGGTTTTCCTTTCCTGGCTAATGATGGTGAACATCTTTTGTGTGCTTATTGACCATTAGTATATCTTTGGAGAAAATACCCATTCAGACCCTTCCTCTATTTTTCAATTATTTGTCTTTTGATCACTGAATCATCAGAACCTGATGATACCATGGAAGTGTGCATTCTTCAGTCTATCAGCGATGAAAGCTGCCGCATCCCTCTGAAGGATCAGCTGTTTCAGAATTGTCCACCAAAGGACAGAGAGAGGAGTATTCTTCTAGCCACACTTCCCATCCCCCGCCTCTCATGTTTCCTCATAAAGCGTTAGCTCCCCTGCACTTTCAGGATTTCCATGTGCAAGTCCCAAGTGAGTTCTTGCAGCTGGTCTGTACTGCATTCCGGGGAGCATCTGGGCAGCTGAAGTGACGTGCAGTTATGTGTCTGGCAGGTAAAGCTTCCAGGTAGAAGCCTGTTGTTGCATCAATGGCTGGGGTAAATGGTTTGATGGAAGATGTGAATTAGGGTACAAAGCTACTCAATATAGTGTGTCCACAGAAGTACCTCAATCTCCTCATGCTTTCCACCGTCTTTAACATTCACAGAGATTTCAAAGCTGTGGTCACCCCTCCAAGTCTACAAAATGCTTAAACCTGAGGATCTGTGGAATCAGCTCCAGCTGTTATTTCTGCAGCTCCTTCTGGGGCCGCAATTAACATTCATTGCCTCCCCCCCCCCACCTCTCTCTCTCTCTCTCTCTCTCTCTCTCTCTCTCTCTCTCTCGCTCATCATTTATTTCCTTCACCTTTAGTCAGCACTTCAGTGCAGACAAGTTGCTTGCTTGGTAGGGTAGCTCAGAGCTTCATCTCTGAGGGATGTTAAGTCCTCAATTGTTTTACCTTTCCTGAACTGTGGTTTCTGCAGTTTCCCATTTACAGTTATTACGGAGCACAAAAGCACTGAACGATGCCCCAGGGGAGCCCCGAGGTATCGTGCTGTGCTCCTTCCTGCCCGTCACTGTGTAACAACATCCTTCCCCTACGTGGTAATGGGATCAGTTAGGACTGCCAACATAATAATGCCTTTTCTCGCTTGATGTTCTGCTATAATGAGGAGCCCCCAAATGGCAAGCCATAGGTTAAGGTTATGTGGACTCCTACCCAGCAAGAAGAACACATTTCAGAAACTAGAAACGGGGCGTGGGAAGTGTTCTCTACCTGGCTTGCGCCCCTTGGTGCCATCCAGGCCACTGACCCTGGCTTTTGGGGGCATAGCATCATGAGTATCAGCCACGGCTTCAGCACCAAGCCTCAGAGCACGGTGGCCAAGACTCCCAGGCTGTTGTCCCTGAGGCGGGCCTTATGGGAGACTTCAGAGAGCCACTCCAGTGCTGTCAGGCCGATTGCTTCTGAGTGATGTGATATATGGTGGATCAAGTGATCAAATGCCCATCACCATAAAAAGTGTCTTTTAGTTGGCGATGATAGGTATCATAGGCAGCTGTAAAGCTGTTCTGTAAGTCTGTGCATGGTTCCAACAGAGGGACTGTAGGCCAGGAAGGCAATCCTGTGTCTGGAAGTGGTATTGATTCCAGGAAGTAATATTTTAAATGTGCTGTGTGTGCACTAAGTCACTTCAGTTGTATCTGACTCTTTGTGACCCTAAGGACCATAGCCCACCAGGCCCCGTTGTCCATGGGACTCTCTAGGCAAAAAAAGTGGAGCAGGTTGCCATGCCCTCCTCTATGGAATCTTCCTGACCCATGGGTCAAAGCCATGTCTCTCTGTCTCCTGTAATGGCAGGCGGGCTGTTTACCACCTGCACCACCTGGCAAGCCCAAAGGCTGACTTGTCAGGTTCCAGCAGAGGGACCAGGCCAGGAAGACGATTTCGTGTCTGGAGTAGGTATCAATTCCAGTAAGTAAAATTCTAGGTAGGAGTCGTCTAATAAATCAGTCTACCAGGAAGTGGCTGGCAGCTCTCGTCAGGAGCCAGTGCATCAGACCCTGCTCGCGGCAGGCTGAGTATTCGATGGTGACCGTGGTCAGAGGGGCTCCTTGCTGTGGGACCCACACACCACCTCCCCTGCTCTTACCATCACATAACAACTCTCTTCCTGGGCCCTCTGCCCAGGCTCTGCGGCAATGGTCACGTTAGAGTGAGCTCCAGCACGAAATCCAAATGAGCTTGTTTTGCATCCTTTGCAACAAGTTCACCCCCGTGTCTGTTTCTGCTCTTCTAGTCTCACTCTTCCCTGGCAGCTGACCAATAAGAAGAGACATTCAGCAATGCTCAGAATTGGATATTATTGTACATTTCAACTCGGGTCATTTCTTTCTCCATACAAAGCAAAGACCACATTTCCTGTTCTTACTTTTGTCCACTGGGAGGATTTCCCTCACCTCAGGCCAGCCTTCTGTAGGGCAGCAGCATCAGCACCAATACTCAGAGCCCATCTGTCAGGGACCTGATCCACATGTCTCCTTCTAGGATCAGTGTCCCCCTGAGGACGTAACATATGAGTTGAGAGATGGGCCACCTCCTCTGTAAGTTCTTTGTGCCTCCAAGACCCATCTGTGCCTGATCCTGGAGGCACCGTTTTATTATATGAAGGACTGCCACAGCCACTCTACATTACGGTTTGATGGATCTGATAGCATCAGTTCATAATGAGCAACCCAGACACATGCTTTCTTGGTGTTCTCCGGTCAGGCTGTCAAGATTCTCCCAGGGCTTCAGAATCTGCCTTCAATACAGGAGCCCTGGGTTCAATCCCTGGGTTGGGAAGATCCCCTGGAGTAGGAAATGGCAACCCACTCTAGTATTCTTGCCTGGAGAATCCCATGGACAGAGGAGCCTTGGGGGCTACAGTTCATGGGATCACAAAGAGTCAGGCATGACTGAGTGACTCACACTTTCCCTTTCAGGGCTTCTTAGCACTCTAGGAACTGTTTTCCAACAGTTTCTCCTAAAACCATGGCCTTATTCTAGAATCCAAGGTATACGCACTCGACTCTTCTATCGAGGCTTGTCAGGGATGATACACTGCATTCTTATTAAGCAAGCGTGTCCCTAACACCATGACATCTGTTAGTCTTATGGCCTCAGTGGCAGGACAGCTCGCCCTACACCCTGGAACGGCTGCACAATCTTCTCTTGCTCTGAGCACCCCTTTCTGCATCACCTGATAAATGGCTCAGAGCAATATTCCCAAGTGTGGTATGAGTTGCCTGTAAAATTCACAGAGACTCACCAAATGCTGTACATCATTTTTAGAGCTAAGGAATAAGGGCAGTGATGTCTTCTCTGCTTAAGGGAGGCTGTCCTGCCGTGCCAGACCCTGTTCCTGAGATACTGTGGTCTGTGCTCTGTAGTCACGGGTCAAGACTCCCTGGTTGCTACTTTGGCTTTGTTTTTCCTCACAGTAATTTCATCCATCTTGCCTCTGTCTGTTAAGTAATGCCACATGGCCTCTGCAATCATGGATCCCACTGTCCTTATTGAAGCTATAAATCCCAGCCCTTGTCAGCATCTTCTACTGTTAATGTTGTCCTGCAGGACCCAGCACCAGGGAGCCTGGAAAACACACTAGAGTTTCCCTCATGAATGGAGTGTCCACCTGCTTACTCTGTCCTGAGCTTATTTTTATGTTCTGTCTTGGGGTGTTACTGATTTTTGAATGTTCTACTTCAGTCTTCTACCCAAATCCCTGTAAGCGCCTGGAGATCAGTTCCTCATATGCCCTGGTGTGGCTTCCTCATGTCCTGATCATGCCTGGGACCTTGGGAAAGTCCTGTGTTCAAAGACCTCAGAGTATATTCACAATCAAGCCATCTATTTTCAGAAGTACCCACAATTTCCAGACTCATTTCACATACTTCCTGTACCTGGGGTCTAAATCCAAGAGGATTGGAAGTGACCCAAAGTCCTTACGGGTTCCTGCTCTTTCTTATTTTCCTGAAATCCTGTTTGTTTTCTCCCCCGCTCAGAGCCAGTTTGGGGCTCACTGAGGAGTGTGTGGAGGTGTGGGAGGCCCTCTCAGTGCTCACTGATACTTGCTCCCCTTTCCCTTTTGGGTGAATGAGCAACACAACTTCTGGCCTCAGTGCAGTGAGGCAGAGCCAGATCACTAGTTCCCATGAATGGTCTGGGGTCAGATACATTGTCTGTCATCCTAGAGCTGAGGCAGTTGTGTTATCAGTTAGCTCAGGCCACCAGGACAAAATACCACAGCCTTCTGAAACTTCCCTGGTGGTCCAGTGGGTAAGACGCCACCTACCACTGCAGGGGTGAGGGTTCAATCCCTGGCTGGGGAGCTGAGATCCCGCATACCTTGTGGCCAATAATAATAATAATAATAAAAGAAAACCTAAAGCAGAAGAGATATTGTAGCACATTAAGTAAAGACTGTGTAAATCATCCACATTAAAAAAAAAGTGTGGAACATTAAAAATAATACAAAACAAAGCAATAAACGTCTGTTTTCTCACAGTCATGGTAAAAGGAGCTGGCAAACTGGGTTTTGGAAGAGAGCTGTCCTCCTGGCTGTAGCTGGTCACCTGCTTGCTGTGGCCTCACTGTGCCCACAGGTGGGCAGAGCAGGAGAGCCAGCAAGAATCCTCATGCTGTTTCTGCTCCTTATCAGGGCACCATCTTCATCAGAGGTGGGCCCATCCTTAGGACTTCGTTTCATATTAGTCAAAATAAAGGTCCTGCCTCCAGGTACAGTCACAGGGATGCTAGGGCTTCAACATGTGAATTTTGAGGAGACACAGTTGGATCTGTAAAGCAGGGCACATCTTCTGGGTCATCGTCCAACTTGCCTGATCAACCCCGGAAGCTCTGTGCCCGGGTGGAACAGCTGTTCCAGATGAAAGGGATATGAGTGCTGAACCGTGGCTCTTGGAAGGCACTACCTTGGCAGACAATGGGACTGGAGAGGACTTGGGTTAAGGAACAATGTCTGTGTGGTCAGAGCTACAGGCGCTGTTTTGTTACTGCAGCACAACCTATCCTATACTGGAGGATAAAAAGGTGTCAGCTTGTGATTAAAAAGGGAAACTGTAGCTCCTGGCGTCCAAATGCTCCCTCATGGCTAGTGTCAGTCAGTCAGTCATGCGGTTCAGTCGCTCAATCGTGTCCGACTCTTTGTGACCCCATGGACTGCAGCACGCCAGGCCTCCCTGACCGCCACCAACTTCCGGAGTCTACTCAAACTCATGTCCATTGAGTCGTGATGCCATCCAACCATGTCATCCTCTGTCGTCCCCTTCTCCTCCCACCCTCACTCTTTCCCAGCATCAGGGTCTTTTCAAATGAGTTAATTCTTCACATCAGGTTGCCAAAGTAGTAAAGTTTCAGAGTCAGCATCACTCCTTCAGTGAACACCCAGAACTGATCTCCCTTCGGATAGACTGGTTGGATCTCCTTGCAGTCCAAGGGACTCTCAGGAATCTTCTCCAACACCACAGTTCAAAAGCATCAATTCTTCGGTGCTCAGATTTCTTTATGTCCAACTCTCACATCCATACATGACTATTGGAAAAACCATAACCTTGACTAGACAGACTTTTGTTGGCAAAGTAATGTCTCTGTTTTTTAATGTGCTGTTTAGGTTGGTCACAACTTTCCTTCCAAGGAGTAAGCGTCTTTTAATTTCATGGCTGCAGTCACCATCTGCAGTGATTTTGGAGCCCCAAAAATAAAGTCTGTCACTGTTTCCACTGTTTCCCCATCTATTTCCCATGAAGTGATGGGACCAGATGCCATGATCTTCGTTTTCTGAATGTTGAGCTTTAGGCCAACTTTTTCACTTCACCGTGAAGTGAAGTGAAGTGAAGAACTCAAAACCTGCATATGTGAGGTTATTGATATTTCTCCCAGCAATCTTGATTCCAGCTTGTGTTTCTTCCAGTCCAGTGTTTCTCCTGATGTACTCTGCATACAAGTTAAATAAGCAGGGTGACAATATGCAGCCTTGACGTACTCCTTTTCCTATTTGGAACCAGTCTGTTGTTCCATGTTCAATTCTAACCATTGCTTCTTGAGCTGTATACAGATTTCTCAAGAGGCAGGTCAGGTGGTCTGGTATTCCTGTCTCTTGAAGAATTTTCCACAGTTTATTGTGATCCACACAGTCAAAGGCTTTGGCATAGTCAATAAAGCAGAAATAGATGTTTCCAAATTTGCTGGCATATTGAGTACAGCACTTTCACAGCATCATTTTTTAGGATTTGAAATAGCTCCACTGGAATTCCATCACCTCCACTAGCTTTGATCATAGTGATGCTTCCTGAGACCCACTTGACTTTACATTCCAGCATGTCTGGCTCTAGATGAGTGATTACACCATCATAATTATCTGGGTCATGAAGATATTTTTTGTACAGTTCTTCTGTGTATTCTTGCTACCTCTTCTTAATATCTTCTGCTTCTGTTAGGTCCATACTGTTTCTGTCCTTTATTGTGCCCATCTTTGCATCAAATGTTCCCTTGGTATCTCTAATTGTCTTGAAGAGATCTCTAGTCTTCCCCATTCTATTGTTTTCCTCTATTTCTTTGCACTGATCACTGAGGAAGGCTTTCTTATCTCTCCTTGCTATTCTTTGGAACTCTGCATTCAAATGGGTATACCTTTCCTTTTCTCCTTTACTTTTTGCTTCTCTTGTTTTCACAGCTATTTGGAAGTCCTCCTCTGACAGCCATTTTGCCTTTTTGCATTTCTTTTTTCTTGGGGATGCTCTTGATCCCTGTCTCCTGTACAATGTCACGAACCTCCGTCCATAGTTCTTCAGGCACTCTGTCTATCAGATCTAGCCCTTAAATCTATTTATCATTTCCACTGTATAATCATAAGGGATTTGATTTAGGTCATACCTGAATGGTCTAGTGGTTTTCCCTGTTTTCTTCAATTTCAGTCTGACTTTGGCAATAAGGAGTTCTTGATCTGAACCACAGTCAGCTCCCGGTCTTGTTTTTGGTGACTGAATAGAGCTTCTCCATCTTTGGCCTGCAAAGAATATAATCCATCTGAATTCAGTGTTGACACTCTGGAGATGTCCATGTGTAGAGTCTTCTCTTGTGTTGTTGGAAGGGAGTGTTTGCTATGACCAGTGCATTCTCTTGGCAAAACTGTATTAGCCTTTGCCCTGCTTCATTCTGTATTCCAAGGCCAAATTTACCTGTTCTCTAGGTGTTTCTTGACTTCCTACTTTTGCATTCCAGTCCCCTATAATGAAAAGGACATCTTATTTGAGTATTAGTTCTAAAAAGTCTTGTAGATCTTCATAGAAGTGTTCAACTTCAGCTTCTTCAGCATTGTGGTTGGGGCATCAAGTTGGATTACTGTGATATTGAATGGTTTGCCTTGGAAATGAACAGAGATCATTCTGTCATTTTTGAGATTGCATCCAAGTACTGCATTTTGGACTCTTGATGACTATGATGGCTATTCCATTTCTTCTAAAGAATTATTTCCCACAGTAATAGATATAATGGTCATCTGAGTTAAAATCACCCATTCCAGTCCATTTTATCTTGTTGATTCCTAAAATGTCAACATTCACTCTTGCCATCTCCTGTTTGACCACTCCCAATTTGCCTTGATTCATGGACTTAACATTCCAGGTTCCTAGGCAATATTGCTTTTTACAGCATCGGACCTTGCTTCCATCACCAATCACATCCACAGCTGGGTGTCGCTTTTGCTTTGGCTCTGTCTCTTCATTCTTTCTGGAGTTGTTTCTCCACTGATTCCAGTAGCATGTTGGGCACCTGCTGACCTTGTGAGTTCATCTTTCGGTGTCCTGTCCTCTTGCCTTTTCATATAGTTCATGGGGTTCTCAAGGCAAGAATACTGAAGTGATTTACCATTTCCTTTTCCAGTGGACCACATTCTGTCAGAACTCTCCACCATGACACGTCTGTCTTGGGTGGCCCTGCACGGCATGGCTGATAGTTTCACTGAGTTGGACAAGGCTGCGGTCCATGTGATTAGATTGGTTAGTTTTCTGTGATTGTGGTTTCAGTCTGTCTGCCCTCTGATGCCCTCTCTCAGCACCTACTGTCTTACTGGGGTTTCTCTGACCTTGGACATGGGGTATCTCCTCACAGCTGCTGCTCCTGACCTTGGACGTGGGGTATCTCCTCACGGCTGCTGCTCCTGACCTTGGACGTGGGGTATCTCCTCACAGCTGCTCCAGCACTGTGCAGCTGCTGCTTCCACTCCACATGGTTAGTGTAAGGTCCTTTAAATCTAGGAAATCTTATTTGCATTTTTCTATAAAGAGTGGCCATAATTTCAAGAACAGGTAATATTTTATGTACTGCTTTCTGCCCCATGTCATTATATAGTTTCCATAAGGATCATTTTATTGCTCCCCAGTACCTCCATTCAAAAGCTGAGCACTCTAATTTTGAAGACATTCTTTTCATGTAAGTTATTATTTCACATCTAGTTTTGTTTGTCAATGCAAAGCTTTTTTTCCAGTGCCTTTCCTGGAGTGCATTATCAGAGTTTAAAAATATGGTTTATTTGCTACACTAATTTTTATTTGAGTATAGTTGCTTCATAGCGTTGTCTTGGTTTCGCGTGTACCGGAGAGTGAGTCAGCCGTGGGTATGCATTTATCCCCTCCTTTTTGGACTTCCTTCCCATTCATGTCGCCAGGGAGCATTGAGCAGAGTTCCCTGTGCTATACAGCATATAATTCTGTTTACAGAATTAACACACAGCTAATTCTCATTAGTTACCTATTTTTTACATAGTATCAATAGTGGATCCGTGTCAATCCCAATCTCCCGACTTTTCCCCTCCCTATTTCCCCCTTGGCATCCATATATTTGTTCTCTATGTCTGCATCTCTATTTCTGATTTGCGAATAAGATCATCTATATCCTTTTTCTAGATTCCACATATATGCCTTAGTATGCAATCTCTGTGTTTTGCTTTCTGACTTACTTCACTCTGTATGATAATATTCCTTTGTTTTAATTTAAAATGAATGTGATGTTCAGATTCATGAAGCCATGGTATCATTCACTTCTCAAAACATGACATTTTTCTCTACTCTCTTTTATTTTACCTCCCAAGTAGTTTTATTTATGTGCTACTCTCGAGGTACACAGAGCTTTCTCAGATAATGAAGTGTGTCGTGCAAAGAACAGAAAGTTCCTCCCCTAAGGAGCTTGGAGTCAGCAGGCACGTTACCTAATCCAGAATGCAGAATAAAGAACAAGCGCTGTGTGAGGGGTAGAGCTGTTTCTGGAAAGATCAGCAGCACGGTATTTTTTTTTAGCCTCGCACACAATTGATGCTATGGTTCAATAATTTATCAGGTAAAAGGAGACATTTAACAATGAAACAGGTCATTAGGAAGCCACCAGTGGGTCATTGCAGGAGGCATTTCCATTTTAAGGATGGTCTCAGCCTTGTTGCAGGGAATGACACAGAAATGCTTACTCTGGTGGAGATCTCAGCATGGCTAAGTTATTTTTTAACTGTATTTCTGTGGTCTCTGAAGGGAACACAAGAGGATGGAGCAGCAAATACAGTCAGCCCTCCATCAGCACCAGTGACAATCCCATCTCCAGTTATAGCCCTGTCTGAGATCGCTGAAATTGTGTTTCTGAAGTGGTCATTTATTAAAGGCTTAGGGCTCTTCTGATAAATAAACTGGGAGGGTCTGTCATTCTCTTCTCAGAGCCGAGGGGGCCTGTGCTGGGGCTCAGTGTACTATCAGGACCGTGTGGGCAGAGGAGGGGGTGAGGTGAGGCTCAGGCCTGTGATTGAGCACCTGCGTAATGCAGTGACAGGCTGGAGGTGACTTCATGCTCTGCAACACGGTGGCCCCATCCATCCAGAAGTGAGAACCTGGTGAGGGGGCAGGAAGCGTGTGATGGGAAAGGAAGTAGCAGGAGCCACAGGGCAGGAGGTCTCGGGAGTGAAGAGAGGTGCGTGTGGATCCTGGATGAACAGGGAGATTCGGGACAGGCTATTCAACTTCTCTGAGCCTCGACTACCCTGTCAGTAAAATGGGAATGAGAACAGTGCCTTACGTAAAACCTGTGGTATGTAATCAACAAAATAATGTGTAACTGAATCACTTAGCTGTCCAGCAGAAATTTACTCAACATTGTAAATCAACTAAAATTCAGTGAAATATTGGTGCTTCCTGGTGGTCCAGTGCTTAAGATCCATGCTTCCGCTGCAGGCAGCATGGGTTCTATCCTTGGTTGGGGAACTAAGATCTCACATGCTGTGCAGTACAGCAAAAAATAAAATAAACATTTTTATAAAAGTAATGTGGATTAAAATACTGAGCCTAGTACCTGAAAACAACCACAGTAATAATAACAACATTCACTTCTGTGACCACTTGCTGGGTGCCTATAGGTATAAAATCATATACAATCTTCCACTTAAGTTTAACAAACCTCTGCAAGGTACCACACTCATCTTTGTAGGAAACTGATAGCATATTCAAAAGCAGGGGCATTACTTTGCCGACTAAGGTCCGTCTAGTCAAGGCTATGGTTTTTCCTGTGGTCATGTATGGATGTGAGAGTTGGACTGTGAAGAAGGCTGAGTGCCGAAGAATTGATGCTTTTGAACCATGGTGTTGGAGAAGACTGTTGAGAGTCCCTTGGACTGCAAGGAGATCCAACCAGTCCATTTTGAAGGAGATCAACCCTGGGATTTCTTTGGAGGGAATGATGCTGAAGCTGAAACTCCAGTACTTTGGCCACCTCATGCGAAGAGTTGATTCACTGGAAAAGACTCTGATGCTGGGAGGGATTGGGGGCAGGAAGAGAAGGGAGCGACAGAGGATAGATGGCTGGATGGCATCACGGACTCGATGGACATGAGTCTGAGTGAACTCCAGGAGATGGTGATGGACAGGGAGGCCTGGCGTGCTGTGGTTCATGGGGTCGCAAAGAGTCGGACACGACTGAGTGACTGAACTGAACTGAACTGAGGGGAAGTGAAATTTGTAACTTTCCCAGGGACTAAGGGGGGTAGCCTAGATTCAAACCTAGATTTTTTTTAGCAGCAAAAGTGGCCCTCCACTGGGCCACCATACAGACAGGCTGAATAAACATGTAAGACAGCTGGGCAGACACTATTAGCTCAAGAGAGATATAGAATAAAAAATTATGTTCCTTGTAATCCCTATAGAACAACTTGAGTATCTCGACTACTTGAAAGGCCAATTGGTCTTAGGAGTATGGTTTAAGGGGGAGATTGTAGTGGATGTTTCAATGTGTGCGTTGGGATGATAGAAATTTTTATTATTTTCTTCAAGTATGTGGACAACATAATTTAAATGATAGCTACGCATGCTATAAAATACTAGGCATAATTAACTAGAATTATTTGATACAGATTCTATGCATGCTAGAATTTCAACTGATTTTTCTAAAATTAGATATTCTAAGCTTCCTTCACCCCCTGGGGCCTGTTTGGTTACATCAAGGAGCTGAAACAAATGTTTCATATGAGGATTGTTTGTGTGCCAATAGGCCAAATGGGTGATATAAACATAACTTAAAAAAGAATGGACTTCCATTCTAGGTGTAATGTTGCTTCAGAGCATTGAAGGTGGCTGGGGCAAGAGCCGGTAGATATAACTCCTCACCATGGCGCTATGCTTCCTTAGCTATGTCCCTATTCACCAGTAATCTATTCATGGGTTACTGGATCCAAATTTGACTAAGACTCAGTCTTTGCACCAAAGCTAATCATCTAGTAAAGAAGACAAATTCATAAGCACATAAGAAAATCTCTCCCAGAATAGGCATGAAAGAGTATACGGTCATTTCAGTTTCGAAGGGTGAGGTGAATTACCTACCTGGGAAACAATAAAAGGATTTTAATGGCACCATTCACTTCTGCACACATTTTGAAGTGCCTGCTATATGTGAGGAACTGTGCTATTGACTGAAGTTATGGGTAGAAAAAAATCAAAGAGATGCCTACCCTCAAGGACTTCACAGGAAAGAATCAGGTATATAAAATATGAATCGCCATAGTATGAGGTGGACACAATAATAGAAGCCCAGACATTAGCATTAGGGAGGAGAATCATTGATAAGACCATTATGTTAATGAGGTTCTTGGTGGTAAGCAACAGAAATCATTTGTGGGTCCTTTAAACTGAAGAGGAACTTTGTAAGACCCCATTAGGTAGATTACTGAAATGCTTGGAGGAATAGAAAACTAGTTGGCAAAACAGCAGAAAATGGAAGTGAAAAACGCCAGACCAAATCCTTCCACAGAGTCCATCTGCTGAGGACGGCGTGGCTGTCCCCACTGAATATCAGCACTGTCCTCAGCTGTTACAACCACCAGCCCTGGGTGCTGCCCATCGATCCACTCTGGACTCAAAGCCTCTGCCACCTGCGCTGGTTTGATAGAATGTAGGTCTCATCCTTTCTCTCTTACTGCAAAGGGAGCTGGAGAGTGAGTCTTGGGCAGCTCCTAAAATTGGAGTAGGTCTCTTTTTCCCATATATATATATATATATATATATATATATATATATATATATATATATATAATTTATAAAGTGAGGTGAATTCTCCAAAGGTAGCAAGGGATTTCAGACACTGGCCAGCCAAGACCACTTGTTGCAGATAGTGGAAGGTATCATCTTCATCTTTGCCGATTTTCTTATGAAAGTGTTAGTCACTCAATCATGTCCAACTCTTTGTGACCCCATGGACTGCAGCCCACCAGGCTCCTCTGTCCATGGAATTCTCCAGGCAAGAATACTAGAATGGGTTTCCATTTCCTTCTCCAGGGGGTCTTCCCCACCCAGGGATTGAACCTGGGTCTCCCACAATGCAGGCAGACTCCTCACCAACTGAATCATCAGGGAAATTTGCTATGCCTATCAGTTAAAAAAACAGACAAAAAAGAATCAGACACATCTTCATGACTGAACAGCAACAACATCAGTAAAAAGCAAGTTGATATAGTATCATTTCATATTTATGGATGGATATATGTAAGGCTAGGAGAAGGCAATGGCACGCCACTCCAGTACTGTTGCCTGGAAAATCCCATGGACGGAGGAGCCTGGTAGGCCACAGTCCATGGGGTTGCGAAGAGTCAGACACGACTGAGCGTCTTCACTTTCACTTTTCACTTTCATGCATTGGAGAAGGAAATGGCAACCCACTCCAGTGTTCTTGCCTGGAGAATCCCAGGGACGGCGGAGCCTGGTGGGCTGCCGTCTATGGGGTCGCACAGAGTCGGACACGACTGAAGTGACTTCAGCAGCAGCAGCAGCAGCAGCATGTGTAAGGCTACCATAATATGTGCAGTAATTGATCATCAAATCTCCTGTGCCTATACCTCCATAAGCTGTGCATTTGTTCCTTATTTATTTCCAAGCCAAGCATAAGATGTGCACTTACACAAGCCCCCGCCTCGAATCATGGCTCTGTGCCAGAGAACTAATAAGCAAGACCAGGGTTCTTTTGTTTTCTGTGTTTTTTTGAATAATTACTTTCCCTATTTCTTTCTCACCAATCCAGGCAATATACTTTATCTCAAGGAAATTGCATTTGCTCATGTAGGTGTGTGAATAAGCAGAAGGACGAGAGCTTGTTTCAGCTAGAATTAGATAGATATTGTAATTATTTGCAGAAAGAACGTTTCCCTAAATTCAGCTATGAATCCTCTACAGATCAAAAACAAAGACCACTTGAAAGACGGTTCTTTTGCCTTAGTACATATTATATTTTGTGAGCATATAACAACCTCTTATGATGTGCTAAAATACTCTTTTTGGCATTGAGGGAAACAAATATATTCTGAATTTCATCATAATAGGGAGAACAGATAAGGTGAGTTTTCTGGGTCAAAAAACAGAGGATTATGAGCTTTTCAAGTGTGCATGATAAAGACTGAAAAGGAACTGTCATGGATGTTTTTGCAGCTCTGAAGAGTATTAAACCTGGCGTCTCCATTTAGGATTATCACTAGAGTTTCCTTTCCTGGCCATTTTCTGCCAGGCCCTGTTACTAATGGATCTGGACCCTATGGTCCTTCCATGTCCTTAGCCTTCCTTTTGTCTGTGGAGAAACTTTAGCCAAACAATAACTTTAATCAGAGAAGCAAGAAAATGCGGAGACACAGGAAACCAGTCCAACATGACCAAATAGTAACAGTTTAGTTACAAAGCAAAGTCAAGGACTTTTAGTTCTACAAGGGCTATAGATAATATTCAGAGACATGTCCTGTGAGCTATCTTATAGATACTGAAACCTCTGCAGGTGGAAGAAGTTAACTACATGATGACCACACTGGACCCCATGGACTGTAGCCTACCAGGCTCCTCTGTCCATGGGATTTTCCAGGCAAGAGTACTGGGGTGGGCTGCTATTTCCTTCTCCAGGGGATCTTCCCAACCCAGGGATCGATCCCGGCTCTCCTTCATTGCAGACAGGCACTTTATTGTCTGAGCCACCGGGGAAATCAGTAACCATGACAAGCTGTCACAGTTCTGGGAACTGGCTCCGAAGAAATGGGAACAGACTGACCCTGGAACTGAAGGCTGTACTTAAAACAGTCAAGATGACACTGATCAGACCACTGATGACCAATTTCAGGATGACCATCAGAGCTGACTGTGAAGTTTCTGCATGCAACCCCCTTCCCTCATCCTGAAAAGCTCTTGCTTACTGATTGGTGGGGGTGGAGTCAGCCTTTGGACGGAAGTTCCTCTCTCGGTTGCAGGCCTTGGAAATAAAGCAAACCCTCCTTTCCACTAACTTTGCCTTATTAGCTTTGGAGCCTCAAGCTCCTGAGCCCACTGTCGCGAACAGATTGTGGCGCCCACGTGAGGCTGTGCTCTCGCGATGACTGGCTGAGGGCGGGGCTACCCAGTGGAGCTGTCGCCGTGATGGTGCAGCTGGGAGGCTGGGAGGAACCGCAGTTCGTGGCTTACTGGCCCTGAGGGGGGCTTTGGGGGTCGTTCCCAGCAGCTGCCAAAACCATTTATTTTGGAGATCCTCCCTGTTTCTCCCCTGCTCAGCACTGAGTGCCAGCCTGCGTTTAACCTTGGTCAAACGGACAGATTCCTCTGGACAAGGTGACGAGGTCCAAGACCCAGTAAATCCTCCGGTGCACATCCAGCTAACCTCTAAGGCGAAGTGCTCTATGGGCATTTTTGCCAATTGGTTCTGATGTGTCCCTGCTATTAAGGACCCTTTATGAGCACTGAGTGTCATTTGCGTGTCTTTGCTGGTCGGTCCTGACGTGTATCTGACATCGAAGCCCATTTCTGTTGGGAATTGTTTGTTTGCAACTCCATATCCTCTGGGCTGCTGCTGCTGCTGCTGCTAAGTCGCTTCAGTCGTGTCCGACTCTGTGTGACCCCATGGACGGCAGCCCACCAGGCTGCGCGATCCCTGGGATTCTCTTGCCCTTTCCTTCTCCAATGCATGAAAGTGAAAAGTGAAAGTGAAGTCGCTCAGTCGTGTTCGACTCTTAGCAACACCATGGACTGCAGCCCACCAGGCTCCTCCAAACATGGGATGTTCCAGGCAAGGGGACTGGAGTGGGGTGCCATCGCCTTCTCCGCCATATCCTCTGGGCGTTTGTGACAGTTCTGTCTTCTGGTTTGTGATTGTGTATTCTATTTGTATGACTGGTATTCTTGCTGCCTTCTGCAAAATGGGAACAATATATGGCAACAGTATTATTTAGACTGGAGAAAATTCATTAAGATGAAACTATTTTGAAACTCCAAAAGTTGATTCTTTTTGCGTATGCAGTTAGAGAAATCTGACTTAATAAAATAATTTTTTCAGAATCCTTACCCCCAGAGAGCAATGTTTCTTTCAGTTTCTTTCTTCAATGCTACTTTCAGTAACATTAAAGTGAAGCTGCTTAATCGTGTCTGACTCTTTGCAACCCCATGGACTGTAGCCCGCCAGGCTCCTCCATCCATGGGGTTTTCTAGACAAGAATACTGGAGTGGATTGTTGTTTCCTTCCAGGGGATCTTCCCGACCCGGGGATTGAACCCAGGTCTCCCACAATGCAGGCAGACGCTTTACCATCTGAGCCACCAGGGAAGTGGGTTTCTGTTACCAGCACATGATCTACGCTGCTCCAGCATCTTTCTCAATTTTTAGTTTGCTTGTTTGTTTCCCTCCTTTTTGAGGGAAGAAACTGTATTCTTCCCCTCTAGAACTCTTACCTCTTTCCATGGCTCTACCAGAATGTAATGACTTGAGCGTAATCAGCTGACTGGTGTCATGGCATTAAAGTAGATATTTATGTTTTATTCAGAGTAAGATTCCAGTCAAACAGTAGATTCTGAGCATGAACTATGAGCCCAGTGGTGTGCTAGATAAGGCTACTAGATGTGACATGTAACAGACATGATCTATCTTCCTTGGATCTTGGAATGTGCTTCTGTGGACAAATAATGTAAAATTATATATGTCTCAAGGGGTAGAGAAGAAGTGCCAAAATGCATTTCTGGCCAGATGATTTGTGAATTATCTAAATGAGCAAAGGTATTGATGTGCTATGTAGAGATGCTGCTGATACAGGTTTTAAAATCATTATGCAGTTTTTATTTAATATCTTGTCTAGTTAGCAAACAGTGATGACACTATCTCTCTGCTTCTCTATCTATACATGAAAAATTACATGTATTAAGTTAAGGATAAGGAAAATCACATCCTCTAATACGCTAGAGCAAAGAGGGATGGATAAAATACAAAGGTGAAAATGTCACAAATAGTGCTATAAATATTATGAGTTTTCCTAAGATATTTTTTTCATGAGGAATAATCAAGGACTTTTTGATGATGGCTGTTCTGATCTGTGTGAGGTGACACCTCATTGTAGTTTTGATTTGCATTTCTCTAATGAAAGTTACTCAGTTGTGTCCAACTCTTTGTGACCCCAAGGGCTATACAGTCCATGGATTTCTCCAGGCCAGAATACTGGAGTGGGTAGCCATTCTCCAGGGGATCTTCCCAACCCAGGGATTGAACCCAGGTGTCCCGCATTGCTGGCAGATTCTTTACCAGCTGAGCCGCTGTGGAAGCCTAAGAATACTGGAGTGGGTAGCCTATCCCTTCTGTAGTGGATCTTTCCACCCCTGGAATCGAACTGGGGTCTCCTGCATTGCAGGCAGATTCTTTACCAGCTGAGCCACCAGGGGAATCTCATTTCTTTAGTAATGAGTGACAATGAACATCTTTTCGTGTACGTATTGTCCATCTGTATGTCTTCTTTGGAAAAATGTCTGTTTAGGTCTGCTGACAATGTTTTGATTGGGTTGTTTTGATGTTGTTGTTGATGGTGTGCATCAACTGCGTATTTTGGAAATTAAGCCCTGGCTGGTCACACTGTTTGCAGATATTTTCTCCCCTTCTATAGGCTGTCCTTTTGCTTTATTTATGGTGTCCTTTGCTGTCCAAAAACATATAAGTTGATTAAATAAGTTGATTGAAGAACAAATAAGTTGGTTAAATCCCATTTGTTTATTTTTGCTTTTATTTCTGTTGCCTTGGGAGACTGAACCAATAAAACATTGGTACAAGTTATGTCAGAGAATGTTTTGCTTGTGTCCTCTTCTAGGAGTTTTATGGTATCATGCCTTATATTTAGGTCTTTAGGCCATGCATAAAAATTACTATTGATTTCTTTTTTGATAGACTTCTAGATCAGGTGATTTAAAAAAAAAATCAAGGTCTTCATTAATTTCAGCAAGACATTTAACAGTTTTCACTGCTTTCCTGTTGACAAATTGCTACACTGTCAGTAAAGAATGTGGTCATGAGGCATTTCTCTGAGGGTGGCCAAGGGATGCCCAGCCTCCATGCCCTACGCTAGTCCCTGACCCTTTTGTAAAGGCAAATTTGGATTGAAAAGGTGTGCAAATGACTGAAAACCAAGGATCACATAGCATAGCAGATGTGGAGCTCAAGATGGTTTAGGCAGGTTGGAACAAACAGCCCAAACCAAGACAACGCCACTTATCATGATTAAATTCAGGTACAATTGTTAGGGTTAGAAAACAAGGAAGAACAGAGGTGAGGTGACCTATCTGGGCTGCTGTCAGCATATACATGAACAGATTTTTATGCAAATCAAGTCTCCTGTAAGGGAACAGAAGGATGTAGCTGCTAATAATTCTGATTACTCTTTGGATGGCATCAGTAGCAGGTTAACATGAAGTCCAAGGGATGATCCTTTCCTGCATGCTGGGCTTCCCAGTTCACACCAGAGAATGGTATTAATATCTAGTTGTTGCTTCAGTGATAAGCCAAGAGGAGAGTGATGAGAGACTTTCCCTGAAATTAAAACAAAAACCAAAACTTCTCTGATGGTACTCTGGTTATTTGGCTTAAGGGAGAAAGATTTAGGGCTGCTCTGATAACAATTTTTATTTATAAAGGGCTTTTATATAGAGCAAAGAATAATTTTGCATTATTCTAGTAGATGGTGGAAATCATAATAAGAGTGTGGAATGCAATTCATCACAAAGAACTTATTAATTATTAGAACTGTGAAACTGGGGTAGAAAGCCTTAGGAGGCCCTGAGCTCCCACGATTGCTAGTATTCAGATGTGTAACTGACAGCTTTCCAGGTGGGGATTTTTATTTGGAGTGAAAGTTAAATGGTAATCTAAAGACTTCTAACTTGGAGGTGGTTGGAGCTTATAATTCTGTTTACTCTTTAACTCCAGAGGCTAACTTACTATCTTAAAATCACCCTTATATTACAAGATGCCTCACTAAAGATAGTGAACAGAATCCATTGGGAAGAGACACACTGCGTTTGGCTTGCTGTTCTTTGATAGGCCTTAGCTGAGACTGACGGTAACCATGGCATGTATATGTGCCGGGTTCTGTCTCTACTCTGGGTTGTTACTTTTTGCTTGTATTCAGTACTGTCACTCTTTGCATATTCCGATCTTTCCTTTAACTCCCCTCAGAGTTAGCTCTAGCAATAAATAAAAACTTTAAATCGTTACATTTCAGTATGTTTTTAAAGAACTGGAACAAGAGTTCTGTATTTGAATTGAATTGTAATTCTAAGTGGCACACGATTGTTAGTGTAAACTTTCGTAGCCTAGGCACATAGGCAACATTGTTAGGCACGGTTATACTCTACATTAACGCTGTAGTTATTGCCATGTTTGCTGTGTATTTTATCCTTAGCTGGACATACTTATGGTCACTTTATATGCTTTATTTTGTTTAATCCTTACAAAAATTCTGATAAGTAACACTCCTATCTTATGGATGGGGAGACTACTATTTAGAGATTGTAAGCTATATTTTATGGTGACTGAGAGCTGGTTTTGACCATGTTATCACCATAGTATAGCAAGATTTATTTTGCATACACAAGAATTTGCAGTTTCATTCCACTCACCCGCTTCAGCCACTCAGGATCAAACACTTCTGAAATTTTCTTTAAACTGACCCCCCCCTACTTTTTGATATGCATGAAAAAAATAAACAGGCTTTGGCTTCTTGTCTAATTATTTCTTATACCCAGCCTATTTACACATTTTAGTTCTAAACATTCAGGCCTGCTTCCAAAGTGTAGTTTGTGAGATTTTTGCACTCAGGTCATTTTAAACTATGCGGTATTCCCAGTCATCATCTTCCCTAAAAATGTCTCCAAGTTTCACCTGCAACAGTCAATCTGGATGGAGTCTACAACGGGTAGAGTCATGACCTAGTTGCCATGGAGAGTAACCCAGGGAAGAGAAGATTTTCAGCTTACTGAAACACAAAGTCGTGCAAGCACACATTCAGAAGGATATACATGGATCAGGGATACATTGATCACACTGTAGGGGTCAACTAGCTAATCTGTTGTATTTCTATGGAACCTTGATGACCATGGCTGAGTGTGTTATTTAAAGGTTTTCAATGCAGATATTATAAAAGGCATTATTCAGTCAGAGCAGACTCCCTACATTTTTCATTCGTTCCAGCCATGCAAGATTAGTCATTGATTTCAGCAACAAGGGCCACATACAATATCATCACCTGCTGTTGATTGCCTTTCTCTTGTTCACTGAGCAGGCGACAGGAGATAGCAAGGTTGCTTAGTGGGGTATATTAATTCAGCCAAGTATCTGAATACACAGCCAAGCTACTAAGATAAGGCTGTGACGTATCTGTAGCAATTTTCTTCTCTTTTCTTGTTTATATGACTGATTTGCTTTCCTCATGGATAAACCCTTTGAGAGTCTAATTGGGTACCCTATTACAAAGGGGCCAGAGATATATCTAAGTCATTAGTTCTTTTCTTTTTGTTTAAGGGTCAACTCAACTTTATTCTCCCAATAATTGCAAGGCTTTCCTCACCAGCAGAGTGAATTTTCTTAGGGGGAGGAGAACAGCTTAAGATAGCAAATGGCAAATCCAGAATTTTAATTTTTTTATACTTTTTAAAAAAACCTTAAGTAAAATATGTTGTTGATATATATATAATATATAAAATAAAAAGATATAAAATATCTTTTTTCATAACTGGTATGTTTGTTATTGTTATTTAGTCACTGAGATGTGTCCAACTCTTTGTGACCTCATGGACTGTAGCCCGCCACGCTCCTCCGTCCGTGGGATTTCCCAGGCACGAGTACCGGAGTGGTTGCCATTTCCTTCTCCATAAGTCATTAGTTCTTTATTAGCTTGGGGACCATAGGAAAAATACTTCAGTGAAAACCTGTCCCTCTTCTTCTCTTTCTCTTTATCTCCCCCTCCCTCTCTTCCTGTTTCTTACATATTCACTCTTATATCCCTTTCTCAGTTAAAATAGAATTTGGTGTCATTAATTGGCTCCTAAAATCACAGAATAAGAGAAGTTCTTTCTATGCTATAATTCTTTAGGGAGATGGATTGTGAAAAATAAACAAATAGTAATTTTGCTGTGTGGGTGCTCCAGATTTCCATTGGAAAGTCTCTAGCCGAAAGTCTCATGCTTATTCAGAGACACAATTATCTGATTGGATGCAGGACTTGGCAGAAGTCATGTTTTAGCTCAGACATGGGATGGCGACAGAGTTTCATTACGTTAATTTTATTTACAGGGCAGCCTGGTTTCCTGTGCTGTGTGCTGGGTGCTTATTCAGCTGCCTCGGCTTAGGTGGGTTTGCGGTACAGCATATTTTTGTTTCCAAACCATTTTGGCCCTGGAAAGATGTCTGGCCTCGTTTCACTGTCATAAACTCTGATGAAAGCCACAGAAGATTCCAGGGAGTCAGAGCAGGCCACTTGTGGGGCCCACCCATGTTCTGTGTGAGTGGCTGCTGGATGGTGGGTTCTCATCATAAGAATCCCCTGTTTCCTGAGGTTTGTATCTCTGCATAAGAAAGGAATGTTGTCACCAAACGATGTGCAGACCTCTCTGTGCCACACTTCCCAAGCTGGGCTGAAAGCCATTGGATCTGCTCCTTTTCTAAGTAGATATGGGGTCTTATTACACCCCTTGCCCTCACCCAGGATGTTCTGTGTTCATACTTACTACACAGGATATGGAAAAATGAGGAAAAAAAGAGTCTGGATATGGTTCTGAGGCTGCTACTGCTGCTTTTGTTCCGTTTGTTTCTCCAAGTATTAATGTTTTCACACATTACCAAGTACCTACACATATACTTTCTCATGTAAGCATCACAACGCGTGGATGAAGGATGTGGAAACAGTGATGTTATTTCATAGAATAGGCTCAAAGGGGCCATTGATACAGGTCACCCAGCTTGAAAGTGCTGGAGCTGGAATTTAAAGTCTTGGACAAGCAGTCAATGATTTCTTTCTCAGGGATGGTCCTCATCTGCAGAAATCATTAGATTTATTGGGATAGACATTGTATCACATTTAGGAAACAATAAATCAGATAATTCAGATCATAAGAAGATATTGATGGTTGCTGAGGAATCAAATCAGACCTAAATTCACACTTCAATTCACACTTTAGACAATAAAAATTCAATTGTTTCAAAATACACAAAAGCGTATTTTGTGTTGGGTGTGGCTACATTGATTCAGCTGTAAATATAAGGGAATGAGGTTTCTTTGTGTAGGAGTGCTGACAGAGGGGCTTCAACCAGCCCTGTTTTTATGATACAGGCTTACTTGGTCCTGAAACTGAGGTATTTGCCCTTTAGGACCATGAAAATGCACTTAGTTATGCATATTAGGACAAGAACTGTTAAGAGTTCATCGCAAATTAATTGAGACCAATAGCTCCTGTTTACGAAGCCCCTGCTATCTCTGGGTCCTGTGCTGGGTGCTTGTCACTACCACGTAGGAGGTTAGAGACCACTGGCATGGTGAACACAGGGGTTCCCGAATGTAAGGCACGTTGCTAGTACCTGCATCTCCCATAGCTGCTGCCCCAGGCGCCTGGCAAGGTCTCCTGCTGTGGCCTTCCTGGGACATCTTAGCCTAGAGCTTCAGTGACAAGAAAGCAAGAGAGAGAGAGCCCCTGTTCTCCTGATCTGCCCCTTCCCACAGAAAGCAAGAAATAGGGGCTTTCAACAATTATTTTTGTCTTTCACAAAAAAGCAAGCATTTGCTTCAGTGAGTGAATGTAAAAGGTTAAGATGCTTCTCTTATCCTGAAAGCTCTTAGTAATTGTCTCAACTTTCTACTTCTCTTTTTGTGTGCAGGCATCGCCTTGGTTTTTTTTAGAGATTTTGCAACCAATAAGGTTCCAATATATTTGAAGTTTCAATTATCTCATAGAATGTAATAAGATCTTTTTCCTTGGGGTCTCTTGTAAAAATACTGGGTTAGCCAAAAAAGTTCATTTGGGTTTTGTAAGATGTTATGAAATATTTTAAATATTTTAAAAAGATTTTTAAAATGTGCATACTTGGCTTAGCACTGTTAGCAAACGTTCACATCCCTTCAATGGCAGCCATTTTTAGGAATGATAGAAACTGTGCAGAAATTAGAATGACAATAAACCATTAACACTAAACATTAAATATAAATGTCATTGTTCTGCCTCCTTCCCACCTCTTAAAAAAATTAAGCTGAATTTTGTATAACATCTCAGTTGTTATTTTAAGAAGTAATTATCTTGATTCTTCTCAGAGACTCAAAATTAAGTTTCTGGTTTTCTAGATTTTTAAGGTTAACAGATTAAAACAGGATATTTTAGAACTGACTTCTTCAGCAGCTGAGACTGTTTTCTGTAACATTTTGTTCCATAGTAGAATCATCAACCAGAAAATCAGGACTGATGCGGAGAAAGCTATAGCCAGATGGGGACCACAGCCGGGTGGCAAAGTGTTTGGAATATAAAGAAGAAATAGTCTGTAAATTTCATAATGGGGAAATTGGATGAGCAGTTCAAATTTATGATCTCAGTCCTGTGATGGAGCCAAAGGCAACTCTTGATATTTGAGCCCCGGTGCATCTTACCCGTTCTACTAGATTTCCTGACTTCAGGGAACCCAGCTGGTGGATGTGAAAAGTGATGGAAACAGTCACGGTTCAAATCTGCAACTGTGTCCACCCACCTTCGACTTTACTCTCATTTTATTATCTCAAATGACTGTCTTAATCTACCTCAGCAGGTTGATTATATGATGATAACCCTAACATTCAGAAAATAATATGATTATATTACTGCATATTCTTATATGCATAATATACTGAAATATTTCATCTATACTAAATGTGCACAGATTTTAGCAGATAGAGCTGCAATGTAGCCAAGAAAATAAAGTCTTTTTACAGCCCAGGTTGATGCCCCTTCAGAGAATTAGCAAGAAGTACTCTTGTATCTTTTGTTTCCCTTATTGCTCAAAAAATCTTAAGCAAGACTGGGGCATGTGATGCAGAGGAGGAGTTTGGGAGTTTACTGCAGAGGTAATAACTAGTTTTCAGTGAGGAGTGAGGCTCAGTGAGAGATGGCTATAACATAACCGCTCCTCAATCCTGAAAGAAACATGGGATCCTGGGCCCGTGAGCAGGTGAATAAATGGTAGACCTGTCTTGCCCTTTCATTTCTCTCACATTATTGTTCATTCATTCATCCCTGCATGCATTTCAGTAATGTGACAGTTGAGTGCCATTTTTCAGGCATAGTGCTATTTGCTGGGGACAAAACAGTGAACAAGATTGAAATAGTCTATTTTCCATGGAGTTTAGTGGAGGATATAAAGTTGTTAGACAAGGGAAGACAGTCTTCATTTATCGAAAATACGGGATGAAGGAGGCACTTCCCAGGTGGTGCTTGTGGTAAAGAATCCAGCTGCTAATGCAAGAGATGCAGGTTGGGTCCTGGGTTGGGAAGATCCCCTGGAGTAGGAAATGGTACCCCATTCCAGTATTCTTGCCTGGGAAATCCCATGAGCAGAGGAGCCTGGTGGGCTACATTCCATGGGGTTGCAAAGAGTCAGACACGACTGAAGTGACTGAGGACGCACACACACACTTGGGATGCAGGGAGAAGAAGGATGCTCCAGAAGAATCTCCTTCTGTGACAGTCACTTTATATCTACCAGCAGACAAACTGTCACCTCAAGGCATTTGTTTTTAAGTAAATGTGGACGTAGAGATGGCTGCGTTAAATCTCAAAAGTCTCCCTGCTAAGTTTAGAGTGATCTTTAATTGGATCTCTTTCTACTTGGAAATGCTCAACTCATCTATTTTTGTCTGGATTGACTCCTTAAGAACTGAGCTGACAGGTCCATGGATAAAGGCTGAGGTCACCCTGACCTTTGGTCATGAGTTCAGGACAGCACAAATTTATTCATTCCAGTTTCTGTGATCATCCTAAAAATCACTGAAAAAATCAGGGCATTTATTAATAAAAGTTTAATGAAAGGCATGGAGAAAAACGAAGTTTCCTTGGACTTGACATAGGTTAACAATTAAAAAGTATTTTTTACAGTGTTTATGCTCAAGTGGGTTGGGAAGTTTAGATGGAAACACAAATTCTGAAAATGCCTACTATTTTCTATCCTTTGCCTACATTAAAAAAAAAAACTCGATAGGAAAGTATTACATAGCAGTAAAGAAATCAGCATGAAAAGCTGATTATCCCATGTTTTAAAATTTGTAGTTCTGTGTCACCTACAAAGTTGTGAATTCTCATTTTACATTTGTGTTTACTGTTCAGGTTTCCATGACCAATAAGTTCAATCTTCTGCCCAAACAAGCTGAATGACTAACAGCACCTTTTCTGTTGAATATCACATCAGCTTGTAAGCCATACACAAAGATAAATACATTTACTTGAATTATTAAATGTGAATTTTACTTGAATTATTACTTGAACTATTAAATGTGAAAAAAACACTTAATATTCCCTTAGCTTTTGCTGAAATATTGTTGAACATGTTGTCAATAGTAGCAATTTTTAAAATTTGCCCTAAACTTTAACATGCTTTTAAATTAGTTGATTAAAATACTACTGAATGGTTTCATGGAAAATGTGTTTGCTTTGGTCCAATTTAATAATCATGTATTAAGCTCCCTGTGAGGCTTCCCTGATGGCATGGTGGGTAAAGAATTCGCCTGCAATGCAGGAGACACAGGAGACACAGCTTGATCCTTGGGTCAGGAAGATCCCCTGGGGGAGGGTATGGCAACTCACTCCAGTATTGTTGCCTGGGAAATCCCATAGACAGAGGAGCCTGGAGGGCTACACTCCCATGGGTTGCAAAGAGTCAGACACAACTGAGCACGCACATGCACACACGCACACACACACACACACACACGCACACATACACAAGTTCCCTGTATACACAGTTTAATGTAACTGTCCCACTCCTCTGGGGCAGGGAGAGCTTTAAATACTCAGGTAGGACACCTCTTTGTTTAACTGTGGTAGTGGCATTCCTCTATCATATTTTATGCTTTTCTGGTACATTTCCCCTGGTTTATTACATTCTATCAAAAGAGTACAAAGTGATCATAGAAAACTAGAAAAACAAATTATCTGTATTTCCATTATCTAGTTACCATTTTACTCTTGTTCTTTTTTAAACCCATCTTTTTCTTTATCTCTAAATTATGATTCTGATATGCTTATTACCTCTGTTATTTACTCATATGCTTTTTCCAGATTGGTAAATAATCTCCATGTCATGAACATTTCCCTATTTCTTACATTGTTTTTTCAAGACAGATTTTCAGTAGCTGAACAGTGTTGCACCAAATGAACAATATGGTACGATACACGTAGGCAGTTCTGTATTGTTAGGTATTGAATTAACCAGGGTAGAGGCTAAGCAGATGTGACAGAGACCCGAGCTTTGGCCGATCAGTCTGAGCATCGACAGCTGAGAGAGAGGCAGGTGTTCTCACTGCGATGGGCACTTGGTTCTGGGAGCCCCTGGAAATCCAGATTTCTCCTGTGCTGTCGCTCTATCTTGGCCAAGGCTGTCCTCCTCTTCTGTGTGCCTGGAATTACTTCATGAGCTCCATGTCCTTGCCGTTTATACTTTCTTATAACAGTACGGTCTGATAAAACCTGGGGAGGAGAGTGGGGGTGTTTTACAAAGTGGAGCATGGGAGGAATTAATGATATCTGCTGTAGGCATATAGAGTCTCAGTCTTTTCTATTGTAAACATCATAGAAAGCCTTCTTGTCTATTAGTGTTAATGTGCATGTTTGACAACTGATTAGAGATAAATATGGAATATTAGGTAAACATATACTGTGCGTTCACGATCTTTTCATCTGTACTCTCTGGTTGCCTTTTAGAAAGGTTCCATCTTGGCTATTAGCTTTTAGTTTAATCATTGAGATTCTTCAGTTTAAAATGGCATTTCATCACACTATTCATTTGTATTCACTTCATTACTAGTAAGCTCGAGTATTTTTCAGGATTATTGATCATTTATTTGTATTTTGTGATTTGACTATGCTATTCTTGGCCAGTTTTTCTTAGAATTACTTTTCCTTCTGATTTGTCAAATTCTAATCACCTTTTGTGATCTGTATGGCATACATTTCCCCATGTTACCATTTTTCTTTATTTGTATTTATTCTTTCAAATAGAGTTTTTCCTATGGCTAGTGTAGGTGATAGAATTCCAGCTGAACTATTTCAAATCTTAAAAGATACTCAGCAGTGGCCACAGGACTGGTAAAGGTCAGTTTTCATTCCAATCCCAAAGAAGAGCAGTGCCAAAGTATGTACAAATTACTCTGGTGTTGTGCTCATTTAGCATGCTAGTAAGGTTATGCTCAAAATCCTCCAAGCTAGGCTTCAAGCTGCTTCTGCATGAACCTAAAAATTATGTACAAGCTGGGCTTAGAAAAGGCAAAGGAACCAGAGATCAAATTGCCATCATTTGTTGGATCCTAGAGAAAGCAAGGGAATTCTGGAAAAATACCTACTTTTGCTTCACTGACTATGCTAAAACCTTTGACTATGTGGATCACAAGAAACTGGAAAATTCTTCCAGAGATGAGAATACCAGATCACCTTGAGAAACATGTATGTGGGTCAAGAAGTAACAGTTAGAACCTTACATGGAACAACTGACTGGTTTAAAATTGGGAAAGGAGTATGACAAGGCTGTATATTGTCACCCTGTCTATTTAACTCACATGCAGAGTACATCATGTGAAATGCTGGGTTGAATAAATCACAAGCTGGAGTCAAGACTGCTAGGGGAAATATTAACAATTTCAGATACACAGATAATATTACTCTAACAGCAGAAAGTGAAGAGGAACTAAAGGGCATCTTGATGAGGGTGAAGGAGGAGAGTGAAAAAGTTGGCTTAAAACTCAACATTCAAAAAACGAAGACCGTGGCATTTGGTCCCATCATGTCGTGGCAACTAGACGGGGAAAAAGTGGAAGCAGTGACAGATTTTATTTTCCTGGGCTCTAAAATCACTGTAGACGGTGACTGAAGCCAGGGAATTAAAAGATACTTGCTCCTTAGAAGGAAGGCTAAGACAAACCTAGACAGCATATTAAAACACAGAGACATCACTTTGCCAAAAAAGGTCTGGATAGTCAAAGCTATGGCTTTTCCAGTAGTCATATACAGATGTGAGAATTGGATCATAAAGAAGGCTGAGTGCCAAAGAATTGATGCTTTCAAATTGTGGTGTTGGAGAAGACTCTTGAGAGTCCCTTGGACTGCAAGGAAATCAACGCAGCCAATCCTACAGGAAAACAACCCTGAGTATTCACTGGAAGGACTGATGCTGAAGCTTAAGCCACAGTATTTTGGCCATGTGATGCAAATAACTGACTTATTGGAAAAGACCCTGATTCTGGGAAAGATTGAAGGCACAAGAATAGGGTGACTGAGGAGATGAGATGAGGTAGGTAGAGAGCATCACCGACTCCATGGACGTTAATCTGAGCAAACTCCAGGAGACAGTGAAGGACAAGGAGGCTTGGCATGCGGCTGTCCATGTGGTCACAAAGAGTCAGCCATGACTTAGGGACTGAGCAACACCAAGAGTTTTTATTGTTATGTTTGTGAGTCTATCCATCTTTCCCATGATGTCTTCTTTCTCCTTGTGTTTTTGTTTCGTTTTGTTTTGCTTAGTATGGCTTACACAAAACTGAATTGAGATAATTGCCGTTTTAAAATATTTTTTCTTTTTTTCCCTTATAACAACATCTTAAATATCTATGTGGGTGAAAACCAATAAATATTTTTAAAATTTCTTTTCACTGAATTACTCAACAAAATTTTTATTGATTGTTGAGTACATGGCAGGCATTCTTCTAAATAGATACCATGAACATCAGTTAGAGCTTGTGCATTGAGCAGACTGTTATATTGATGAATTCCATCTCTCTGTAAGAGTTTAAATGCCATTTATTCCTTGAATAAATTCTTACATGTTTTGGATATGTTTCTTTCCATTAGAGTTTGTTATTTTATTTTTTTAACTCTAGTATCCATCTTGGTTGTGATTGGGAGTAAATATGTCCTAATTATGACAAAAACTCAACAAAATTAAGACAATTAAAAATATCTCATCTAAATTCCTAGTGTGAGGGTGATAATGGTGATATTATTTTCTTACATAGTTTTGAGGGAGCTATTAAAGTTAAAAATAAGAAAATATATTTCGGTGTTATATACATTTTGATAATTATTAGGATTGCCATTTTTAAATTGAAAGGATCAGGTTTGGCAAGCAGTCCTCTGACTGTCATTAAAATATGATAGGATCCCATATAACTGGGTATAATTATAAGTATAATAATTATTTATAAGCAGAAATTCCAGTAATTGGCGCAACTGCCGTTGTCCACATGTATTTTTTTCTGCTTTCATCTTTATTTTTATTATTATTTTTTTTTACTTTATTTTACTTTACAATGCTGTATTGGTTTTGCCATACATTGACGTGAATCCACCATGGGTGTTTTTTTATATTATGTAAAATTGTTACATACAAATTCGGATGCATTATGCATATTTTGATTAAGTATTTGCCTTCATTAATTGTTTTATTCTCGTGTCATATGTAGTTATTCTTTTCAATGTTTTTAGACATGTGCATCTCTATATTATACACATATACAGACTATTGACAAATATGTGCTTACTCTTTAAAATTATTTTTATACATAATTTTATCATCATAATTATACCTGGGGCCAAAGTAGTTGAATGTTTCTTTGTTGTTTGTCCAAGTATTTTAACTTGTCAGATTTCATTTACTATCATGACTATATTCAGTTATGCTGCATTGCAATCATCCTATTTTCAATCAAAGACTGTTTTAAAAATTTTGTCTCATAAAAATGAACAATTACATTTTGAGCTACATAACCTTGGCTGGATAGAGAGTGTATGAAGCTCTTTTTTGCATCCATCTTAGTTGTCTGTATCTTGGTGATAGATTCTCTGATGGCTAATCTCTTAACTTTCAAAATATTAGTCATTTAAAGCCAAGCCATTTTTCATGACTTAACCTGTATTGGTTATGATATACACCACAAACTTATCCATGGAACTCATTTCTTGCACTTGGCCATATGTAAGTAGTACAAGTGAATCATATTAGTCTCACACTTCGTGCCACGATTCTATCAGTTATTTGGCTTGTTGGATGATAGGTTGAGAGATGTTTTCAATTCCCTCATTAAAAAATTTACAGGTTTTTTTTCTTTTTAAACAACAACAGCAACAACTGTGATTTGCCATTAGCAATTACAGATGACTGTGCCAGAAGCAGATTCCACCTCATTAAATGAATGCAGTTGTCTTTACACAGTCTTACACAAGGTGCCAGAATTCTATCATTTCATCATGGGAGTCCTGTGACGTGAGATGCATTATGACGCTGTGTAGTATGTAGACAATGGGAGTTTCTGAGATGTGAAGGGACAGCCCCAAATCATACACTTGGAAAATGTCAGACCCATTCTTGAGTTCCAGTGTCTGATTTTAAGTTCAGGACACTTTTCATTATGTACTAAAAACAAAACAAAAAACCCCAGAAAACCAAAAAAATACCTGTGTAGTATAATATTGACTGCTTGACTGATTTAACCTTATGAGGTATTCTTGTTTATAAAAAATATTCACTTGAATTGAGAATTGAATAATTCTGTAGTGAAAGCTTTACTTAGCACATGAAATTGGTTACAGTAAATGCTGAAAATGTCTTCATTTTGTATTGAACATTGACTTGCCTTTAGGTTCTGTTTTCTCTGCTTTTGAATTTATAATTCTAATCTATTACAAGTAAAACAAATTTGTCTCTTCATTTTTTGTTGACTATGTTAAGGTTTTTAATTTAACATATCACTTTGTATTTATTAAAAGGTGCTGATTATAGGAAACTTTCAACAGATGAAAGAAAATGAATTATAGGTAATTTCAGTATCTAGAGATTATGAATATTAGAAATATCTTTTGTCAATCTGTGTGTGGATTAACCTGGAACCTATTATACAGAGTGAAATGAGTCAGAAAAAAAAGATAAATATCATGTGTATATATACACACACATATACATAAATACACACGTATACAAGCAAACTTACATGAAAATACACATGAACATTTTCTTCTGATTTAAACAAAATTGAGGGTGTACTGTTTGAGTATTATAAATTTCCCATACTCTTTGATGACATGATCTCAACATTCACATCATATCGATTTAAACAAGCCATGTCCATTCTTCCCTTTACCTCTATTTTCACTGAATTACTCAAAGTATATTTTTATTATTGCTAATGAATTTTCCCATAATATAATAATAAAATTTAGTATCTCTCTCTCTTTTTTTTTTTTACTGATTTACTATTACAGGAAAGGAAAAGTGACAACTTTTTTGTATTTTTTAAAGTTTATTAATTTTTTATTGACAGATAATTGCTTTACAGAATTTTGGTGTTTTCTTTCAAACCTCAACATGAATCAGCCGTAGGTATACATATATCCCCTGCCTTTTGAAACTCACTCCCTCCCCATCCCATCCCTCTAGGTTGATACAGAGCCCCTGTTTGAGTTTCCTGAGCCATACAGCAAATTCCCATTGGCTATCTATTTTACATACGATAATGTAAATTTCCATGTTACTCTTTCCATACATCTCACCCTCTCCTCCCCTCTCCCCATGTCCATAAGTCTATCCTCTATGTCTGTTTCTTACCAGAAAAACAAACAACCCAATCAAAAAGTGGGGAAAAGACCTAAACAGACATTTCTCCAAAGAAGACATACAGATGGCTAACAAACACATGAAAAGATGCTCAGCATCACTCATTATTAGAGAAATGCAAATCAAAACCACCATGAGGTATCACCTCACACTGGTCATAATATCATCAAACAATAAACACTACAAACAACAAATGCTGGAAAGTGTGTGGAGAAACGGGAACACTCTTACATGGTTAGTGGGAATGTAAAGTGATACAGCCACTGTAGAAGACAGTATGGAGATTCCTTAAACCACTAGGAATAAAACCGCCATATGACCCACCAATCCCACTCCTAGGCAAATACCCTGAGGAAACCAAAATTGGAAGAGACATATGTATCACATTGTTCATTGCAGCATTATTTACAATAGCTAGAACATGGAAGCAACCTAGATATCCGTTGCCAGGTGAATGGATAAAGAAGTCATGGTATATATACACAATGGAATATTACTCAGCCATAAAAAGGAACACATTTGAGTCAGTTCTGATGAGGTGGATTAACCTAGAACCTATTATACAGAGTGAAATGAGTCAGAAAGAGAAAGATAAATATCGTATTCTAACACATATATATGGAATCTAGAAAAATGGTACTGAAGAAAAGGGACAACTTTTAATGAGAGAAAATTTAGTTAGTAATATTATATACTTTGTCTTATTAAGCATGATAAAGCAGTGATGGGAATAATGATAGACATTTTATGCCCATGTAGATCATTAAGAAATAAGATGATGGAGACCTTTAGAAGACACAGACTGCCAATGAATACAACTTGGCAATTCTCTGTAAGGCTGAGCCTTGGCATGCAGTGGAACATCTGTAATGTTCTGAGGATGTTTTGAGAACATAATCTTGTGGCTTTCCAGGAATAAGCGTCTTTAGATAGCCAGACACCATGGACCAGAATGTTCACTGGCATTACATCCATCACCCACTCATCCTCCTGGTGAATGCAGGTTTGTGAGAATTTGGGGGACTAGAGGTAGCAGGCTGGAGGAGGAACCACTTCTGTCTTCTGTTTTGGCCACACACAGTACTTAAGACTGTGGGACAAGGCTCAGGCACTGAGCCTTGAATGTTCAGTTCAGTTGCCTTTCATGTGTAGGTTAAGGAACGTTGTGAGAACATTTTGCTTTTGGCTCTTAATTTCTCTAAATACTTCCATGCCTGGCCATCCAGAAAATCCTAATGGTCATCTTTAAATTTTTTTAAAAAGAGTTTAAATCAGAACTGAACAAAGAAATTGATGCCTCTCTTGTAAGATGAGAAAGTAAATTGTAAACTGAGAAATTTGTTTTCTCTCTTGTAAATTGAAAAAAATTTTGTGTCTTTTCTTCCTGGAGGGGAAAAGGGAAGACAAACTCCAGGTTTTGTTTGGAATTGTCTGTGATTTCTCAGGTGTAAATTTATTGTCCTGTTTCTTTGCTCAATCTAGTCTCCTTTGTACTGGATCTTACTGCTAGTTACTTAAAATGTCTGGCTTTTAGATAACACCTTTGCTTGATTTCTAAGGAGAGCATAAGGTTTCCCAGTTCTTAATTGCAGCTCTTCATATCTGTAGGAATTGATGGTGGAGGACACTTAAAAATAGAGATTTAACTTAGTGTATTGAATTAGGCCTTGGAAACATGACTTTGCAGCATTTTCTGATGTGGGAGTAGAACTTAACTTCTTTAAATATTTTTACTTTTGATGTTTAGTTTCTGAATTTTGCTTTACTATACCACTATAACAAATTTCTTTGTATCTCTAACTTTATCCATATACCTCAGAGGTTTTCTTTGAGTGTATGCTCAGTCGCTCAGTTGGGTACAACTCTTTGCAGCCCCATGAACTGTAGCCCACCAGGCTCCTCTGTCCATGGGATTCTCCGGGCAAGAACACTGGAGTGGGTTGCCATGTCCTCCTCCAGGGAATTTTCCCAACTCAGGGGTTGAACCTGCATCTCTTGTGTCTCCTGCATTGGCAGGCAGATTCTTTACCCCCGCACCACCTGGAAAGCCCATACCTAGGGAGGCCACCTCAAAGTTTACTTTGTCATCCTTATTCTGCCTCCACTCTAGAAGACTCAGTAATGCACTATTTTGAGACAGTTTTTAAAGTGACACAGGCCACAGCACATAAAGAGAACAGTGTTGGTCAGTTACAGACCAAAAAACCTGCCTGTGAAAGTGAGCTTCTCCCTCGTCCTTCCTAGTCCTGAGATCCACGGAGCAAAGGATGTACATTAGAGAAGGTGTTAGTGTCCCCGTATGTCTCTAGCCTCTATCCTTTTAAACATTTACAGCAATCACATTTTTAGCTTAAAAAAGGAGATTTAGAGTGAAATTCAACTCATATTTCTCAAATATTTATTATGTGCTAAACAATTAACTGGACAGTAGGAAGGCAGGAAATAAAAATCTATGTATTAGTGTTTATGTATCTGTGTATATATCAGTGTATCTATGTATCTTTGGATTTATCTATGAGACAAGATTCTTGCCTTCAGTAACTTTCTTGTTTCATTGGGGAGCAAAGATATGCAATTTCAAACTTTAGAATAAGTGTCAAGATGTGTTGCATAGATTGTGGAGTAGAAGAGGAAGAAGTATTGGTCGCTGATTTGAATGGACACTGATCAGTTGTTCAGATGATGCATTGTAATCATTACTGTGCCAAGGACATTGGTTCTAGGATGGTTTTGTAGAGTGTCTTTTGTTCTTGATATGTTAATGTATTTACTTTTAATTACTTAAGTAACTGCATGTATTTTTCACAAAGTAAAACAATGAATAATTTGCACTTAGAATATTGACTTGAATCAATAATTACTAACAAAACACTTTCTAGGTTAAGGAAAAAGTAAAAAAAAAGCTAACTGCAGAACAATATATACAGAATGCTTTAATTTCTAGAAGGACAAAAGTATAAAACACAAAATAAAACTATATATATATATGTTATATATATATATAACATCGTTGTATATCACTATAACTATATATTATATGTGTGTGTGTGAGTCTCTCAGTTGTGTCCAACTCTTTGTGATCCCATGGACTGTATTCCACAAGGCTCTGCTGTCCCTGGAATTCTCCAGGCAACGATCCTGGAGTGGGTTGCCATTCCCTTCTCCAGGGGCTCTTCCTGACCCAGGGGTCTAAGCCGGGTCTCTTGCATTGCAGGCAGATTCTTTATTGTTCGAGCCACAGGGGTGTGAGGAACCATAAGTTTTTCCTCTACTGCATCGTTCATTTTCCCATATAGACTGAATATGCATCTGATGAGAGTGAGATTTGAGACCCTGAGCTATGATCTGGGCACAGTATCACCCCTGCCACAGGTGGTGTGTTTGTCAGGTCCTGCCCATTCCTGAAAGGCAGGGCACACAGCTCAGGTGGTTGCAGAAGGTTAGGAGACATTGTTCCCAATGATTGGTAGCCATCTTGACCTCCTTTCCTTTGCCTAGTGTATAAAAATAAATCTCTTTTCAACTTCATCTTTCTTCTCTCAAGCTTTCTCACTTAAACCTGCAACAGTTCACTGTGGTCCATCAGTCCGGCTCTACTCCAGATGGAAAGGATGAGCCTGGCTAACGTGATTTCTCCTTGTGTCTCAGCATCACTTCATAACTTTTGGGGGTATGTTTACAACCGAATTCCAGTCATACTTATGAGTTAAAACTTAGCTTCCCTAAAAAGAGAATCATCAAGGACCAGACATGCTTGGTTACTTAGCAGGTTCTCAGGGGAGCCCTGGTGGTGAGAGATGTGCAGTGATTCTGAGGAGGTTTTGTACCAAGCTTCTAGTACCTGGAGGTTCATTTTACAGTTAAGCCTTTGCCCCGTGGAGAATCAATAAAGTTTTCCTTCATGGACACATTTCCACCCTGCCCCCTCCCTTAGGGTGTAACAGTCAGAAGGGGAAGCCCTGCCTTCCTGGGAGCACAATAAATGCACATTCTCCTTTCACAGAAAACACGGAACACTTGCCTGGTGCCCTTATGAGCAAATAGTCCTTGAGCCATGATTTAAAGACTGTAGCTGGATACATGTTTAAATTAGTGAGTATTCAACTATTTTACTCAGAAAGACTGAAAGAAAACAAAAATGAAGGACTTACTCGTATCATAAAAGAAACTTCCAGGTAGTGGGTGGGGAGCTGGGGAAAGAGAAGCGACAGCAAGAGTCCACGGAAAGAACTGGGGACTGCGTGTTCCTTTAACCGCACTGAGAATGGGAAGGCGGGGCTCAGTCTGCGGTGTCTCACACCCACCCACTCAGTTCCTCCTGTTCCTTCTCTCACGGTTGCATCACCTCCTTCGTAATTCCAGGCTATATGCTTCTTTGCTGTTGTGCAGTCTCTAAGTTGTGTCTGACGCTGTGGCACCATGAACTGCAGCATGCCACGCTTCCCTGTCTTTCACTGTCTTACAGAGTTTGCTCAAACTCATGTCCTTTGAGTTGGGGATGTCATCCAACCATCTCATCCTCTGTTGCCCCTTTCTCCTGCCTTCAGTCTTTCCCAACATCAGGGCCTTTTCCAGTGAGTCAGCTCTTCACATCTGGTGGCCAAATTTGGAGCTTCAGCTTCAGCATCAGTCCTTCCAATAAATATTTAGGATTGATTTCCATTAGGATTGACTGGTTTGATCTCTTTGCAGTCCAAGGGACTCTCAGGAGTCTTCAGCACCACAGTTGAAAAGCATCAGTTCTTCAGCATTCAGACTTCTTTATGGTCTAGCTCTCACATCCATACATGACTACAGGAAAAACCATAACTTTGACTATTCAGATCTTTGTTGGCAAAGTGATGTCTCTGCTTTTAATACGCTGTCTAGGTTTGTCATAGCTTTTCTTCCAAAGAGCAAGCATCTTTTAGTTTCCTGGCTACACTCACCATCTGCAGTGATTTTGGAACCCAAGAAAATAAAGTCTGTCACTATTACAACTTTTCCCCATCTATCTGCCATGAAATGATGGGGCCAGGTATCCTCTACATATCTGAGGTTGTTGATATTTCTCCTGGCAACTTTGATTCCAGCTTGTGATTCATTCAGCTCAGCATTTCTCATGATGTACTCTGCATATAAATTAAATGAGCAGGGTGACAGTATACAACCTTGATGTACTCCTTTATCAATTTGAACCAGTCCATTTTTCCATGTGTGCTTCTAACTGTTGCTTCTTGACCCATATACAGGTTTCTCAAGCAGCAGGTAAAGTCGTCTGGTATTTCCATTTGTTTTAATTTTCCACAGTTTGTTGTGATCTACACGGCCAAAGGCTTTAGCATAGTCAATGAAACAGAAGTTTATGTTTTTTTTGGAATTGTCTTGCCTTTTCTGTGATCCAACAGATGTTGGCAGTTTGATCTCTGGTTCCTCTGCCTTTTCTAAATCCAGCTTGTACATGTGGAAGTTCTCGATTCACATGTTGTTGAAGCCTAGCTTGAAGGATTTTGAGTATTACCTTGCTAGCATATGAAATGAGTGCAGTTGTACGGTAGTGTAAACATTCTTTGGCACTGGAATGAAAACAGACCTTTTTCAGTCCTGTGGCCATTGCTTAGTTTTCCAGATCTGCTGGCATATTGAGTGGAGCACTTTCACAGCATCATCTTTTAGAATTTGAAGTAGCTCAACTGGAATTCCATCACCTCCACTAGCTCTGTTCCTAGTAATGCTTCCTAAGACTCACTTGACTTCACACTCAAGATGTTTGGCTCTAGGTGAGCAGCCACACCATTGTAGTTATCTGGGTCATTGAGGCCTTTTTCGTATAGTTCTGTATATGCTTGCCACCTCCTCTTAATGGCTGCTGCTTCTGTTAGGTCCTCGCCATTTCTGTCCTTTATTGTGCACATCTTTGCATGAAATGTTCCCTTGATATATCCTGGGGAAGTTTTATTTTGTTCTTTGTAGGATGGGCATGCCTGGGCACTGTCGCTACACCACTCTTGGCATCTGAAGCCAACCTTGAAATGGGTGGCATTGACCTTGGAGGGCCGTCCACTGCTCCTCATCACCTCCCATGAAATATACCTGACTACTGACACTTTGCCCAGTTTCCAGCGATGCCCACCACTTCCAAGGTTGATTCTGGGGGCACAACAGGTTCACTGCGTGGATCCTCTGTGAACCAAGAATTAGGGTGGCTGCTTGGCATGGTGGGCAAGTCTGTGGGTGTCAGCACGTGGTAGTTACTTTCAACTAATCACCATGGGAACCAGTGACTGTACAAAGCATTAGAACTGGGTAACAGTTAAGTACTCAGAAATTTCTCAGGAGGAAGTTGATCTTTCTGTACCCTTGTATGTAGTGGATGGCTAAGAAAGAGGAAATGTTGTGGAAGGAGAAAATGGCAAGAAAAGAAAATTTCAGAGAAGAGTAACTTCTTTTATCTTTGGAAAAATTCACAAAAGCAGCAATTTACCTTTGGAATGGAAACTTTTTGTTAATTGTTCTAGACTCATTAAAATTCATGATTTTTAAGTATGTCAGATTCTGTAATGATATTTTATTATTTTTAAAGAAAACAGAAGACTTTAATAACTTCATTCTGAAGAAAACCAGACAAATAGTTCTTAAAACAACTTTTGATTCTTATAATTGAAGAGGAATTAAGTGAAATCTGTTAACCCCAGCCTCTCTCCCTGTCTTTTCAAGGAATTTACTCCCAGTTGTAGGTTTATTTCTCTTCTCTACTTTCTGAGCTAGTTCTCTTTGAAGGATGGAGCTCTGCGTTCAGTCCCTGCATTCTGGTGAAAGAGGCGCATTGGGCTCCTTTTCCAGGTACACTGTCCTGGGAATGAGGGTCCTAGGGCTCACCAGGCCTCTTTGCATACCATGTGTTTCTCACTGTACGGCTACAGCCCAGTTTCATGGGATTCTACAGCACATGAGTGCTTTGTTAGCTGACCTCCACAGAACTGACCTTCTTTCTGGTCCATGTCCTGAGTTTCTTTGTAAAGACCGTGGTGTGCAGTCTCCTTTCTGTAACTCCAGTCTGACTCCCTTCCTCACAGAGTCCATTACTAGCATATGCTCCCTGGTTGGATCTCTGGGGGTTAGTCATTTCCTCTGCTCCCAGGTGTTGAACTTGTTATGCCTACCAGGACATTATCTTAGGTCAGAGGTTGCAAACTCATATGGCTTCTGAAAAGAGAGCTGGGTAAGGATTGAGATGGACTGGAAGTGCATGCCCCATTTAAAAAGGGTGACTGCAAGTATATCCTGCTGATTAACACAATTTCAGGAGAAGAAAAAAAAAATCTGAACTTAGGTGTGAAATTTCCTGATTTGAAAATGTTAGCAACTAATTCAATTAAAAAAAATGACATGTGAGCCAAATACATTCCATCTGCTTCCTGTCCTGTGACGCAGCGACGCATGTGTGACTTCTGTCCTAGACAATGTTCTTGAATGGTGCAAATCCTGGTATCTGTACCCTTGTAGGAGGGGGAGCCTGTGCTGTCACACCTAAGGCTGCGATATCTCACTGTCTTCTAGCCAAGCAGATGGTGGACCTCCAGGAGTAGCTTATTTCCTGTGCATTTTCCATCTTGCTGCATGTCAGGTGTCAACATATTCCTGAGAAATAATTCCTTGGAAATATGATTTTCTAACCCAGGAAACTGTTATTATGCAGCTCTTGTGTGCTAATCGCAGTGGTGTTTATTAAGAGCATAAACATCAAATATTAGTAGGACATAGACTTTGTTCTTGAACAGCATGGAGGACCTACCCAAGGTGAACCTCCAATGACTAATGTCCTTGTGTGACCCCTTCCCCTTGGGACAGTTGGAATCCATGACCTAGAAAAGGTGATGAAATGACAGGTCCTTGATGAGGTTATGCTGGATGTCAGGGGAGATGGGGTGCTGTGCCCACGAGTGCATTTTGCTTTATGAGGCTTCTTTGTAGCAGTCTGAGCATGAGCATATCCTGCTGGCCCTGAAGAAGCCGACAGCCATGCTCTGACCTGCTTATGGGGAATGTTACGTATGAGGGAACCATGGGGGCCTCACGGACTAGAGGACAGCCTCCCTATAGCTGCCAGTAACAAGCTGGGTCCCCCAGCCACAATGCTGTGGAGACATGGATTTTTCCATCCACCTGGGTAAAGCTGGAAGTGGATTCCTCTCTATCAAGCCTGTAGCCCTGGGCAACACTTTGATTATAGCACGTGAGATCCTAAGCAGAGGACCCAGCTAAGTTCTCCCTGGATACTTGTCCTAGGAAAACTGTAAGAAGGTATAAATATGTTTTTTTAAGCCATTAAATATGGGGCATTTTTTTATGCAGAACTAATAACAGCCGTTTCTAGCTCACGGTGCAAAATGCCAGTCCTTGTGCCACATAAATAAGGGAAGAGAGACATTGACTTGCTCAGATCCCTTTTAGGGAGAGGACTGTTGCACTGTCCAACATACTAGAGTCTAGAGCTCATTAGTATTTTGAGTTCCTCCCTCCTAGGAACATGCTCCCTTGAAGCTGGCACCTCTTTTCGTGCTCTGCCTGTGTCCCACAGGGAAGCTGGCTCCTCAGATCTGCTGCTTGCTAGATCCCACCAATAGGAAGCCTTGGCAAGAAATTGGAGAGGGGAGAGTGATGGTGAAGATGAGAGATGTCAGGGACCACCTCCTGGTCCTTTTCTAGCTCTGGTAGCATCTTAGGAGGCATCTGCATGTCCTTCAAAGCTCCACGTCCCAAGGGAATGGCCTATTGTGGTTTCAGCTTCTAGAGCATCACTGTGCAACATGATGGCCACCACCGTGTATCCAGCTATATACATTTCAATTCATCAACTTTAAATAAAATCTTAAAAAAATTTCAATTGCATTAGCCACATTTCAAGGGCTAAATAGCCACATGTCTCTGGTGGCTACCATATTGGATGGTGCAATTTACAGGCCATTTCCTTTATCTCAGAAGGTCCTATTCAATAGTACTGCACTGTAGAGTGATCTGCCCCATGGCCTCTGGCAACACCACCCCCTCTCTTTGCCATTCTGGTCAGGGGGTGGTAGCGACTGCTTGATGCTGTCAACCTCTGGATTGTCTCACTGTTGTCTCTGAGTACTCAGCATTTCTGAAACCTATATAACCAGCTCTCTGCATTGAGATTCCCTTTGTTCAAAATAACTGAGTGATTTCTTTCATAATAAGGCTTTTAAAGAGATACGAGAAGAGACCAGAAGAGGAAAGGATAGGACAGTCAACAGTGCTGTATTAGTTGCCAATTATTATGTAATGAATTGCCCTGAAACTTAGGGGCATCAAACAACAAAAATGTATTTGATGGTTTCTGAGTCAGGAATCTGGTTTAATCTTTCATAAGAGTGCAGTCATAATGTTAGCAGGAGCTGAAGGCTCATCTGAAGGCTCAGCTGGAGGAGGATCTGCTCTCAGGCTCATCCATGTGCTTGCTGGACAGGTGATGGGTGAGACTCCCTGCCGCCTGGGCTTCTCTGTGGGCTACCTGTGTGCTGCATGGCACAAAGGAATTCTCCCAGGCCAGGTGTGCAGAGGAGAGAGCGGGAGAGAGCATCCACGATAGGTGATGTCATAATTTACAGCTGAAGTCTGCAATTGACTGGACTGTATCAAACTGACCATCCAACCTGGCACCATGCAGGAGCGGGTACCCAGGATGGGAAGGCCAAGAGGCAGACATCACTGACACCACCTTGGAAGCTGCCTATACAAGTGCTCCAAGGAGGTGGAGTGGGTGTTTTATGTGGGAGATTGTTCCTCCTCCTTGAGACTTACATTGGAAAGGGCAGAGGTCACACAGCCAAGGTAAAAGACTGTCCTGGTGTAGAGACTTTTGATAGGAAAAGGCCAGGACCTCAGTGATGCCATGTCCCCTTTAAATTGTGTGTAACACTCAGATGTTAGCAGTCAGTGCTTCCTGTTTTAACTTAAATCCATGAACGGATGGAACCTTATAAAGATATAAGTACTCTCTGGAAAGCAATTTGAAAGCATCAGACTATTAAAATCAAGAATTGGGGCTAATGTCGTAACATTCAGATGTAATGTTTTGTGCAGAAGAACAAAATATGCCTGACTGGAGTGAAATGTCAAGTCTGCTGGTTCTCGTCTAATATTCTTGACTGAACATTTAGCAGCAGCAGCTCAGTGGGCTTGGCAGTGGAGGGGTTTCTAGAAGGGAAGGTTTAGGAAGCACAGCTGACAGACGGTTCAGTTGGGAGCTGCATGCAGGGCTGGGGCGGAGCAGAGAGCACCTCCACCCGGACATCAGTCTGTGGGAACAAGGTGGGGCGGCTGCTACAGGTCAGCCTGTTCTTCGCCACACCGTGAGCCTGAGGGTTTAGAGATACTGAAACCCTCCAAGGTCAGTGGTGACATCCTCTGATGGAAGAGATCTCATCTCATCTCCAGTCGCTTGTGATTACTTTGAGTCAAACACAATCTGCCAGGGAAAATGGCCTGTTCAAGAAAGTGCCACTTCCGAGAGAAATCAGAATAAAGAAGGGAGTTTCCAAGGAGCATTTTGTTTTCCTGAAAAGAGAAAGAGACGATGAATGGGAGCAGGAAAGAAAGAGACTAAAGGTGGGAGTAAGCCTAGGAGCTAAAGTACATTTCTTTTCCTAGTGAAATAGTGAATAGTTTCCCCAGTGAATAGTTTCTTTTTTTAAAATTTAAATTGAAAGGCATTTCTGTGTTTGAAAGTTCTAAGCTATAAAAATAAACGCTGGAAGTAGATTGCTTGGGGTAAAGATTTAATTAATCATTGTACAGTAAATTAGCATAATTTGATGAGGATCAGCTTTTGTTCGGAGAAACTGCAACAGGCAGAATTCTTAATTTTGTAATATCTCTTAAAAGTCTACCATCTCATCTCCAAAGTGTAGTTTTAGGGGGAAAAAAAACTCAACAAGGTATTACCAAGCAGGCGATTTCTTAAGAGATATTGTCTTGGCAGCTGGCAGTGAGGAGGGTCTTAAGGCAGATACTGAATTGAAAGAGGAATGGTCCTTTGTTAAATGGAATGTACAGAAAAAGGACTTCAGTTCCTCAACTTGAAGCAGAGAGGCCATCTCTCAATTTTATGTTAAGACTTGTTGGGCTGTGATTTAACCAACCTTTCCGGCAGAAGCTGGCCCTTCCTTCCTCTTTCTTTCTTTCTCTCCCCCTCCCTCTCTCTCTTTCTCCCCTCCTTCCTTTTCTCTTGACCTTTCTAAATAGAAAGGCTACTATGGATCATAGATAAGAGAGAAAGAGAGGGGAAAGGGGAGAGGGAAGGACGGAGAAGAAGGAGAAAGGAAGGAAGGAAGAAGAAGAAAAGCAGACACAATGAAACATGCATCGGAGAACTCTTTCTTCCTGGATGCAACTACGTCTTTGTTGCTGTTTTGCTCCCAGCTGTAATTCACTGGCGTGCTCCTCAGACTTATTCAGTGTCCAAAGCTTGTTTGATAGCTAAGGGATCCAAGAGGCACAACAGGCTAGAGTTTGCTCTTGGCTGGAAAAAAAATATAGGGAAGTTTCCCAGACAACTATCCTCCAAAAAAGTCTCACCTATGTGAGTGTGGAATAGTGAAATGAAACAGCTTTTTAAAAGTATGAATCATTTTTGAGATTAATTCTTTGTCAGTTGCTTCATTTGCTTTTATCTTCTCCCATTCTGAAGGCTGTATTTTCACCTTGCTTAGTGTTTCCTTCATTGTGCAAAAGCTTTTAAGTTTAATTAGGTCTCATTTGTTTATTTTTACTTTTATTAGAATTAATTTCAAAAATATACAAGCAGCTCATGTAGCTCAATACCACGAAAATAAATGACCCAATCAAAAAATGGGCTGAAGAACTAAACGGACATTTCTCCAAAGAAGATGTACAGATGGCTAACAAACACATGAAAAGATGCTCAACATCACTCATCATCAGAGAAATGCAAATGAAAACCACGGTGAGGTGCCATCTCACGCCAGTCAGAATGGCTGCTATCAGAAAGACTACAAACAATAAATGCTGGAGAGGGTGTGGAGAAAAGGGAACTCTCTTACACTGTTGGTGGGAATGCAAACTAGTACAGCCACTATGGAGAACAGTGTGGAGATTCCTTTAAAAACTGGACATAGAACTGCATTATGACCCAGCAATCCCACTGCTGGGCATACACACCGAGGAAACCAGAATCGAAAGAGACACGTGTACCCCAATCGCAGCACCGTTTACAACAGCCAGGACATGGAAGCAACCTAGGTGTCCATCAGCAGACGAATGAATAAGAAAGTTGTACATATACACAACAGAATGTTGCTGCTGCTGCTGCTAGGTCGCTTCAGTCGTGTCCGACTCTGTGTGACCCCATAGATGGCAGCCCATGAGGCTCCCCCGTCCCTGGGATTCTCCAGGCAAGAACACTGGAGTGGGTTGCCATTTCCTTCTCCAATGCATGAAAGTGAAAAGTGAAAGTGAAGTCGCTCAGTCGTATCCGACTCTTAGCCACCCCATGGACTGCAGCCCACCAGGCTCCTCCATCCATGGGATTTTCCAGGCAAGAGTACTGGAGTGGGGTGCCATTTCTTTCTTCAGGGGATCTTCCCAACCTAGGGATCGAACCCAGGTCTCCTGCATTGGAGGCAGATGCTTTACCCACTGAGCCACCAGGGAAGCCCACAATAGAATGTTACTCAGCTATTAAAAAGAATGCATTTGAATTTGGTTCTAATGAGGTGGATGAAACTGGAGTCTATTATACAGCGTGAAGTAAGTCAGAAAGAAAAACACCAATATAGTATATTAATGCATATATATGGAATTTAGAAAGACGGTAACAATGGCCCTATATAGGAGACAACAAAAGAGACACAGATATGAAGAATAGACTTTTGGACTCTGGAAGAAGGCAAGGGTGGGATGACTTGAGAGATTAGCATTGAAACATGTGTATTACCATATGTGAAATATATCGCCAGTCCAGGTTTGAAGCATGAAACTGGGCACTCAAAGCCGGTGCACTGGGATGACCCAGAGAAACAGGATGGGGAGGGAGGCAGAAAGGGGGTTTGGGATGGGCACACAGGTACATCCGTGGCTGATCCATGTCAGTGTACGGCAAAAACCACCAGAATATTGTGATTAGCCTCCAATTAAAGTAAACAAACTAATTAAAAAAACAAAAGTATAAACCATTCTAAACAGGACACAATGTGACAGGACTGGTTGCTGATCTGTGGGTTCTGACTGGGGAGTCGTAGGCAGGCCATTGTCCTGGGTGCCTGCTCAGCCCCATGTAAGTGGCTCAGTGTGACTAAAGGTCAATAGGTGCTCAGAGGTTTTTACTCACCCACAACAATGCATTTGAGATATAGTAACCTGTCTTTCCAACTCTAAAGCTTAGAGTCTTAAAAATACCATAGTGGGTGTAAGGTATAGATGGGGCTGAGGCAGAAAAGGAAAGACGACCTCAACAGAAGTAGATTACCTTTATTCAGGCAAGGAGGGGTGACAGTCGGCCTAATGACCAGGCTGAGCACGGAGAGGGATCAGGGAGGCTCCATATTTATAGGGAGGTTTGTGGAAGCGATAAGTAAAGTCAAGTCGCTCAGTCGTGTCCGACTCTGCGACCCCATGGACTGTAGCCTACCATGCTCCACCCTCCATGTATTCTCCAGGCAAGAGTACTGGAGTGGGTTGCCATTTCCTTCTCCAGGGGATCTTCCCAACCCAGGGGTCGAACCCGGGTCTCCTGCATTCCAGGCAGACGCTTTAACCTCTGAGCCACCAGGGAAACGATAAGGGAAATGTTAATCAGGCGGGATGTTTTGTCTCATCTTTAGCTGAGATGGCATTTGCAGTTGGGCAGGGGGTGATAAGTCTTCTGGGCAGCTGTAGAGGGTGGGAGGTTTCTGGACAGGGGGTGATAAGTCCCAGATAGATGCAACCGGCCTGGAGCATCAGGGCAGGACCTAAAGTTCTGTTTTCTCCTAAGTTAGATGATTGAACAAGGGCCTTTGAGACTGTTGTTTTCTTTTCTAGGCCCAAAGACTCCTTCAGTGGGAAAAGTAATGGTTGAGAAACTTTAACAAAAAATGAGAATTTCCTTGAAAACATATTGTTTTCTGTATTATAAATGAATTGTAATCGGTATATTCTTCATTTCCATTTTGCAGCTCTCATTTACTGATACAATTTCATGATCTCCCATCATGTGGTTTCAATGCCATGTTGACAGATTGGTCTGCCATCAGACAGACTGGGCTCACCATTTAGGGTGGGCGCTGCTCTCAGCCTGTCTAGGTGCTGTTCAGTCACCAAGTTGAGTCCGACTCTTTGTAACCTGTTCTTCACTATCTCCTTGAGTTTGCTCAAATTCATGTTCACTGAGACAGTGATGCTATCTAACCATCTCATCCTCTGCCACCCTCTTTTCCTTTTGCCTTTAATCTTTCCAAGCAGCTGGGTCTTTTCCAGTGAGTCAACTCTTTGCATCAGGTGGCCACGGTTTTGGAGCTTCAGCTTCAGCATCAGTCCTTCCAATGAATATTCAAGGTTGATCCTTTCAGATTGGCTGGTTTGATCTCCTTGCAGTCCAGGGCACTCTAAAGCATCCTTTCGATGTACCACAATTCAAAAGCATCAATTCTTCAGCGCTCAGCCTTCCTTATGGTCCAACACTCACACCCATACATGACTGCTGGAAAAACCATAGCTTTGACTATACAGACCTTTTGTTAGTATAGGTGTTAATCCTTTAGTTACTGTGTCCTGGGAATCCTGTGATTCCTGGGGAGGGATGGAGGAGCCAAGGTTGCTGAGGACAACGGCCATTTAACAACCGGGAAGGTGTGTTTCAGTGGTTTAACAGTGAGTATCGTGAAACCACCCTGTGCTGATGTGCTCAGTCTTGGCTGACTCTGTGCGACCCCATGGACGGTAGCCCGCCAGGTTCCTTTGTCCATGGGATTTTCCAGGCAAGAATACTGGAGTGGGTTGCCATTTCCTCCTCCAAAAAACTACCCTGTTCCAGATGAATTTGGTTGTGTCTGTAGAGTTGCTCCGGAGAAGGCAACAGCAACCCACTCCAGTACTCTCGCCTGGAAAATCCCATGGACGGAGGAGCTTGGTAGGCTGCAGTCCATGGGGTCGCGAACAGTCGGACATGACTGAGCAACTTCACTTTCGCTTTTCACTCTCATGCATTGGAGAAGGAAATGGCAACCCACTCCAGTGTTCTTGCCTGGAGAATCCCAGGGACAGTGGAGCCTGGTGGGCTGCTGTCTCTGGGGTTGCACAGAGTCGGACACGACTGAAGCGACTTAGCAGCAGCAGCAGCAGCAGCAGCAGAGTTGCTTTACTTTGTTGTCAATAATGAGCACACCTCAAGATATTTCTCTCCCCTCTGAGTAGGATTTCTCCTAAACATTCAATGCCATAGAGAGTGTTGGAATTTTTAGCACAAAAATATTGCCGCCATCTACCTATATCCCATCTCTAGCATTCACCCTTGGCCTCCAAAATGCAGAAACATCTAGGCATTCAGATTTGTTTCTATCCATTATGACAAACTTAGACATTAGCAACTACTACACAAATCACAGTTTCCTTCTTCCCAATAAGCACAAGAATTTAGTTTTTAAGACCTAGGTTTCACTTTACCTCATGCTGTTTTGTCAACAAGTGTCTTAAGAGGCTGGCCAAGCAAAGGTTCCAAAGATAGGAGGAGTCCTGCTGCTAAGGACTTCTCCAGAAGTTTTTAATTAAAACAAACAAACAAAACCTAGGAGAAACTGGTTTAATTTTGGCATAAGTGTAAAGTGGCATAAGACTGTATACAGTCTAAAACTTTATGTTGAATCACATATATAGAGAGAAACAATTTTTTTTCACCAAGGATAAATGCCTAAAAGTCTTCATCTGGCCCTGAGTTAACCTTGTTTTCCCTCTCTTTCTCTTTCTGGGTTTTATTGTCAAATTTCCTACTCTGATTCTGCCTTCTGAGTTACCGCCTTCTTCCTCTGAAAACCTTGGTTTCTATTTTTTCTAATTATGCCTAACTGGAGTAATTGGCAAATCACTTACACTGGAACTCAAAAATTCTTGTGGGTTTGCTAAAAAGGGTTATGCAGAAGTAAAACCACAGATACTTATATTTTGCAAACAAGGAACTCAAGGCCAGGGAAAGGTTGTGGTTTTGTAGGATGATCACTCTAACCCTCAAAAAGCCAAGGGCATCCTTTCTTTAAAGGCATCCCCACATTGTTTATGTGGGAAGTGGTCCAGGGCACAGTAAGTCTCTGGCAGGACACTGCTGGCCTTTTCCTTTCTCACTGGTTGCTGTAACCATAACAGCCCTCCTGAGGCTCTGTGTTGAGGGCATATGTGTCTCTCGGGAATGAGAAAAGAATAGGCTCTTGTAACTCTTTTTCTGGGTTCTTACAGCTGGTTTGGGGTTTCACAAGCCAGGAGTCATGAACCCAAAGTATAGGATAGCAGCTGCTATGGATCCTTCACCTGATTTTCCTTGCTATTCAGTTGCTCAGTCATGTCTGACTCTTTACAACCCTGTGGACTGCAGCACACGAGGCTTCCCTGTCCTCCGCTAATCTCCCAGAGTTTGCTCAAACTTATGTCCATTTAGTAATTGATGCCATCCAACCATCTCATGCGTTGTCAACCCCTTCTCCTCCTGCCTTCAATCTTTCCCAGCATTAGGGTCTTTTCCAATGAGTTGGCTCTTCGCATCAGGTAGCCAAAGTATTGGAGCTTCAGTATTCATTTTTCTTAAATTAGTCTACAATACAGAAGGAATCTGGATTTTGACTCTGTGTGACCTGAGCTTTACTAAAGAGGAGGTGATAGGGCCCCTTCCTCTCAATGGTGTCCCCGACACCCTACTAATCAGTAGCTGGCCTATTTGTATTTTCAGGCCTCAATTCTTCACACTTTCTTTAGATCCCAGGGCCAAAATAGCTGATTAAAGATATTTTTTCGTTCATTTAATATATATATATTTATTTATTTTTAATTGAAGAATAATTGCTTTACAGTATTGCATTAGTTTCTACCAAACATGAGCATGAATCAGCCGTAGTTCTACCCTTGTCCCCTCCCACTTGAACATCCCTCCTACCTGCCCCCAAATCTCATCCCTCTAGGGAGAAGGCAGTGGCACCCCACTCCAGTACTCTTGCCTGGAAAATCCCATGGATGGAGGAGCCTGGTAGGCTGCAGTCCATGGGGTCACAAAGAGTCGGACAGGACTGAGCAACTTAGCAGCAGCAAAAGCAGCAGGTTGTCAAAGATACATTTTTGAGTTCTGAAGATAAGAAACTTTATAACAAATGGGTTGATTTTAATGTATCAATGACTAAAGATGTATCAGTATGTTTTTAGAGAGTGATACATGAACATCACCAGGGAAGCTGTTAGAACTTAAAATTGATTGAGTTCATTATCATCCATATTTTGTTCCATTGAATTTTTGTTCCAACCTCGTGTATATTATAAATATAAAATTTTCAAAAATGATGCATCACAAAATTTTGAGTGAATAATTTTTTGCTGAATTTCATTCAGGTTCTTCAGAATATAGTTTTGATTCAGATGATGTGACTCTTAGATTAAAAAGAAGACAAAACACTCTCAGTGACTGATTCTGATAGGGAAAGTGAAAGTGAAGCTTATGGTGCTGGAGATGCTTCTGTGCTCCTACAGAAGAGTGGGTTGGAGACAACATCTCACAAAAATTAGAAGATTTTGCAGCTGCGTCAGGTGTAACTACTAAGTGTAATAACCCTCAGAGTATTAGGGAAATAACAATTAATGTTTGGCTGGCCAAAGTAAAAATCACTGGCCACAGCATTAGTTTGTGCAAAAATTTCCTAGTTGGGAATGAGTTAAGAATTTTGTGATTGTAAAATAGATTAGGAGTGAGAGTAACTGCCTGGGATTCACCTTTTACTGGCTATGTAACCTTGGGCAAGTATTTTTAACCCCTCCAAAACTTTCCTTCTACCAAATGAGGATATTAACAGTACTTACCTCATGGATTTTTGTGAGGCTTAAAAGAGATGACTTATTCAGTAAAACCCTTAAAACAGTGCCTGACTATAGCAAACACTCAGAATATGAAAGTTTCTGTTGTGTTTGCAGTTATTGATAATGTCACCAGTGCCATCACCATTATAATTTTTTATTGGGGTTAGCTTAGATCAGACTGTCTACAAAGCAGAAACCCAAGAAAGGGATTCTGGCACAAGTTTTTCTAGAGGGATTACTCACAGGTAAAACCTGTAAGGAAGTGAGAGAATGTGAATAGGACAAGTAAGAATTTAGTCAATGTTGTGGTTTCAGCTGAGGTCTGACTTCAGCCTGATGCCATGGGGAGCTCCGGAAGATAAATCACTAAAAGTTGTCCTGCTCTAAGAGAAGGGAACCAACAATGGTACCCGTGAACCGGTCATCAGCTTTGGGCTGCCCCCAGAAGAGAAAACATAATTCCCAGGAATTTCAAGAGGAGGTGGCCCTGGGGAAAGGATCTGGTGAATTAGCCAGAAACTGTAGTTAATTTGGAACTAGAGCAAGATTCTATGGATCCATCTCATTTAGAGAAATCTTCCCATTGAAATGTTCAAATGCAGCCCAGACTAGAGCATCACAAATGCTCAGCGAATATATTCAAGGAGAACTTTTACAGACTTGCTTGGGGTTTCCTGATTGGAGACCAAGATCAAGAGCATTGAGTTGGGTTTTTCATTAGTATTTAGAATTTCCAGCTTCCCAAAGCTCCCGAGCAGCGTCACTGGGCCGGATTGGTAGTAGCTTTTAGCAGGTAATGCGGGAGTGAACCGTGTCCCTGTATCCCTTTGCTACTTGTTGCTGTTGCTCTGAAATCGTGCACAGTAGGTTGCCATAAGGTGTTGTATGCATCATGATTCTCAGCATTTGAAACTTGCTGTTTTGAGGCCTGAAGCTGTTTTCTTTTGCTTTGTTTGTTCTCTTTAGGAATGGAAAAAAAATTAATAGTGAGGAGGTAGGAACCTTCATGGTTCTTACAGTGACTGGAATATAAAGTGTAGTTTTCAAGTCCCTCCCTCCCTACTGCTGTGGCATCTCCCTCCCCCTCCCCCTTATTCCATTCATGAGAGAGACTCAGTTTGCGCCATGCTGGGTTCAGCTTGTCCATTATATTGACTCTCTGTGCTGCTTAGAATTGAAGTAGAAAAGAAAATAAAGCTTCCCAGGTCTTCTGAATTTTTGACCAAGTTGAGAGAAGCCCTCTAATTAGTGCTTTAATTTTCTGTTAAGGTACTCTATCTAAAAGACCAGTTTCACTTTGGATTCTTGAGTCTAGAATTAATGAAAACTTCAAGCATCTGACTAACTCCTCCTTATCCACACATGGCTTGTCCACTTTGCAAGCCTATCTTCTGTAAATACTTGAGTCTTAGACTCCCCTACCCATTGTGTCAAACCACTGCCAACTGCTAACTACAACATGCTGAATAACATTAGTATAAGCCCAAGAAAAATCTCATAAAGAAGAGAAATCAGGTAAGAGAAGAAAGAGATTGCCTGTTTCTTTCAAAGCAAATATAAAGATAATTTTAAATATCTTGTGTCTTGGAATATTCATGGCATTGCTTTTCCCTTCACTTGGTAAAGGTTTTAATGATATTCAGGAATAGGAAGCACAGAGGGTCCCAAACAAGGTAAACTCAAACAGACACAAGGCAAGATATACAATAATTAAAATGGCAAAAGTTAGAGATTATTCTAAAGGTAGCAAGAGAAAAACAAAATGTTATATACAAGGGAACTGCCATAAAGTTATCAGCTGATTTAGCTGCAGAAGCTTTGCAGGCCAGAATAGAGTGACATGATATATTTAAACTGCGAAAAGGGGGAAACATGCAACCTAGGATACTCTACCTTGCAAGATTATTATTTAAAATAGAAGGGGAGATAAGAACTCAGACAAGCAAAAACTAGGATTAAGCAACACTAAACCTACCCTAAAACAAATGCTTAAGAGTCTTTGCTAAGTAGAAGAAAGAATTTGTAGTAAAGGGAAATCACAGTAGAAAAGTTGGATATATAGTAAAGATTGAAGATTTTTAAATAAGTTAGTATACAGATTAAAAGACAAAAAATTATAAAAGCAACAACAGCTATAATAAACAGCTAAAGGATAAGCATGAAGATGTAAAATATGACATCAAAAACACAAAATGTGGGAGAAGGGAGTAAAGAACAAAGATCTTTCAGAATGCATTTAAACTTAAATGACATGTCCGTTTAAAACACGTAAATATAATTATGGATCAGCATATATGAACTCTGTGGTAACCACAAATCAAAAACATACCATAGATACACTATTGTATAAGTAAAAAAGTAAAAAGATATACAAAATTGATAAGCCTTTAGCTAGGCTCACCAAATAGGAAAAGGAGTACGTCAAGGCTGTATATTGTCACCCTGCTTATTTAACTTATATGCAGAGTACATCATGAGAAACGCTGGACTGGAAGAAACACAAGCTAGAATCAAGACTGCCAGGAGAAATATCAATAACCTCAGCTAGGCAGATGACACCACCCTTATGGCAGAAAGTGAAGAGGAACTAAAAAGCCTCTTGATGAAAGTGAAAGAGGAAAGTGAAAAAGTTGGTTTAAAGCTCAACATTCAGAAAATGAAGATCATGGCATCCGGTTCCATCACTTCATGGGAAATAGATGGGGAAACAGTGGAAACAGTGACAGACTTTATTTTGGGGGGCTCCAAAATCATTGCAGATGGTGACTGCAGCCATGAAATTAAAAGACACTTACTCCTTGGAAGAAAAGTTATGACCAACCTAGATAGCATTTTCAAAAGCAGAGACATTACTTTGCTGACTAAGGTCTGTCTAGTCAAGGCTATGGTTTTTCCTGTGGTTGTGTATGGATGTGAGAGTTGGACTGTGAAGAAGGCTGAGTGTCGAAGAATTGATGCTTTTGAGCTGTGGTGTTGGAGAAGACTCTTGAGAGTCCCTTGGACTGCAAGGAGATCCAACCAGTCCATTCTGAAGGAGATCAGCCCTGGGATTTCTTTGGAAGGAATGATGCTAAAGCTGAAGCTCCAGTACTTTGGCCACCTGATGCGAAGAGTTGACTCATTGGAAAAGACTGTGATGCTGGGAGGGATTGGGGGCAGGAGGAGAAGGGGAGGACAGAGGATGAGATGGCTGGATGGCATCACAGACTCGATGGACGTGAGTCTGAGTGAACTCCAGTAGATGGTGATGGACAGGGAAGACTGGCGTGCTGCAGTTCATGGGGTCACAAAGAGTCAGGCACGACTGAGTGACTGTACTAGACTGAGGCTCACCAAGAAGAAAAGAGAGAGGACTCAAATGAACTAAAAGGAAAGAACAAATAATACTACTAAAGAAAACTGTCAAACCACAATGAGAGGAACAAAAAGAAGAGATGAATAGAGAACTACAAAAATAACTGGAAAACAAGTAACAAAATGGCCAAAATACATATTTGTCAATAATTACTTTAAATGTTAGTGGACTAAATGCTCCAATCAGATCAGTGGCTAATGGGAAACAGAGTAAGACTCTTCAATGTGCCATCTACAGGAGACTCTTTTCAAGGCCAAAGGCACAGAGATTAAAAGTGAAGGAATATTTCATGCAAGTAGAAATGGCTAGAAAGTGGGGATAGCAATACTTACATCAAACAAAATGGACTTTAAAAGAAATACTGTAACAAAAGACTAAGAAGGACATTCTATAAAGACAAAGGGATCAGTACAAGAAGAGGGCATTACACTTGTTGACATGTTCACTCAATACAGGAGTATTGATAGTATTAAGTATGAAAGAAGAAGCTGACAATAATACAGTAATAGTAGTGGACTTTAAAACCCACAGACATCAGTGGACAGATAATCCAGGCAGAAAATCAGTAAAGCAACAGAGGTCCAAATGACACACTAGACAAGTTGGACTTATTTGAGATCTACGGGACACTACATCAAAAAAAAACAAAAACAAAAAAAACCACCCAGAATACACATTCTTTCCAAGTGTGCTTGGAATGTTCTTCAAGATCAATCACATATTAGACCACAAGACAAGCCTCAACAAATTTAAGGGGGTAGAAATTATGTCAAGCATTGTTTCCAACCACAGTGGTATAAAACTCGAAATTAACTACAAAAAGAAAAATGGGAAAAGAAAACCCACATGGAGACTAAACAGCATGCTACTAAAAGATCAATTGGTTGGCACTTCCCTGGTGGCCCAGTAGCCAACACTCTGCACTCCCAGTGAAGGAGGCCTGGCTTTGATCCCTGGTTGGAAACTATTATAGATGCTACATGCCTCAGCTAAGACTTTGCATGCTACAGCTAACGACCACATGTGCTGCAGTGAGGGTCAAAGATGCTGCATGCAGAAACCACAAAGAATGAAGATCCTGCCTGCTGTTACTAAACCCAGTGCATCCAAGTAAATAAGTGAATAAATACCTTTAAGAAATGGATTAGTGACAAAACCAAAGAAGGTATCAGAAAATACCTCAAGACAAATAAAAATGAAAGCACAACTTTCCAAAATCTATGGGATTCATCAAAGGCAGTCTAAGAGGGAGGTTTATAGTGATATGTATGAACCTTCCTCAAGAAACAAGAGAAGTAGCAAATAAACAATCTAAATATATGACCTAAAAGAAATGGAAAAGGAAGAGGAAACAAATCCCAAAACAGCAGAAGAAGGAAATAATAAAGCTGAGAGAGAAAAAATAAATAAAATAGGTATCAACAACAGCAAAGAATAGAAAAGATCAATGAAACTAAGAGCTGGTTCTTTAAAAAGGATAAACAGAATCAATAAGCCCTTAGCTAGGTTCACCAGGAAGAAAAGAGGATTCAAATGAACAAAACAAGAAATGAAAGAGGAGAAGTAATAACTGATAACACAGTGACACATAAAATTGTAAGAGAATACTCTGAGCAACAAACTGGACAGCCTAGAAGAGAATATTAGAAATATACAGCCTGCCAGAACCGAGTCAAGAGGAAACACAGTTTGAGCAGACTGCTCACTAGAAGTGAAATTGAATTTGTAATAAAAAAGTAGCTCCCAGAAAAGAATAGTCCAAGATTAGATAACTTCAAGGGGGAATCCTATGTACAAATAGAGAAGAACCAATTCCTATCATACCTATTCCCCCAAATCATACTATGAGGCCATTACTCTGATAGCAAAAGCATACCAAGACAATATAAAGCAAAGTCTTTAATGGCCAATACCTTTGATGAATATAGATGTAAAAATATTCACAAATCAATTTCAACCATATATAAAAAGGTCCATACACTATGATCAAGTTGGATTTATACCAGGATTGTGATGGAGATTTAACATTTGTAAATCAACAAATGTGACACACTGCATTAACAAAAGGAAGGATAAAAATCATCATCATCTCAATAGATGCAGAAAAATAAATAACATTTGACAGAATTTAAAATGGCAACCCACTGCAGTGTTCTTGCCTAGAGAATCCCAGGGACGGGGGAGCCTGGTGGGCTGCCGTCTATGGGGTCGCACAGAGTTGGACACGACTGAAGCGACTTAGCAGCAGCAGCAGCAACAGCAGCAGCAGCAATATCCATTCATGGTAAAAACTTTCATCAAAGTGGGTACCCAGGGAACATATATCAACATAATAAAGGACGTTTGTGGCAAACCCACAGCCAACATCATACTTAATGATAAAAAGCTGAAAGCGTTCTTGCTAAATTCAAAAAGAAGACAAAGATGTCCACTCTCCCTGCTTCTATTTAGCATAGAACTGAAAGGCCTAGCGACAGCATTCAGACAAGAAAAGGAAATAAATGTACTCAGATTGGGAGAGAAGAGGTAAAACTGTCCTATTTGCAAATGAATCGAATGACTTTACATAGAAAACCCTAAGGTTTCTGCCCCCAAAATGTTAAAACTAATAAATGAATTCAGTAAGGTTAAAAGATATAAGATTAGTACACAGAAATCTGTTACATTTATGTACATTAATAATGAAATATCAGAAGAAAATGAAAAACTCCATTAAAAATTGAATCAACAAGAATAAAATACCTAGGAATAAAGTTGTCCAAGGAGACAAAAGGCCTGTGTTCTGATAACTATAAAACACTGATGAAGGAAATTAAAGATTATACAAAGAAATGGAAAGATATTTAATGCTCTTGGATTTAAAGACTTAGTATTGTTAAAACGGCCATACTCCCCAAAGCAATCTACAGATTAAATGCAGTACCTATCAAAGTACCCATGACATTTATTTTCATAGAACTAGAAAGAATATCAAAATTCAACTAGAACCACAAAAGACCTCAAACTGACAAGGCAATCGAGAAAGAAGAAGAAAGCTGGAAGTATTGCCCTCCCAGATTTCTGACTGTACTATAAAGCTATAATAATCAGAACTATAAGGTAATGGCACAAAAACACTCAGATGAATGAAACAAACCTGAGAACCCAGAAATAAATCAATGTACCTATGGTCAATTAATCTATGCCAAAGGAGGCAAGAATATACCATGGATAAAAAATATTCATAAGTGGTCCTGGGAAAACTGGACAAGTATAAGTAAAACAATGACATCAGAACACTCCCTCCTATCATATACAAAAATAAAGTCAAAACAGTTTAAAGACCTAACTGTAAGAATGGAAACTAAAATTCTTAGAAAAGTACATAGGCGTATGTACATAGGTACTTGTTTGACATAAATTGTAGCAGTGTATTTTGAATCAGTCTCCTAAAGGAAAAGAAATATGAGCAAAAATAAAGAAATGAAGCATAATTAAACTTAAAAAGTTTTACACAGCAAAGGAAACAATTGACAAAATGAAAATACAATTTACAGAATGGCTAAAAATATTTACAAAGATGTAACTTACATGAGTTACGTGAGAACAAGGAGTTCATATCCAGACTACATACACAACCATTTAAACAACTCACATAATTCAGTATTAAAACAAACAACCTACTCAACCAATGGACAGAAAACCTGCATTGGCATTTTTCCAAGGAGGCATGCAGATGGCTAACATGAGCATGAAAAGATACTCAGCATCGCTAATCATTCAGTTCAGTTCAGTTCAGTTGCTCAGTCGTGTCCGACTCTTTGCGACCCCATGAACTGCAGCATGCCAGGCCTCCCTGTCCATCACCAACTCCCAGAGTTCACCCAAACTCATGTCCATTGAGTTGGTGATGCCATCCAGCCATCTCATCTTCTGTCGTCCCCTTCTCCTCCTGCCCCCAATCCCTCCCAGCATCAGAGTCTTTTCCAATGAGTCAACTCTTCGCATGAGGTGGCCAAAGTATTGGAGTTTCAGCTTCAGCATCATTCCTTCCAATGAACACCCAGGACTGATCTCCTTTAGAATGGACTGGCTAATCATTAGAGAAATGCAAATCAAAACTACAATGAAATGTTACCTCAGAATGCTGCTGCTGCTGCTGCTGCTAAGTCGCTTCAGTCGTGTCCGACTCTGTGCAACCCCAGAGACAGCAGCCCACCAGGCTCCCCCATCCCTGGGATTCTCCAGGCAAGAACACTGGAGTGGGTCACCATTTCCTTCTCCAATTCAGGACAGTGAAAAGTGAAAGTGAAATTGCTCAGTCATGTCCCAACTCCTAGCGACCCCATGGACTGCAGCCTACCAGGCTCCTTTGTCCATGGGATTTGCCAGGCAAGAGTACTGGAGCGGGTTGCCATTGCCTTCTCCTACCTCAGAATGGCCATCATCAAAAAGTCTGTAAATAACAAATGTTGGAGAGGTCATGTACAATTGTGAGAGTAGGACAATAAAGAAGGCAGAGTGTGAAGAACTGATGCTTTTCGACTGTGGTGATGGAGAAGACTCTTGAGAGGCCCTTGGAAAGCAAGGAGATCAAACCAGTCAATCTTAAAGGAAATCAACCCTGAATACTCTTTGAAAGGACTGATGTGAAGCTGAAGCTCCAGTACTTTTGCCACCTGGTGCGAATGGCTGACTCATTGGAAAACACCCTGATGTTGGGAAAGATTGAAGGCAGAAGGAGAAGAGGGCAACAGAAGATGAGATGGTTGGATGGCATCAACAGTTCAATGGACATGAATTTGGGAAAACTCCAGGAGATAGCGAGTGACAGAGCCCTGCTCTGCTACAGTCCATGGGGTCCCCCAAAATTGGACATACCTTGGTGACTCAACACCAACAACATGTGGAGAAATGGGACCCTCATACACTATTGGTAGGAATGTAAATTGGTGCAGCCATTATAGAAAATAGCATGACTTTCCTTAAAAAAACTAAACAGAACCATTATGAAAGTGAGTGAATGTCATTCAGTCGTGTCCGACTCTTTGTGATCCCATGGACTGTGGTCCATGGAATTCTCCAGGCTAGAATATTGGAGTGGGTAGTCTCCAGAGGATCTTCCCAACCCAAGGATTGAACCCAGGTCTCCTGCACTGCAGGCGGATTTTTTACCAGCTGAGCCACAAGGGAAGCCCAGAGCCATTGTATGATACAGTAATTTCACTCCTGGGTATAAATCCAGGAAAAAAGTGAAAATACTAATTTGAAAAGATACCTTGGATATGCACCATAGTGTTCAAAACAGCACTACTGACAACTATCTACCAAGACACGGAAACAGCCAAGTGTCTGTCAGTACATGACTGGATTAATAAGAAGTGGCATATATACAATGGAATATTACTCAGCTTAAAAAAAGAATGAGATTCTGCCACTTATAGCAACATACATGGGCCTAGCAGATCCAGTACTCTTGCCTGGAGAATCCCATGGACGGAGGAGCCTGGTGGGCTTCAGTCCATGGGGTCGCTGAGAGTCAGACACGATTGAGCGACTTTACTTTCACTTTTCACTTTCATGCATTGGAGAAGGAAATGGCAACCCGCTCCAGTGTTCTTGCCTGGAGAATCCCAGGTACAGGGGAGCCTGGCGGGCTGCCGTCTATGGGGTCGCACAGAGTCAGACACGACTGAAGCGACTTAGCAGCAGCAGCAGCAGCATATGAGCCTAGAGAATATTATGCTTAGTAAAACAAGTCATAGAGAAAGACAGTATTATTTATATGTGGAATCTAAAAAGTAGTGCAAGTGAATGTATATGCGCAACAGAAACAGACTCAGGGACAGAGAACAGCTTTGTAGTTACCAAAGAGGAGAGGGAGTGGTGAAGGGGCAAATTTAGGATGTAGGACTAACAGAGGCAAACTACTATATATAAAACAGATAAGCGACAAAGATGTACTGCATCCCACAGGAAATGACACCCAGTGTTTTCAAAAATACTGAATCACTATACTATACACTTGAAACTAAAAGGATACTGTAAATTCACTATACTTTGATTAAAAAAAAAAGAGTACATGCTATCAACAGGACTCTTTGCCAGTGAGGTTAAACTCGTGATCATGTGGTTGAAATAGTTTTCACGCTGTAAAGTTACTCCTCCCCTCCCTTTCTGTACTGTGCTCTTTAAAAGGAAGTTACTATGTGGTGCCCGCACTTGGGATGAGGGGCATGCTATGCTTTACTCATGAGTGGGAGGACATACACAAATTATTTGGAGTTCTTCTGTATAGGAGATTGGCCTGTTCTTCCTTATTTATTTATGTGTTTAATAACGTTTAATATCAGCACGGATTCATTGATATATACTCTATATATTAGGCGATAGCCCAGTAGGATGTCATTTATTTTGCTGCTCTAATTGTTCCAGCTTTGGTCACTGAACACCTCAGTTGACTCTTGTGCCCCTCTGGCATGCTCATCATTTTGTTTTCTGAGCATTTCCTTACTTTCTGGCGTTGTGGCATACAGGCTCACTGTGTATTCTCTGCCTTCGCCCTAGAGTCAGCCATTTTTCCTTGTATTGGAGAATTGTGTTGTAAACCAAGATCTGGGTGCTAGATGTTTCATTGCTACTGGGATGTCATTGCTTAAAGCAAACTGAATTTAGAAATATATACACACCCATATATATATATTTACTAACCTATGTATATATACATGTCAGCAAGCATTTCTATGTTTTATCCATCTGTGTCTCTATTAAGTTAAATGTGAGTTAATCCTGATGTCTCCAAGTCTAGCCTGTATCACATTATTCATTCTAACCTCCTTGCTTGTTTATCTGTAACTTCTCAGTGTAATAATGAGAAACCTAGTTCCTACTGCCCACTATCTATTTACCTATATGTTTAGTTCCAGTATACACACAAAGTGGTTTCAAAATTGGTAGCCTCTACTCTTATGAGATGGGGAAGGCGATGGCACCCCACTCCAGTACTCTTGCCTGGAAAATCCCATGGATGGAGGAGCCTGGTGGGCTACAGTCTGTGGGGTTGCAAAGAGTCGGACAGGACTGAGCGACCTCACTTTCACTTTCACTCTAATGAGAAGGGCTTTGTTGGTGGCTCAGTGGTAAAGAGTCTGCCTACCAATTCAGGAGATGTGGGCTTGATCCCTGGATCAGGAAGATGACTTGGAGAAAGAGATGGCAACCCACTCCAGTATTTTTGCCTGGGAAATCCCATGGACAGAGGAGCCTAGTGGGCTACAGTCCATGAGGTCACAAAGAGGCAGACACAACTTACTGACTAAACAGCAACTCCCACAAGAAACACCTTTATCAACTACAATGCTATGCCTGTGCTCAGTTCATTTTATCTTTAACTTCATAGTCTCCTCTCGTTTCCAGAGTTACTTAGGTCAGTGCCTGTGTCTCCTACCACTGCAGTGCTGTTTCATCCGTTATATATAGAGATTCTTTTTTCCTGGTCTGAATTTAGTCTTGGAAACCCTGATTTTTCTTGTTACCTTCCTGTAATGATCTCAGATAACTCTGAGAGTTACCTGAAGTGCCATAAAATTGAATACAGAAATGGTGCAAGGGAACAGGAGAGATATAAATGGAGAATCAATCATTAGAGAAAGAGCAGTTAATAGTTAAAAAAGAAAATAAAAATGTTTCAAGTCCCAACCTTTTTTTGCCTCTCCCCTAAGTAGCTGTGTCACTAGAAACTCACCGAAGCCTATTGTCCTTGGGTTTCTTGTATAACTGGGTCCAGTTTCTCTGGATTGTCAAGAGAATTAAATTGGAAAAAGAGCATGGGAGTGTAAATGCTATAATAAGCTTTCAAGTACAATTATTACATGAAAAAAGGTAAATTCAAAACTCTGGCAAGGAGCGCTCAGGTCAAAGGTGTGAACTTTTGACTTTCATGGGACTGGCTTATTTATAGAGGTTTTGCAAAAGTTTAAATGGAAGGAAGCTTTCCTGCAACGAATTCTTGTAACCCTATGCCCACAGCTGTGATTCTGTGTGTGTGTATGAATTTGTTAATATTTCTTCTTCCAAGAGAACCTAAGATATCTCTTGAGTACGTTGGTCTTTTCAAATAACTTCTCAGTCTCTCTAACAAACATTTGGGAAGACATCCTGAGTCAGCATTTTAAGAACGCGCATGTTGCGCAAAGTCATTTGGACGGTTTCGCTTACTTTGCTTCTACTCTTACACACCTGTAATTAAGTTACTTTTTCCCACTTGATGACAACCTAGATCTATTTACCATATCCTTAGGGTGTTAATTCTCTTGTTCAGGTGTAACTACAAACCTTAACGGGACTTAAAATCAGAGGGACTAGGTATACGCTTTGGGCGGGCCACTGTTGCTTGGAAGGATATATGAACGTGAAGAACTCGTTTGCTATATGGAAATGGTCAGGTCCAGCAACCTGCCAGCAGAGCCAGTGGAGAGGAGAGAGGTAGGCAGAGCCTCTCTCTAGGGCCCGTGTCTGTCCTGTCCATTTCCAGGGGTGCCATTTCTATATATTTCAATGAGAATAAAACCCCTAGAACAGGGCCATGTGTGTTCTTCAGAGATGGAGCCTGTTTCATTGTTAGTAGAGGTGAGACAAGACATTTAAAATACAGAGACACACTCACCAAAAACTCTTTGATTACTGTCCTTCCTGAGGTTTGATGGCTGTTGATTTTGTAGTATATTTCATTCTGCTTCATCTAATATGTTTTTCTCTTCTTTAAAATATAGGATAACAGTGGTATGTGAACATTTTTGAAACGGTGCTACTTTTGGAGGACATGCCACTGCCCACACCCAGGGCAGGTGAGGGCTTTTTTCTAAGCTGGAGTCTCCTCTTTGCAAAATGAACTAGATAAAATGAAACAAGAGCGTTTTGTGAAGAGCGACTCCTTCTGCGTTAGTGGCTTATGCTGAGCTGACCCAGCTTTCCATTCATTAATATCTTCAAGCTTCACAAATAAAATAGCAAGATCACAAATTCTTCTTACCAACATCTCTCTTGGTTGATTTCTGTGTTTGCCTTCTCTCTATGCAGTGTTTCATCGTAAATACCTGTTGTACTTTGATAACTACATTAAAATAAAGATGTTTGTAGCAATTTATGTATACAGCTGCTTACTTTCTTTCATCTCAGTGGAATCCATAAATAAAAATGTCTTTTCCTTCAAGCAGTTGACTTTAAAAACACTCATATTTAAGAAAACCTGCAAAAGAATATGCTATCTTTATGATTTATTTAAAGTAGATAAATGAGAAGTTAAAAAATATCTTTCCACCTACTATCATGAACTAAAGAGGGAAAATATGTCAACTGGTATATAGATGTCAAGAAATGGTAGAGAATTACAGATTTTATGACTTGAGATCTTTTTCAGACAAATGGGTGGAGACAAATATTCCTTGTACTTCATGATTTATTTTACTAGTAAAGTCCTATCTATATAGCACAGCTTAAAGTGCAGATCTGAATTAGATTGTCTGCTGTGGACAAGCTGTGTAATTTAAACTGTGAGGTGAAACTTTGAGTTGAAATCTCTAGCTTGTGTTAAGATAGAAGGCGTCTTAACTGAGAACTTTCTATTAACAATAAAGACTTTGCTTCAGATGTTTTGCATCCCAGGTCCCCTGGAATAGATCTCAAACAATCAATTCGTCTCAGTTTCAAATATTCCCTCCCATTCTCTCTGTGTGTATTCTTCTTCATTAGAACATATATCCCTATTTGTTCAGAGAGCATAGTTACCATATATGTTGTGCAATCTAAATAACATTTCTACATCTTAATTCGCTCTTAGAGTCCACCATTTTATTAACATCAGGATTTGTCATTTTATTTGTTTTGATGGAACATAGCTTGGAATGGTGCAAGGTTTCCTAAACTGAGCTTTCCTAGATGCTGTTTCCCAAAATGTTAGTTAGTTTTATACAGAATGAATTATGTGACTATTTAAGAAACATGGGGTTGAATAAAATTAAATCCTTTTTTCTTGCATATTTCCAGAACTGTTGATATGACACCGTGAATGTCCAAGAGGAAAATATAATTTCAATGTTTCCCAAATATTTATGTGGAACTTCCTTTTTTAATGCCATAAATTATGCTTCTCCATCCTCTGTTGGATCCATCTGCAAAGCAGGAGATCCCAGTTCAATTCCTGGGTCTGGAAGACCTGCTGGAGAAGTGAAAGGCTGCCCACTCCAGTCTTCTTGGGCTTCCCTTGTGGCTCAGCTAATGAAGAATCCACCTGCAATGTGGGAGACCTGGATTTGATCCCTGGATTGGGAAGATGCCCTGGAGAAGGGAACGGCTACCCACTCCAGTATTCTGACCTAGAGGATTCCATGGACGGTATGGTCCATGGGGTCGCAGAGTCAGACATGACTGAGCGACTTTCACTTCACTTCACTTCACTTTCAGTTGTCTACGGCTGTATGATGTGCAAGCCCCTGATGCAGAGCAATTTATGACTGTCTCTCGCAGCTTGTGCTTGACTGAGCTGGGTGATTCTTGGCTTAAGGTCTCTCGTGCAGGTTCTGTCAGAAGAGACTGGGGTTCTGAGTACCTGCAGGGTTACCTGACTGGACATTTATGATTGGTAGTTGCTGGCTGGGAACTCAGCGGTAAGTGCCAACAAGAGTTCTTGCCCACGTCCTGGCTGCATGTCTTGGGGTTCTCATCAGAATTCTGTGACAGTGTTCCCACAGGGAGGAAATGAACATCACAAGAGACCTAGAAGGAAGTGCCAAGGCTTCTAATATTCAGGCTTAGTATCATGACATCACTCTGCTAAACCTTCTGGGTTGGGCAAGGTACCAGACCAGTCATCCAAGGAGAGAGGGGTTAGACCCTGATATTAAAGTCTGTTAGGTTTGCAGTGTTGTGCTGGTTCCACGTGTACAGGAAAGTGATTCAGGATATGTGTATATATCCCCTTCATGGATCACAGCCTTGTTGTGGTGAAGGGGCATGGCTAACTCAATGAAGCCATGAGTTAAGCCATGCAGGGCCACCCTGCAAGGAGATGAAACCAGTCCATCCTAAGAAACCAACCCTGAATGTTCATTGGGAGGACTGATGCTGAAGCTGAAGCTCCGATGCTTAGGCCACCTGATATGAAGAGCCATCTCACTGGAAAAGACCCTGATGTTGGGAAAGATGGAGGGCAAAGAAGAAGGGCCTGGCAGAGAATGAGATGGTTAGATAGCGTCAATGACTAAATGGACATGAATTTGAGCAAACTCTGGGAGATAGTGAAGGACAGGGAAGCCTGGAATGCTACAGTCCATGGGTCACAAAGAGTCGGACATGACTTAGAAAATGAACAACTGTATAGTTGTGTGTGTGTGTGTATCATTTACCGGGTTCTTTTCCCATTTAGGTTATTACAAAATATTCATATAGTTTCCCGTGCTATACAGTAGATCTTTCTTGGTTATTTATTTTATATGGTGCATGTATACCAACCCTTAATTCATCATTTTCTACATCTCTGTGTCTATTTCTGTTTAGTACATAAGTTCACTTGTATCATTTTTAAAAGATTCCACATACAAGCAATAGATCATGTGGTACTTGTCTTTCTCTTTCTGACTTATTTCACTCAGTATGATGTTCTCTAGGTCCATCTATGTTTCTACAGATAACATTTTTCTTTATTTTTTATGATTGAATAATATTCCATCATATGTGTGTACCACATCTTTATCCATTCATCTGTTGATGGACATTTTGGTTGCCTCCGTATCTTTGCTATTGTAAGTAATGCTGCAATGGAATCGGCCACATGTATCTTTTTGAATTATAGTTTTTTACAGATACATGCTCAGGAGTGGGATTTCTAGATTATACGTTGCTCTTTATCTTATGGAGGTACCTCCATAAGATAGTTTTAGATAGTTTTATTGTTGTTTTAAAATTACAAATAGATTTACCAGGTGAAATACAGGATGCCTAAATAAATTTGAATTTCAGTTAAATATCAAACAATTATTTTTTAGTGTGGATAGGTCCCAAATATTACATGGGGGTGTGCTTTTAAAAAAAGGGTTATTGCAAATTCAGATTTAATGTTCTGTATTTTTATATGCTAAATCTGACAGCACCGTCTACAGATAATATTCTCCTTCACTGCCAGTATTATCACTGGACTCCTGCCCTTCCCGCCCCACCTTTCATATTATTACCCCATTGAGCCATTGAGTTTGGGGGAAAAATTGATATAACAAAATCTTAGGTTTCAGAACAAGAGTGATTTGATTTCAGATCCTGGCTCTTCCATGTATGAGCCTTGTAATTGTAAGTCATTTAACTTCAGTGAGCCTCATTCTCATCCCCTGTTGGGACTGGTCATAATTACCTGGCGGGTTTGCTAGGTGCTTAGGGTGGACTTCCCTGGTGGCTCAGACGGTAAAGCATCTGCCTACAATGCGGGAGATCTCGGTTCAGTCCCTGGGTCGGGAAGATCTCCTGGAGAAGGAAATGGTAACCCACTCCAGTATTCTTGCCTGGAAAATCCCATGGATGGAGGAGCCTGGTGGGCTACAGTTCATGGGGTCGCAGAGAGTCGGACACGACTGAGCAACTTTACTCACTCATTAGGGGAGACGAAGTGTGTGAAGCATGTAATCTGGTCATTTGAACATAACAAGCGTGAAATAAAAGGTAACCCTGCCTACTGTTCTCCCAGAGAAAGGAGAGCAAGAGGGGAGTGCCCTGTGCTTTGCGGATGCTGTGCGTTTGCTGAGGAATGTCAACAGGTGAGGGTTTTGTTCTAATTCTTGCAAAAGAATGGGGTAGTCAGTGTGGTATCTTCTCGGGAGTTGTAAGACTGGTTTAGTCTTGATGTGGAAGAGAAATTTTAAATGGTGACAACTGTGCTGTCAACACTGTAAGTGATCCATGTAATAGACCTCCGTTATACAATCCTTCTGAAGTCCCTACTAATGATCTTTTAACTTTGGTTTTGTTTGCTTACACGTTTATACTTCTATGTAGATTGTTACCTGAAAATTGTCAATTATAGCATATTTGACTGTAGGAGTCAATTTCATAATAGTTATTCTGATTAACCTCACCAAGACAAATTTGAAGGTGTGTTAAATCTGAATTAGTGCCATGAAAAATTTTCTTGCATGAATCTTGTACATACAGGGGAATATTTTGTGACCATGTACTCTGTCAAATACTGTGGTATTCTCTCTAAATGAGATATGGTTAGCTCCATTATTTTTTCACAGCTGGGGAAGTTGAGACTCAAACTGGCCACAAGACTTGCTGACAGTCACCAGGCTAAAAGAGGTAGAGATGGCCCTGCCTCCTCACTCGTTGTCACCAGGCTCATATGGATCAACCACGGGCTGCCTCTTGAGAGACCTGTTCTGGTCTCAGCAATGTTAATATCCCGAAGTCCTCCTTTCTCTCCTTCCCTTTATTTGTCTTGGAGGCTTGTCCTCCTTGATTATTTAATTCTAGTTTGCAATTCCTCAAGGCCAGGCCCAGAATCTTCTCTTCCAAATTCCAAACCTTTTATTTTCATCACATGAACAACTCAGCTCCTATCATAGTTCTGGTGGCACACATCTTTTCTCTGGCCACCCTTTATGTTTATTGGTTTAAATATATTTTCACAGCTTTCTATTTGTTTTTACTCACCGGAAGATCCTTAGTGCTTTATGCCTGGTAAGCATATAGTAAAGACTAGGTGAATGGATGAGCCCAGATTGTAAGACCTAAAATCTGTTTTTTCCACTTTCTATTCTCCTCACAAAAGACTTCATTTTGCTCATGGGGGGACTGAAATTCAGAGAGGTTAAAGAGTTTCTCCAAAGTCACACAGCACTCAGAAGCTGGGTCTACTCACTCAAAGGCTAGGCTCTGCCATTTCAGCTCAGCTATATGACAGAACGTGGCCACAGGGATGCTGATTTTCCTTGCTGATAATGGAAAGAAGGTTTTGAAGAACTGGATCTTCCTATGTTAGTTCAAGTCATCTCTGCCCTTTAGAACCAGTCAGAATCCAAGGTTTTTATCTGTACTAATTCCTCTGTACTTTTCTCTTTTTCCTTCTGTTTCTACAATGACTCAGCATTTTCATCACCTTTTTTCTCTATAGTTTATCTAAAAATATACCTTTAACAATAAAATATTACAGTCCATTCACATGTAATAGACTTCCTAGAGATTCCATATGCTTAAGATTTGAAGTCGTATGTTGAAATGCCAAAAATATTAGTGAAATGCTATAAAGCTAATAGCTTGTCTAAAATTCCACAGAAAAGAGTCCTCTTTCTGTGCTAGAGTCTGCACATATGCTGTGGTGGTGGTGGTGTGTTGAGTGGTACCTTTTTTTACTGACTGACAGAATAAATAGAGTCTAAAGCCAAAATAACCCACCACAGGTGACTAAATGCATGTTAAACTTAGCCAAGAGTAAAGGCACTTGCCATTTTAAAACTTGCATTTCACTTCCTCTCTTTTTGGTGGTGGTGGTAGGGGTGTAGTAGGGTAGTGTGGGTTGGCAAGGCAAGCAGAAGGGAAAGGAAAAACACAGCATGCATGAGAGATGATGGGGGAAAGACATATTTCCATTCTGTTACTAATTCATACAATTCTTGACTGATGGAACTAAAAGAATGCTTAAAAACTCTCATCTTCCTCTGTCATTTTTTAGATGAAACGTTGCCAAGTCCAGAGAAGTTATATAACTTACTTAGGCTCACACAGTTAGTTAATAGAAGAGTTAACTAACTCTTCTATAGAACAGTTAAGGTCTTTGATGTCCATTCATTTTTAAGGCTCTTCCCCTTATAAGAGGCTTCCCTCATAGCTCAGTTGGTAAAGAATCCGCCTGCCGTGCAGGAGACCCCGGTTCCATTCTTGGGTCAGGAAGATTGCCTGGAGAAGGGATAGGCTACCCACTCCAGTATTCTTGGGCCTTCCTTGTGGCTCAGCTAGTAAAGAATCCGTCAGCAATGTGGGAGACCTGGATTCGATCCCTGGATTGGGAGGATCCCCTGGAGAACCCACTCCAGTATTCTGGCCTGGAGAATCCCATGGACTGTATAGTCCGTGGGGTCGCAAAGAGTTGGACAGGACGGAGTGATCTTGCTTTCAGTTTCACTTCTTCCCTTCATGTGAAGCCTTCTGTGAGTCACCCAGGTAAGGCATACCCCCAACACTTCAGGGCACCCCTGTCTACACCTGCCGTGTTGCAGATACCTTTTTTCCTACCTGTCTGCTTCTCCCTCTGTCCTTGGGCTCCATGTGCCCCAGTGTCCCTCTCTCCATGAATCAAGTAGCAGAGAGGGAAGAGGGTGATTTGCTTGTTTGCTACTATGGTGCAGACTCACTTCCTTTTATCTTAATCCAGGCCCCTTTCGCCAAAGGGATTTCCCAAATGGCTCCTCTGTTGTCGCTCAGGAGCTTCCTTCTTGCTATTTCTAAGACCCAGGGTGCTTCCATGGTTACTGCTTTGCTATCACGCTTGGCATCATTTCCTGGTCTGTTACTCAAGCACTGGTTGTTCCAAAGCAGGTTATGTCGTCTTTTGAGTATTGATTTTCTCTGTTCTGTGAAATGGGTATATAAACGGCTATATTTCAAGATCTTCATTCAGACTCTCGGGTAAAGGAGAAAGAAAGCCCCTCAGTTCTGGCCTTGCCTTTGGCCCTTTTCCTGTTTGTTCCTGGTAGGACAAGACTGAACTGGTATGGCAGTGAGCAGAAAGGGCGCTTCTTTAAGGACTCAGTCAGTGATTTCACTTGTTGTTCTGTTGCTATGATTATTGTTATTTTGCTTCTGATCCTTTAAGTTTTATCTTTTGTTTATTTTAAGTTATCTAGAATTTTCTGTTAATAAGATCGATTACATTGATGGATTTTTGAATGTTGAACCAAACTTGCATGCCTAGAATAAATCCTGCTTGGCTGTGCTATAGAATTCTTTTTACTCAGTTTTTGAGTCGTTTGCTAATATTCATAAGGAAGTTCACATATATGTTCATGATCTTAATTATTTGGATACTAGTCATTTGTTTCCTTGTAATATTTATCCGGTTTCAGTTTTAGGATAATGTTGACCTCATAGAATTACTTCTTATGTCTATCTTTTGAGAAAGAATTGGTATAATTTCTTTTTAAGTGTTTGGTAGAATTTGCCAGTGAAACCATTTAAGCCTGATACTTTTTTTTTTTTTTTGAAAGCTATTAAATATTGATTCAGATAAAAAGTACATATAGGGCTATTCAGCTTATTTATTTCTCCTTATATGAGTTCATCTGTTTTATCTAAATGGCCAAAGTTGTGATCATAGGGTTTTTTGTAGTAACTATTCCCCTGTTACCATTTTAATATCTATGGGATCAGTTGTGATGGCATGTCATCCATTTTTGGCATTAGCAATTTGTGTTGTCTTTTATTCTTGGTTAGCCTGGCTAGAGGTGACTTTGGTTGGTGTTTCCATGCAGACTTTTGGTATCATCTTAACCAGAAGATTTTGATACACACTTTTTTTTTCATTTGGTTTTTACAACAGTTTTCTTGCTCAGATATTCTTATTACTATTTTAAAATGAAGAAACAGGGAGCCAAATCCTTTTTTATAAGAAGGGAGAGGAATATCATAGGTGTTGTAGGGATTTTTCTGTGCCTTGAAGTAGTCTTTGGTTGCCTTCCCACCTAATCTCTTCTTGTAGCATTGGAGACCTCTACTGTGTTGGCTGTACCATCCTAGAGAAGGAGATAGAAATGAAACAGAGTGGCTTAGTGCTGGCAGAGCATTGTCTTTCAGTTCCACTGAAATTAAAATAATGGTGGTGACCCTAGTTGTATTACTCTTAAGTAATTTTTAATCAAGGGTTCATTCCATGCACAGCTGGTTGCATCACCCAGACATGCTCTATGCTCCCTCTTGGTGGTGCTTCTCAGTGAGGGTAAGGGGCATTTTCTTGCTCAGCAGTGCAGCCACGGTGGGGCAAGAGACATCTTTGTTCTTAGTTTTACTTCCTCAGCTGAATTACATGGATAGCATTCTGCTGAGAGGGCATTTTGCTGTCACTTGCTAAACAGAAAAGCCCAGGTAAGTATGCGAACCTTGTTTGACATTTATGAGCAGCGTGGGCAATTTCAAGAAATGCAGTAGGTAGTAAAGACAGTTCCATAAAAGGTGACTGGCTGATAGTTTAACCAAAATACGATGCCTTGTGGTTTATGACAATTTTCTGTAACAGGAACAGATATTGAATTTATTTCAAAGTGGCTCGAGTGTCCTCCTTTCGCTTCCAAGGCATTGCCACTTTTTGAAAAGCACACAGTAGAATAGAAAAATACTTCTGGCCATAAAATGAGGATATTGCATATGTGTGTGTACATGCTGAAGGTATGGGGCTTAGTTCAATGTGCTATTGACTTCCTCTAGGCAGGTTGACAGGCTGCATTTTATCACTGTGATGACTGCAAACTCATTGCCAGTGCAGACTTTGTTAATGAAAAGAAAAAGACAGTGATTTAAGGAAATTTATTTGATTTCAATAAGCAGCTCATGGGCAATTCCCTCTACAATATTTTAAGCAAATATGCCATTAAAGACTTGCAGCCCATTCTCAGCACAACTTCTTTCATTCCTCTTTTTAAATTAAGTTATGGAACAGCAAAATCTCATCACCTACTTTAAAATTCTCTCAGGCATTTTAACTAAAGTCAGAACAATTTCACTTGCTGCTTCAATGGGCTGTTTGTATGATGAGAGGAAAGAATCAGGGTATGTTTTCATACTGTTTCTGCCACAAATTAACTGTATAGCCTCTGCAAATAATGTATCTTCCTGACATCTAAGTCCTTATTTTTTAAGAGGAGATTAAAATACCTGTTAGTATTTATATCACACGGTTGCAATGGAGATAAAGTGAGATAGTACATTTGCAGAATAGTCCCTTCTGATTCTGCAAGGCTCTCTGGCCCAATTTGCATGTATGGGGCATATTTTGTGAGTATAAATTTTGTTTTTAAAATGTTATGGAAATCCTACATTTGGATAGATGTGGGCATGTTGTTGACACAGCATTAAGTTCTGTGAATATCATTACTTGGCCCTTATCTATTGCATTTCCTCCATTTTAGCATGTAGAATTGAGACATAAAAATATGCTAGGGTGTGTGGGTACATGTGTGTACACAGAGGTGACGTATGATTCAGTGTTTTCTTCAAAACACTCAGATCCCCAAACAATAGAAACTTTAAAAGAGAAGGAAGAACAAATAATACCTTAGAATATTGTGGTGTCTCACTGTGGGTTTGATTTACATGTAGTCAGATCATGGTTTTTTTTAAAAATCCATTCTACCAAGCAGTGCCTTTTAATTGGAGTGTTTATTCCATTTACATTTAATGGAGTTGCTATGTGGTGATACTTATGTTTTCCTTTTTTCTATTTATTTTCTCTGTGCCTCATGTCTTTTTTGTTCTTGTTGTTCTGCGTTGCCTCTTCTACTGCCTTCTTTTGTGTTCTGATTTTCTAGTGTATCACTTTAATTCTTTTATCATTTATTTTATTGTATATATCATTTTCCTAGTGACTGCCCTAGGAATTATGATCAATTAATTTATACAGTCTAATTATATTAACACAAACTTAATGTCAGTAGTTTAAAAACCTTTGTTCCTAAATGGCCCTAGTTTCTCCATCATCCTTGCTGCTATTATTGTCATGCAAATTGCATCTTCTTTCTTTATAGGCTCATCTACACAGATTTATAATTATTGCTTTATGCAGTTTTCTTTTCATCAGTTAGGAAGAAAAAGTACTATAAATAATACATACATTATAGAATCTTTTATATTTATCTATTTAGCTGTCTCTACTGCTGTAGTTTATGACCAAGCTAGACAGCATATTCAAAAGCAGAGACGTTACTTTGCCGACTAAGGTCCGTCTAGTCAAGGCTATGGTTTTTCCAGTGGTCATGTGTGGATGTGAGAATTGGACTCTGAAGAGGGCTGAGCACCGAAGAATTGATGCTTTTGAACTGTGGTGTTGGAGAAGACTCTTGAGAGTCTCTTGGACTGCAAGGAGATCCAACCAGTCCATTCTAAAGGAGATCAGCATCAGCCCTGGGATTTCTTTGGAAGGAATGATGCTAAAGCTGAAGCTCCAGTACTTTGGCCACCTCATGCGAAGAGTTGACTCATTGGAAAAGACTCTGATGCTGGGAGGGATTAGGGGCAGGAGGAAAAGGGGACGACCGAGGATGAGATGGCTGGATGGCATCACCGACTCAATGGACGTGAGTCTGAGTGAACTCCGGGAGATGGTGATGGACAGGGAGGCCTGGCGTGCTGCGATTCATGGGGTCACAAAGAGTCGGACACGACTGAGCGACTGAACTAAACTGAACTGAACTGCTGTAATTTATTTATTTATGTGGATTTAAGTTACTGTCTAGTGTTCCTTCATTTGTTCCTTTAGTATTTATTGTAGAGCAGGTATTTTAATGACCACTTCTCTCCATTTTTGTTTATACAGAAATACCTTAATTTCTCCTTAGCTTTCAAAGGATAATTTTACTGAATGTAAAAGTCTTGGTTCTATAGAGTTGCTGCTTCAGCTCTTGGTTGATAGTGTTTTTATTTCAGCACTTTGAATGTATCAGTTCACTACCTATGGTCTTTATGATTTCTGATGAGAAATTAGTTATTAATCTTATTGAGGAGCCCTTGTATGTAATGAGTACATCTTTCTTGCAGCTTTCAAGAATCTCTTGTTGCTTTCACATTTGATAGTTTGATTACAGTGTATTGAAAAGCTGTTTTCCCTGGAAGAATTCTGAATTAGGTCAAATGAAAGCTGATTCTGTGAGAGTTTCTTTCCAGGGAATGGACAGGCAGGTCAGATAATGGCAGTTCTCTGGGACTTGGGCACTGGAATAGCTTCATCCTTGTTATGACACTTTCAGAGGCTGCTAGAATGTTAGTTTTCACTGATTGTGAGGGTGTTGGTTTTTCAAGGCTACTGCAGTGCTGGAAAAGGGGGATAGAAGTAGATAAGTTGAAATCCTGCAAGTTATCTGTTCCTACTGAGATTCAGCCATTTTTCTTGGATGTGTGTTTTCTAGAGTGTTGCAAGCCTTTTGTTGATTTCCAGAGCTCTGAAGAGGTGATTTCTGACAACGTCCCCTGTGTCCTCAATGCTTCTGTAGAGGAGAGGGTTTTCAGAGTCCTCAGTTCTCTGTCTCACTGGCAGCACTTCCTGATGCTTTACAGAGGATAAAGCTGCCTATTCTCTTGAAGCTTTTTCTGTTGGAATACCAACTGAGCAAAGGAAGGTGTATTATTCAGGATAATCTAATGGTTCAGCTTTCCAGGAAGCAGAGCCAGAGATGAGAATTCCTGTTCAAGTAATTTGTTAAGGAAGGGCTCCCAGGAGAAACCACTGAAATGCTGAGTGGAACTGGCCAAACAAGGGCAAGAAACTCAGAAAAGAGTATGATTTTAGACCATGTCCCAGCCTCAGCTTCATCTTTCAGAGCCTCTCTGGACTATACCATGTCTCACTGTTTATATCTCCTTGAGACAAGGGAAGTCATTGATATAAGCTGAATTGTGTTCCCCTGAAAATTCAGATATTGAAGTCTTAACTTCTCAGTACCTCAGAATGTGACTCTATTTGGAGTTAATGTCTTTACTTACCATGTGCTGTGCATGTGTGCCTGCTAAACTGCTTCAGTTGTGTCCAACTCTTTGTGACCCCATGGACTGTAGCCCACCAGTTCTCTCTGTCCATGGGATTCTCCAGTCAAGAATATTGGTGTGGGTTGCCATGCTGTCTTCCAGGGGACCTTCCTGACCCAGAGATCAAATCCATGTCTCTTACGTCTCGTGCATTGGCGGGTGGGTTCTTTACCACTAGCACCACCTGCGAAGCCCATTAGGACCCAGCAATCCTGCTACTGGGCATATACCCTGAGAAAACCATAATTTAATAAGATACATATACCCTGCCCCCCATGTTCATCACAGCCCTATTTATACTGGCCAGGACATGGAATCAACCTGGATATCCATTGATAGATGAGTGGGTAAGGAAGTTATGGTACATATATACCATGGAATATTGTTGTTGTTTAGTCACTTAGTCGTGTCTGGCTCTTTGTGACCCCATGGACTGTAGCCCGCCAGGCTTCTCTGTCCATGGAATTTCCCAGGCAAGAATACTGGAGTGGGTTGCCATATTCTCCTCCAGGGGATCTTCCCAACCCAGGGATCAAACCCATGTCTCTTGCACTGCAGGTGGATTCTTTACCACTGAGCCACAGTGTAATATTACCCAGCCATAACAAGGAATGAGTTTGAATCAGTTGTAATGTGGTGAATGAACCTAGAACCTGTTATACAGCGTGAAATGTCAGAGAGAGAAAACCAAATTAATGGGTGTGTATGGATTCTAGAAAAATGGTACTGGTGAACCTATGGATAGGGCAGGAATAGTTACACCACCGTAGAGGATGGACACAATGGGGTAAGGAGAGGGTGGGACGAACTGGAAGACTAGCATTGACTTATACACACCACCATGTATAAAGGAGACAGCGGGAGGCTGCTGTATGCAGGGGTCTCTACCCAGCACTCTGTGGTGACCTGGAGTGGTGCACTGTTGGTTAGAGAGGGAGAGAGTCTCAAGAGGGAAGGCATGTCTGTGTACTTATGACTGGTTTGTGCTGTTGTGCAGCAGAAACCAACACAACAGTTTAAAGGAATTACCCTCCAATTAAAAAGAAAAAAAAAGTTAAGATGAGGTCACATGGGCGGGCCCCAATCCGATATGACCAGTGTCCTCCTAAGAAGAGATCAGAACACACACACACACACACAAAACGAAGACCACGTGAAGAAGACACAGGAAGAAGGGAACCAAGGAGATCAGCCTCAGAAGAACCAGCTCTAATGACATTTTGATTTTTGGCTCCTAGCCTCCAGGGTTGTGAGAAAATACATTTCTATTGTTGATGGCATCCAGGCTGTGGTACTTTGTTATAGCAGCCCTAGCCAGCTGATACAGGAGTTTTCGTATTCCTAACCTGTTGATCATTTGTCAAATACTGCCTAAGGAGGGTGTCAGTTTTCAAGCATTTGCAGCTCTGTGGGCTTGTGTACAAAACACTTTTATTATCCGAGGGTAGTCCTTTCAAAGAAAGTTGCAAGAGTTATCTTTACAACCAAGAGTACACAGTGGGGAGATCTGGCGGGGGGGGGGGGGACCTCACAGCACTGAAGAGTGGAATCAGAGGATCTGAGCAGAGGATGGAAAATGTCCACTCCAGGGATATGGTTACAAACAGGAGAAATCAACCATTAGTGGTTTAAGCGGAAAATAAGCAAATTAAAACATATTGACTAGGTCCCAGTTTCTAGAAAGCTAGAGAAATAGGTGCCACAATCACAGAGTGATGGCCTGTGTCCTGTATCACCGATCAGAATGGGTCAAGTGAAGATACCATGGCAGACACTACTAATACTGGACATCAGGTTAGGGGTAGTGTTAGGGTTGTTGACGTATGACAGTGGGCTAAAATTGTTGACCAAGAGCCAGTAAGTTGCGAATGAAGCGGGTGAGGTGCATGCCCTTTGCTGTTGGTGTTCTGAGCCACTGCACAGTCCTTAAGTGGCTGAGCTCCTCCTCACTCACGGTTGGGCATGGTTTGGGCATATTCTTGTGTTTTCTTGACACTTCTTTCAGCTTTGCCTTCTCCTCCCATTTTTCTCTCTGGATAAAAGCTTCCAGTCCTTCAGGCAATTCTCTGTATATCTTCAAAGATAATCTCTTTTCGGTGTCTCTTAATAGCGAAGCAGGTGTCCTTTGCAGGTGCTTATCTCTGGTTTAGGTTGTTTCTTGTTGCTGCAAATATTCTCACTCTTTTTCCCCCATGTAGTGGTTTTCCTCTTGAGAAAAGGAAAATAAGACGATAAATATGTGTCTGTCTTCAGATATTTGGAGGCTTTACTGACTTGGTCATTCCTGCCAGTTTCAGAGGAGCAGGCTAGTCTCAAATTCCTCTCTTCTCAATTCATCATTTCAAGGTCTCCTCCAAAATCATGCCCTTTCCCTCTCCATCACTGTTGCAACTGTCTCATATCATATCAGAAAGCTAGGAGAAATGTTTCCAACATTCAACTCAATTGAAGGGAATCCTCTCCTTAGAAGTTTCATGAGATCTTTACATTCCCATAATAGGGGAAAGATTTAGATATATCTGCTGTTGTTGACTTTTTGTTGTTAATGGAATCACTCATGTCTACCAACATAGATAAGGTGAATAATATATTTATCTAAAACTACTCATCAAGGGAAAAGGTAAAAGTGAAAAAGTGTTATTTTCTGGTAGTCCTATCTAACCAACAAATGTGAAGGGTGTTTTTGGCCATATGTTGTGCTGTACTGGGCTTAGTCACTTAGTCGTGTCCACGTCTTTGCAACCCCATGAACTGTAGCCCTCCAGGTTCCTCTGTCCCTGGAACTGTCCAGGTAAGAATACTGGAGTGGGTTGCCATGCCCTCCTCCAGGGGATCTTCCCAACCCAGGGATCAAACCCAGGTCTCCTGTATCACAGGTGGATTCTTTACCATCTGAGCCACCAGGGAAGCCCTTGTTAACTATAACGGTGCCTAAACCTGGAGAAGAAATAGAAAGATATACCATCTAAAGGATATTTGATTCCACATCCTTATCATATATGCAGGGATACCAGCCATAGTCTGTGTTTGTAACAGACCCTAATAAGTTAGAGATACTAACCTGAGTAGATGTCGACATGGATTGAATCAGTTATGTAAAAATGAACCCAGTGAATAAAACGAATCAGATACCAAAGATGTGGAGCCTGAAATTGTTAGAGTGTTGACATGGAGAAGGCTGACCCAGTAGTGTGGAGCTGGCAAGCCTGGTGTTGGCATCTCAGGGATATGGACTGATCCCCAGAGTAGGTGGACAATGAGAAACAGAAGTGAGAGGCCCAAAGAGAGAGAAAATAGAGCCAGCTGTATTATTACTTTCTTTTAGATTTTTGATTTGCTATCAACACCATCAAGACATGGAAAGCTGTGTGCATGTGTTCAGGATGCTCTCAGTTCTGAATAAGCACGATTGTAGGAGTGGTCGTTACAGAGAGCTCTTGCCTATGATAGTCAGGAGGGGTTAGGTGATGCGTGGTAACAAGCACATCTTGAATCCTCTGTGCTGCAAGAGAATGATTATTTGTCAGCCATACTGTAGTACAGTGGAGGTCGGGCAGCTCTCCTGGGTGGCTTTCTTTCAAGTCATGACCCAGGAACCTGGGATGTTTCCATGCTGAGGTCATGTCATGTGGAACAAAAGACTACCAGTGCCACCATGCAAGGAGAAGAGAGGCTGGGGGATGTGAAGCATGTTTTAAAATAATTTCCTCTCCCAGCTATGTATCATGGACCAGAACTCAGTGAAGTCACCCTCCTCACTGTCGTTGTGGCTGATACTCTGCCCACATGCTCTGGAAGGATGGAGTCAAATCTGCCTCACCGTTCAAGATTATGAGGGGAAAATGCTGCGCTGGCGTGTGGCCCACGTGTGAGAAGGTTCTTGTGAAAATGAAATACCTTACTGGTGATAAGTCAGCTTTAGAAAATACATGAGCACTGGATGTTCTTAACAGAGTTACAAACTGAACTAATAAACCTGTCAGACCTCACCTCCAGAAGAATACACAGAGAAGAAAGAATACTTTGGACATACACTCTTATGATTCCCACATTAGCAATGAATGCATTTTGGCCATAGGATTTCCATCTACAGTTGTTACAAACTTTAAACTCTCTGTGCTGAGGTTTCAACCTCTGTGTGAGGGTTACACATAGTCTCTAAGGCCATTTCCAATTCTGTCATTTAACACCACCATGATTTCTCTTTGCTTTGAACACTTGTGGTGGATTTGATATAAACTCTATAGCTGACAGGAGAATTTTTATTTGGGAAGAGAATTGTTGAAGGTAGAAACAAAAGGCTATTTTCCAATCTCATGTGTCTGATTCACCGATATTGGATTTTTAAAGGTTCCACTTGCCATCTGTTACTCCTTTACTCCAGTGATCATCTGTACGCACTTTTTCCTCTTCTGAAATACTAATTTGTATTCTGGAGTGATTTATTCAACAAATGGAATTCACATTCTGAGGGATCTGTAAACCCTGCTCTCTGTAGTTTTTATAGTATTTTCTTTTCTTAGAGTAGTGTTACTCTCTTAGACTAGACTTTGTAAAAATGAAGGGAGGATTTTTGCATAACTGTGAATCAAAGGCTATTATTATTTCATGAGATTCAGAGGTGAATTTTTACCCAAAGTTCTTGTTTTTTTCTTTCTGTTTAAATTTTTTGGCCAGTCCACTCAGTGTGTGAGATACCAGTTCCTTGATCCAGGAATCAAGCACTTCTCCTCTCATGTTCCCCACTGGAAGCTTGGAATCCTAACCCGTGGATCACCAAGGAAGTCCCTTTACTCAGAGTTTCACCTAGTTAGTGGATGTGCTATTTAGAAAGTGAATGTCCTTTGCTGCTTTTGTCAGTTCTTGAAACAGACAATCATGGTTTTGCAATGTAACTGCACTTTTTATTACATCTGTGACCTAATAAGTATGTTATTTGCTCCTCTATGTATGGGTTTATTCATCTTCAAAGTGAGGTAGTACTATAGTACCTACCCAATAAAGAGGTTGAAAAGATCAAAGAAGAGAGTGCTTGACAATTTTGAGCATAGTGATACTGGTAAGCAAAGATTAGGCATTGCTACCATGAGAATCGCTAATAATCTCATTTGATTCAATCACCTTAATTGAACAATAAAGCTTGTTAATACTATTTATTAAGCCCAACAAAAATATCTCTATTTTAATGGAGAATATACCAAGTTCTTCCATGATAGTATCAAACTTAGCTCAAGCTTTCCAAGGAGGGGTGGGGACTCCTTTTTTCCTGGCTCCACCCAGAGTGTTTAGGAAACTATTGTCATTCTTTTGCCAGATCTACTTATAATGGCATCTCAGTTTAATTGTGTTTCATGAATGATCCTCTGTCTCATACTGTACCAGGCACATAATAAGTACTTCATAAATATATGCTGAATATCCTAGGACATTTATGCAATGAAATTACAGGCCCTCACTTAGAAAGAAGGAACTTGCTCCCTGAAATTATTTTTCCACAGTACACAATCATATTACTTGAACCCTCATTATGTAAATTTATAAATTCAGCACTTTTGTAACCATAGTTCATTCATCTAGGAAGTAGAACCCATAAGCTTCCATGTCAGATCCTCCAAGAGAAGCCTTGTTAAAGAAAACAATATTTGAAGTGACTGATTCCAGGTAAGCAGAAGAAAATTGGCTTCTGGAGGTCTCAGATATTCCCTGGCTTGATTCATACTGTCTCTTTGCCGTCTCCTCACATCATCTTCCTTCTGAGCCTATCTGTGTCTAACTTTCCTCTTTTTAATAAAGATACTGCCATATTGGAGTGGGGTCTACCTTAATGACCTCATTTTAACCTGACTTTTTCCAAGTAAGTCACATTCTGAGGTACCGAAGTTTAGGATTTCAATATCTCTTTTTGGTGGAACATTGACAATTAAATCAATGTGCAAATTTTATGGATGTTTATTGAAATTAAAAGTGGTTCTCTTCATATTGAAAGTGTTTAAAAGTATAAAACATGCAGCATGTTATTATTGTTATTAGCAGGGATAGGCATTTATTTACAAATGAACTCAGACATTGAATAGATTATATGCTACTTTAATTTAAACAAAATGCACTCAGTAAATGAATTTTTAGTCTTTAGGCTACTAATAAGACTTTGTGTCAGTTTTTCTGCTCAGAAAAATTTTGTAATTCCTTTTTCAGTAAAGAATAATCAGACCTGAAAACAGGATTAACTTAGAGTTAATGAAATCTAAGTGGCATGAGGACACTCAGCCATGTCTACACATTCTACCCAAGGCCCACTCTGAGTCACTGTATTATTTTTCCTGTCTTCACAAAGAGATGACCATTTTTACATAAACCTCAAAAATCAGAAACCCCACAAAAATAAACATCTTACTCTTGTTAGATAGTTTCAGGTATATAGAGTTCTTGATTCTCATGCTGTGACATGATGAACTCAAGGATTAACTCTGCAGGCATTTTTTTGTTTTTTCTCTAATCAAATCAGAGTAGGGGAATAGAGAAGTCTGTACATGGGAATGAAAGCTCTAGAGTGGTTATAGCTGTTTTGCAGCAGTGGGTAACCTACAACTTTAGAAGAACACCCTTCAAACAAAAATTAAGAGAGATTGGAGTCTATGTGTGGCCATCCCAGTGCTGGCTATATCCCATCAGCATAGTGGTCACTTGGGATGAGAGACTGAGAGGTGGTGATAAGCTATCAGATCTCGGAAAATCCCAATAGGAAGCTCCATAGGTACCTGACTTGAGCTAACCCACAGGACCAAGGTCTTAGCTCAGACCCCTCCTGAATGGCTGCCTTGCAGTTAATCTTCACAGCCCTCCCACATCATGTCAGTTGAGCAATACTGGAGACATACGTGACAGAAGCAGTGATCGTTAAGTAGGTCCATGCTAGCCTTCATTTCCAGTCTTGTGATGCTAGCACACTGACCCACTAGCAGATGTGTCGATTCTCTGAGAATGTACTGCAGTATAGCTTCCATGACAATACCACCAACAGTATATTGAAACCATCTTTTCACCTAGCAACTGTGCAATTCAGTGTCACTTCCACTTTGCTCCCCAGGAATGAGGGTAACTTGGCTCCCAGCTAGGGATAAAACCAACAGTGCATTTCTCCTTCCTACACCCTAGTCAGAACCAGAAGTGTGAGGTTACGGTGCTGTACTAATGTGGTGGTACTGATTTTTAGAGTCCACTCTTTTGAACTGTAGTTTGAAAAGAATGGGAAAAGTAATATGTGGGTGGTCCTTGAGCTCTGTGCATGACTTTTCTGTGCATCCTTTCTGCAAGAGCTGAGAGATTTTAATAGATAATAGGGAATTAAATAGAAACATCATCTAATAAACAGGATGTGTCCTGTCACTGTTAATTCAAACATAATGAACATGACTGAATAGTTAGTGATGGTTGCTTATGGAGGTCTGCCATATGCTCATTCTGGGTGATGTTGCAGAAGGCTTCCTTAAGTGTTAATACTATGAGCTGGCCTACAGGACTCCAAATAACCAGGCTTTCTGCTGCTCTCAGACCCTCACAAGCATTTTAGCTTTTTCAGTTAGTTCCCTCATGAAAAGTGGAACCAGATCCTTAAGGGTTCTGTAGAGATGTATGCTGTGACAGAGAAGGAAGGAGGAGGGTAGAGAAAGAGAGGAAAGGAAGACAAAAGTGGAAAGAGAACCAAGCCCTTATTCTGTTTTCCTCTGGACTGGGACCAGTGTCTACTGAATTAGTAAGTCTGTTTATCACTCATCCTTCCCCCATCTGAATATTAACTAACCTCTGCTTTATTGAAAGCTGGCATGTTAATGACACACAATGTATGTAAAGGGACATTCCTCTCTGTATACCATTCTAATGTCTGCTGCTGCTGCTAAGTCGCTTCAGTCGTGTCCGACTCTGTGCGACCCCATAGACAGCAGCCCACCAGGCTCCCCAGGCCCTGGGATTCTCCAGGCAACACTGGAGTGGGTCGCCATTTCCTTCTCCAATGCATGAAAGTGAAAAGTGAAAGGGAAGTCGCTCAGTTGTGCCCAACTCTTAGTGACCCCATGGACTGCAGCCTACCAGGCTCCGCCGTCCATAGGATTTTCCAGGCAAGAGTACTGGAGTGGGGTGCCATTGCCTTCTCCAATTCTAATGTCTAATTGAAGTCAAAATGACAGTGCATTCTGATATATAAATAATGCCAAATAAATCCTTCTATTGTAGACTGAATTGTAGTCTGGAGTTGACTTATTTTGCTCGTACATTGGCTACTGTAGCCTGCCAGGCTTCTCTGTCCACGGGATTTTCCAGGCAGGAATACTGGAGTAGATTGCCATTTCCTTCTCCAGGGGATCTCCCCAACTCAGAGATGGAACCTAGATCTCCTGCATTGCAGGCAGATTCTTTACTGACTGAGCCGCCAGGGAAGCCCAGAGAATTATACAGTCTAAATGAACTCACAGACTGCAGGACTTGTTCTGATTTTATCCAAAGGACTGGGTGTCTATCCTGGCAGAGGTGCAGGGGAAAGCCCTCTTCTGAAGTAGAAAGAAAATTAGATTTGTGTCTGTTTATGTGGGTTGGAGGGTTGTATTGTGTATGGTCTTGAAAAGACCCCTAAGTTCTCAGCAACTTAAATTTTCTTAGGCATTGATATGGTGGGGGGAGGGTGAGAATTATAGGAGAATCACATGAATGAATGCACTTTGTGAAGAATAAGATGCAAGGCCCTACTGCCAAAAGAATTGTGTGGGAACCCACAGTGCCAGGTTCACCTTGTGAGAAATACAGAGTCTCAGGCCCAGCACCAGATCTACTGAATTTGAGACTGCATTTCAGTAAGACCCCAGGTGATTCCCATGCACATTGGGGTCTGAGAATTATTTTGTTAAGTATACATTAAATTTGAATACATATACTGTAAAAATATATTTAAAAATAATAAAACTTTGGAAACCCAAATTATTTCTTGGGCATAATCTTGTAATCTTTTTGAGAGAAGAGATTAATGACAAACAAGTCCCCTGCAAAAGTAAAAAAAAAGTCTGAGCCAAAACCAAATGATTAAAAAAAAAAACATCCAGAAACAATTGCCATATATATCTCCAAGGTATGTTCTAGGATACAGTAAGTTCAAGCAATTCATCTTTCATTTTAACCTTTCCATAATTTGAACAGCATTGATTTCTGTGAGATCCATGGAAGTTCACAATGATCTAAAGATTTATTATGTTACTGTTATAGGAAATGCATTTATAGATTTATAACAGATTTTCATTCACAAGTGTTTAAATTTAGTCTTTCATCATACTCAATAATGAGAAGATTTAAATCCTAATCCCTGCAAATTCTGGTAATTCATACCTTTTACTGCACTTTCTTTCTGTTGTAACAGAAGTGGCCGCAGCCCTGGCTTATAGTGGTAGGGTGTGATAGAAGTGTCATGGAACATTTCAATTCCATACAGAAATAGATGCTGAAATTTCCATTTTTCTTCCAAACAAGACTTTGTTGATTCAGAGAAAAGGAAAGAAAATGGGAGAGAATACTCTTTGATTAAATTTTTTTTAGTCATGAGAAGTTCAGGGAAAATATAACCTGTTTACTTCTTATATCACTTTGAAATTTACTCCCTATGGACTGAAATTCTATATTTCAGCAGATTTGAGGAGGTACACAGTGAATGTGTAGCAACAATACGCATTATGCAATAATAAGGTTTAAAAGTAACCTAGTTAACAAAAAAGTAGCAAAGCTTGTCATTTTTCAAAATTTATTTTATTCAAGTAGAGTTGATTTACAGTGTTGGGCTAATTTCTGCTGTAAAAAGCTTGTCAATTTTAATCACTGACTTTCATAAATAGTTTTTAATAGAATACTGAAATTCAAATGTTATTCACATTCTATGTCTATAAAGAAAATTCACTTGAATTACAGACTTACCAGCTATCAGTTTTTATGGGAAAAAAACACTAAGACACACAACTCTTTGAGATGTAAATAACTGAATTAATCAAGTCTACAATATGACTAAAAATTTATGAGTCCTTCAGAGATTTTTTTTGTGCCCCCTACATATGAACTTTCTTTCTACATATGGAATAGATAATTCTCTCTTTCTCTTTTCTTCTCACTCTGCTGACCCTAATGAATATTAGAAATGCTCTCAGATGCAAGTAATAGAACAGTGACAACACAATGCCAAACTTAAAACTGGTGAGCAACAAGTACCCACTCTACAGCACAGGAAATTATGCTTGATGTTGTGTGGCAAACGGGGTGGAAGGGGAGCTTGGGGGAGAATGGATGCATGCATATGTATGGCTGAGTCCCTCTGCTGTCCCTGTGAAACTAACGGCACTGGGAATCAAATATACTCCAGTATGAAATTCAAAATTTTTTAAAAGCCCTGAGAAAAGAACAGTGACTTAGACAAAGGGACATGTCATTATCTCACAAAACACAAGAAGTTCAAAGGTGGACAGTGCAGTTGGTTCAGTGGCTCAGTGATATCATAAGACTCTTTTTAACCCCATATATTGGAGAAGGCAATGGCACCCCACTCCAGTACTCTTTCTGGAAAATCCCATGGACGGAGGAGCCTGGTGGGCTACAGTCCATGGGGTCGCTAAGAGTCGGACACAACTGAGCAACTTCACTTTCACTTTTCACTTTCATGCATTGGAGAAGGAAATGGCAACCCACTCTAGTGTTCTTGCCTGGAGAATCCCAGGGATGGGGGAGCCTGGTGTGCTGCCATCTATGGGGTCGCATGGAGTCAGACACGACTGAAGCGACTTAGCAGCAGCAACCCCATATATGTGTTCTTAGTATCTATGTTAGTGATGTCTGCTCTTATTAGCAAGGAAATAGCTGTCCCAGTTATGAACACTGTAACTTTACAATAGGAATCTTAGAAGAAAGAAAATTGGAATGTAGCAAAAAAAAGAAAAAAAAAATCTTACCGTACCATCTCTACTTTGCTCAAATGGGAAACTCTTTACCAGAAGCTGCCCAGTAAACATTTCGTCATGTCTCATTGTCCCTCTGGGTGGTCATTGCTACTCTTAGGGGAAGAGAGGCAGAGAAGCTGCTGGCTGATTTAGTGTTGTTATTGAAAGGCAGGCAATAGAGAAGGATTTGAGAATGGCTGATGGGTAGGTCACTGGCAGTGTCTGATGCCATCTCAGTTCAGTTCAGTCACTCAAGTTGTGTCCACCTCTTTGCGACCTCACGAATCGCAGCACGCCAGGCCTCCCTGTCCATCCCCAACTCCCGGATTTCACTCAAACTCACGTCCATCAAGTCAGTGATGCCATCCAGCCATCTCATCCTCTGTCGTCCCCTTCTCCTCCTGCCCCCAAATCCCTCCCAGCATCAGGGAGCGATTTTTCAACAAGTCAGCTCTTCACATGAGGTGGCCAAAGTATTGGAGTTTCAGCTTTAGCATCAGTCCTTCCAATGAACACCCAGGACTGATCGCCTTTAAAATGGGCTGGTTGGATCTCCTTGCAGTTCAAGGGACTCTCAAGAGTCTTCTCCAACACCACAGTTCAAAACCATCAATTCTTTGGTGCTCAGCTTTCTTCACAGTCCAACTCTCACATCCATACATGACCACTGGAAAACCATAGCCTTGACTAGATGGACCTTTGTTGGCAAAGTAATAGCTCTGCTTTTGAATATGCTATCTAGGTTGGTCATAACTTTTCTTGCAAGGAGTAAGCTTCTTTTAATTTCATGGCTGCAGTCACCATCTGCAGTGATTTTGGAGCCCCCCCCCCAATAAAGTCTGACACTGTTTCCACTGTTTCCCATCTATTTCCCATGAAGTGATGACCAGATGCCATGATCTTCGTTTTCTGAATGTTGAGCTTTAAGCCAACTTTTTCACTCTCCACTTTCACTTTCATCAAGATGCTTTTTAGTTCCTCTTCACTTTCTGCCATAAGGGTGATGTCATCTGCATATCTGATGTTACTGATATTTCTCCTGGCAATCTTGATTCCAGTTGTGCTTCATCCAGCTCAGTGTTTCTCACGATGTACTCTGCATATAAGTTAAATAAGCAGGGTGACAATATACAGCCTTGATGTGCTCCTTTTCCTATTTGGAACCAGTCTGTTTTTCCATGTCCAGTTCTAACTGTTGCTTCCTGACCTGCATATAGGTTTCTCAAGAGGCAGGTCAGGTGGGCCGGTATTCGCATCTCTTTAAGAATTTTCCACAGTTTATTGTGACCTACACAGTCAAAGGCTTTGGCATAGTCAATAAAGCAGAAGTAGATGTTTTTGTGGAACTCTTGCTTTTTCCATGATCCAGCAGATGTTGGCAATTTAATCTCTGGTTCCTCTGCCTTTTCTAAAACCAGCTTGAACATTTGGAATTTCACGGTTCACATATTGCTGAAGCCTGGCTTGGAGAATTTTGAGCATTACTTTACTAGTGTGTGAGATGAGTGCAATTGTGCAGCAGTTTGAATATTCTTTGGTATTGCCTTTCTTTGGGATTGGAATGAAAACTGACCTTTTCCAGTCCTGTGGCCACTGCTGAGTTTTCCAGATTTGCTGGCATATTGAGTGCAGCACTTTCACAGCATCATATTTTAGGATTTGAAATAGCGCAACTGGAATTCCATCACCTCCACTAGCTTTGTTCGTAGTGATGCTTTCTAAGGCCCACTTGACTTCACATACCAGGATGTCTGGTTCTAGGTGAGTGATCACACCATCATGATTATCTGGGTCATGAAGCTCTTTTTTGTACAGTTCTTCTGTGTATTCTTGCCGCCTCTTCTTAATATCTTGTGCTTCTGTTAGGTCCAGACCATTTCTGTCCTTTATTGAGCCCATCTTTGCATGAAGTGTTCCCTTGGTATCTCTGATTTTCTTGAAGAGATCGCTAATCTTTCCCATTCTGTTGTTCTCCTCTATTTCTTTGCACTGATCGCTGAGGAAGGCTTCCTTATCTCTTCTTGCTATTCTTTGGAAGTCTGCATTGAGATGCTTATATCTTTCCTTTTCTCCTTTGCTTTTTGCTCCTTTTTCTTTTCACAGCTATTTGTAAGGCTTCCCAGACAGCCATTTTGCTTTTTTGCTTTTCTTTTCCATGGGGATGGTCTTGATCCCTGTCTCCTGTACAATGTCATGAACCTCCGTCCATAGTTCATCAGGCACTCTATCTATCAGATCTAGTCCCTTAAATCTGTTTCTCACTTCTACTGTATAATCATAAGGGATTTGTTTTAAGTCATACTTGAATGGACTAGTGGTTTTCCCTACTTTCTTCCCTGATGCCACCTAGGGAACGACTGAATTGACCTCCTTCAGAGGTTTCCTCTGTTCTGCCCTCTCATCAAACATTAATGTGTGTATCTTGCTGAAACACAGATTCTGAAATGGTAGCTCTAAACCCTTAAGTGATGCCAGTGCTGCTGGACGCAGACCACACTTTGAGTAGCTAAGTATTATGTCTGTTCTATCACATATTTTTCCCGGTCTCAATATAATTATGTAGTGTCTGTGTGTATGTTCAGTCACGCGGTCATGTCCTATTCTTTGTGATCCCATAGGCTGTAGCCCACCAGGCTCTTCTGTCCTTGGGATTCTCCAGACAAAAATACTGGAGAAGGCTGCCATTTCCTTCTTCCAGTCTCTGGGATTCTTCCAACCCAGTGATTGAACCCACATCTCCTGAACTGTCAGGTGGTATCTTCACCACTGAGCCAACTGGGAAGTCTTCAGTGTAATTATATCTACCTGTAATCTCTTAATTTCTTTCTGCTGTCATTTTCTTTCTTTTTTTAGTGAAGTGTAGTTGATTTACAAGGTGGTGTTAATTTCTGGTGCAATCTTCTGATCTTCTGTGTGCAGTTCAGTTTGTTTTGAGTCTCTGTATTTTCTCAGTTGTGTCTGCAAGCACTTTAATGAGATGATGTATATAAAGTGTTTAGCACAAACAAATATTACCTGCAAACCTCTACTCTTACTTAATTGAAAGATTGTTTACGTTCCCTATCCCCTTTCTCTTTAAAAATTTTATTTATGAAGGCAAAATATAAATACCTAGACTGATCACTGTAAATTTAGTGACAGTGATATCCTCATGTCAAGGAAAAGAAAAAGCTCCATGGTGTGATTTTTAAATCAAATTGTAATATAGAATGACTTACTAGCCACCTCCGATGTGGATGGAAAAGCTGAGAAGATGTTTAATGAATTGTCACAGAATTCCCTGCTCAGATGGATACCTCCTTCTCTAATTAAGCTTGTTATTCCTTAACTCCAGCATTCCTAGGAAGTCAAGCACTATTTTTCAGCAGTGCAATTGTTTACCTGTATGTTCGATTACAAGTGTATAATAGAATTATTTACAACTGTGTTGCATCGTTAATTTGCAGGATTCCAGTGACATTAACTTCTAAATATATTTTATTTTTAGTGTTTACATTGGTCAGTCTTTCACTGAGTACTTTTTAAGGGTATTTTTAGTGTGGTAAAGCAAATATAATGCAAAATATTTCATTTTAACCATTTTAAGTGTACAGTTAGTGGCATAAACTATTCACAATGTTTTGTAAACACTACTCCTGTTTTCAAAACTTTTCCATCACCCAGACACATACTCTGTGCTTATCAAGCAGTGACTTCCATTATGCCTCCCTGGAGCCCCTGGTAAACACTGATCTACTTCTTGCTCCTGTGAACTTGCCTACTCTAGATATTTTATATTCTTTGTTTTCAGTCACTAAGTCATGCCCCACTCCTTGTGACCCCATGGACTGCAGCACAGTAGGCTTCCCTGTCCTTCACTGTCTCTCAGAGTTTGCTCAAACTCGTGTCCATTGAGTCGGTGAAGCCATCCAACTATCTCATCCTCTGTCGCCCTCTTCTCCTCCTGCCCTCAATCTTTCCCAACATCAGGATCTTTTCTAATGAGTCAGTTCTTTGCATCAGGTGGCCCAAATATTAGAGCCTTAGCATCAGTCCTTCCAATGAATATTCAGGATTGATTTCCAGTAGAATTGACTGTTTTGATCTCCTTGCTATCCAAGGGACTCTCAAGAGTCTTCTCCAACACCACAGTTCAAAATAAATTCTTCAGCACTTAGCTTTCTTGATAGTCCAGCTGTCACATGCATACATGAGTAATGGAAAACCATAGCTCTGACTATACAGACCTTTGTCAGGAAAGTGATGTCTCTACTTTTTAACACACCTTTTAAATTTGTCATAGCTTTCCTTCCAGGAGCAAGTGTCTTAATTTCATGGCTGTGGCCACCATCCACAGTGATTTTGGAGCCCAAGAAAATCAAATCTGTCACTGTTTTCAGTTTTTCCCCATCTATTTGCCATGGAGTGATGGAACCAGATGCTCTGATCTTCATTTTTTCAGTGTTGAGTCTTTAGCTTTGTCACTGTCCTCTTTCAAGGACATCTTTCAAGCCTCATCAAGAGGCTCTTTAGTTCCTCTTTGCTTTCTGTCATTAGAGTGGTATCATCTGCATATCTGAGATTGTTGATATTTCTCCAGGCAATCTTGATTCCAGCTTGTGATTCATCTAGCCTGGCATCTTGCATGTTATACTCTTCATATAAGTTAAATAAGCAAGGTGACAGTATATAGCCTTGATGTACTCCTTTCCCAATTTTGAACCAGTCCATTGTTCCGTGTCTGGTCCTGTTACTTCTTGACTTGCATATGGGTTTCTCAGGAGACAAGTAAGGTGGTCTGATATTCCCCTTTCCTTTAAAAATTTTCCGGTTTGTTGTGATCCACACAGTCAAAGCTTTAGTGTAGTCAGTGAAGCAGAAGTTGATGCTTTTCTGGGATTCTCTTGCTTTTTCTGTGATCTAACAAATGTTGGCAATTTGATCACTGGTTCCTCTGCCTTTCCTAAATGCAGCTTGTGCTTCTGAGGTTTATAAACTGTTGAAGCCTAGCTTGAAGGATTGTGAGCATTACTGTGATAGCATGCAAAATGGCCTTCTCTGGTAGCTAAGATTGTAAAGAGCCTGCCTGCAATGGAAGAAACCCAGGCTTGACCCCTGAGTCAGGAAGATCACCTGGAGAGGGCATGGCTACCCACTCCAGTGTCCTTGCCTGGAGAATCCCATGGACAAAGGAGCCTGGCGGGCTACAGTGTATGGGGGTAGTAAAGAGTCAGACCCTACTGAGCAACTAACACTTTCACTTTCCAATATTGTATATGTTCATATATTTCCTACAGCATTCATCTCGCTGTATTTTAGGGTTCATCCATGTTTTGTAGCATCTATTAGATCTTTGCTTCTTTTAATGGCTGAATATTATTATATTGAATGTGTGAGCCACATTTTGTTTATCCATTCATCTGCTGATGGTCACTTGGGTTGTTTCCATTTTCTGGCCACTGTGAATAATGCTACAGTGAACCCTGGCACTCAGGTATCTATTTAAATCCTTCTTTTAAATTCCCTTGATATAAACTACAAGTGGCGTTGCTGGCTCATATGGTAAGTCTTAATTTTTTGAGGAACCTCCAGACTATTTTCCATAGGGATTGCACCATTTTACATGCCTACCAGGAATGGAGGTGAGTTCCAGCTTCTCCACACCTTTGCCAATGCTTGTTATTTATCAAGGAGACTTTTACAGACTCACCTAGAAATAATCAGTACTCATGATTTTATTGGAAAATACATTTTGACCTCTAGTCAGTCAGCTTATATATACACCTTTAAGCGTGCTATCTTTTTATTGATCAAAGACACTTTATATTCTGCAAGTAGTACTACCCAATAGCACTTTCTGCGATGATAAGAATATTCTATATCTGTACTATCCGTATATGTACTGTCCAGACTGGTTGCCACCAGCCATATATGGCTACTGAGCATTTGAAGCTTGGTAGTCAGGCTGAAGAATTGACTTTTAAAATTTTACCTAATGTTAATTAATTTTCATTTAAATTTTACTAGACATTTGTGTCTAGGGGCTAGCATATTGGACAGACATCTCTAGAAGCACTGAATGGTTCCTGGTTTCGTTGGTTTGTTTTTACCATTGTTAATGATTGGTTCTGGAGGTTACCTCCTCATTTTTCTATAGAAGTATTGTCTAAAAGTCTGCTAATTTTTTAAAGAAATAGTATTGTGCAGTATAAACAAGACTAAGTTCATCACTTTTGGATGCATAGTGAATATTTGGGTAAAGGAGGACATGGATATTGATTAAAATCTTCTGACAGGAAAGAAAAAAGAAATAGGAGATTTTAACAATTATTTGAATAATAAATCTCCTTTTTGGATTGAAGACTTCATTGGACTTTATAGTTTCATGTCCATCTGAGTGAAAATTATTTTTATTTTACTAATACAATCATCACCTAATTATTCATATCTGTCTCATGGACTATCGACATGACTTTTTATTACTGTCATTAACTCAGTCATTTATTATGCATACTATGCCAACTTTCAAAAGAAATTGGAAGTGATTCATTCAGTCATCACCTTGCTTAATCAAGTATTTGTCTGGATATTTATAAAGCTTGAATATAGTTTCTTACTCAAAGTGCTCAGCTGCAAAGAATCTCAGAGCATTTACATGTTAATGTCACACCTGTCCTCATCTTATTTTTTCTTATCCTTAGTTTCCATTTGATCATATTTTTAATCTTGTATATATCTTTAAAAGCTGCCTGAAACTCTTTTGTAATAAGGTGGGATGAAACCCACAATGAAAACCAAATAAATATACTAAGATATATACATATTGGAGTTTACTTGAGGGCTAGAAATGTGTATATTTATAATTTTCTAGAATGAGTTTTGGAAATATGTGTTCAAAATAATTTAAAATGTACCTATTTTTAATTCATCTATTCTGCTTCTAGGTATTTTCCCAAGGGAAATAATGAAGTAATATAGAAAGATAGAGATGAAAGCATGGGCAATATATATTTTAAAAAGCTATTTTGTATTAGAATATGGTTGCTTTACAATGTTGCATCAGTTTCGAGTGTACAGCGAAGGGATTCCGTTATACACATATGTATACTGTATATATACTCTTTTTCAAGTTCTTTTCCTATTTGGTTATTACAGAATATTGAGCAGAGTTCCCTGTGCTATATGCATGCTGAGGCATTTCAGTTGAGTCTGATTCTTTGTGACCCCATGCACTGTAGCCCACCAGGGTCCTCTATCCATGGGATTCTCCAGCAAGAATACTGGAGTGGGTTGCCATTTCCTCCTCCAAGGAATCTTTCCGACACAGGGATCGAACCCGGCCTCGTATGTCTCCTACGTTGGCAGCAAGTCACTTACCACTTGCGCCACCTGGGAAGCCCCTGTGCTATTCAGTAGGTCCTTATTGGTTATCTGTTCTATTTTAAATATAGTAGTGCGTATATATTCCTAGCAACGAACACTGAGGTGCATGCATCCTTTCAAACTACGATTTCCTTCAGATATATGCCCAGGAATGGGATTGCTAGATCATATGGTAACCCTACTTTTAGTTTTTTATGGAACTTCCTCACTCTTCTCCATAGCGGCTGTTTCCAGTTTACATTCCGAACAACAGTGTAGGAAGTTTCCCTTTTCTCCACATCCTCTAAAGAATTTATTGTTTGTAGATTTTTGATGATGGCCATTCTGATCAGTATGAAGTAATATCTCACTGTAGTTTTCATTTGCATTTCTCTAGTAATTAGCAATGTTGAGCTTCTTTTCATGTGCCTTTTGGCCATCTGTATGTCTTCTTTGGAGAAATGTCTATTTAGGTCTTCTGGCCATTTTTTATTTGGGTTTTTTGTTTTCTTGATATTCACCTGCCTGATTTGTTTTGTAGATTTTTGAGATTAATCCCTTATCAGTCACATCATCTGCAGATATTTTCCTCCTATTCTGTGAGGTTGTCTTTTCATTTTGTTTATGGTTTCCTTTGCTGTGCAAAAGCTTTTGAGTTTAGTTAAGTCTTACTTGTTTCTTTTTGGTTTTATTTCCATTATTCTGTTTTTTAACTGTTTGATTCCATTTAATTAAGTTTCAAGGTCATAAATTCTATCTATGGTATTGGAAGTCAGGACAGTGTTTATCTTGTGCTGATGAGAAGACAAGAATGAGGTATGAGGATCCTGTTTCTTGAACTGGGTGATGGTAATTTACTATTTTAGTTTCCATGTCAAATTACTACAAACTTGATGGCTTAATGCAACACAAACTTATTCTCTCATAGTTCTGGATGCCAGAAGTCATTTGAAAATACAACTGTTCTCCAGTTACATTTAGATAAATAATTATGCTTGCAAAAACTGAATATTCTATATTATTAAAATAACAGCTTAGATCTATATTTATTGATACTGAGAGATAATGTATTAATGAAAAAGCAGGCTACAAGATAGTATGTAAAGAATAATCTTGTTTGGTTCAAAATAATGTGTATATTATATTTTATATTAAATATATGACAGTATTTTAATGCTGGCTATCCCTGTGTTGTAGGGTTAAGCATGGTTGAACATTTCTTTTTGTCTTTCCCTTAAGGATTAACAATATTTCAATATAAGGCTGATCTTTAGCATGTATGTTTTCTTAAAAGCATCTGTTCAGTTCAGTCACTCAGTCGTGTCCAACTCTTTGCAACCCTGTGGACTGCTGCACACCAGGCTTCCCTGTCCATCATCAACTCCCAGAGCCTAGTCAAACTCATGTCCATTGTGTCAGTGATGCCATCCAGCCATCTCATCCTCTGTCATCTCCTTCCCCTCCCACATTCAATCTTCCCCAGCATCAGGGTCTTTTCCACTGAATCAGATCTTTGCATCAGGTGGCCAAAGTACTGGAGCTTCAGCTTTAGCATCTGTCCTTCCAGTGAATATTCAGGATTGATTTCCTTCAGGATTGACTGGTTGGATCTCCTTGCAGTCCAAGGAACTCTCAAGAGTCTTCTCCAACACCACAGTTCAAAATAATTAATTCTTTGGCACTCAGCTTTCTTGATAGTCCAACTCTCATATCCATACATGATTACTGGAAAAACCATAGCTTTGACTATGCAGACCTTTGTTGGTAAAGTAATGTCTCTGCTTTTTAATATGTTGTCTAGGTTGGTCATAGCTTTTCTTGCAAGGAGCAAGCATTTTTAAATCCCATGGCTGCAGTCACCATCTGCAGGGATTTTGGAGCCCCGCAAAATAAAGTCAGTCACTGTTTCCATTGTTTCCTGTCTATTTGCCATGAAATGATGGGACCAGATATCATGATCTTAGTTTTCTGAACGTTGAGCTTTAAGCCAACTTTCTCCACTCTCCTCTTTCACTTTCATCAAGGAGCTATTTTTCTTCTTCACTTTCTGCCGTAAGGGCGGTGTCATCTGCGTATCTGAGTTTATTGATATTTCTCCCGGCAATCTTGATTCCAGCTTGTGCTTCATCCAGCCCAGCATTTCCCATGATGTACTCTGCATATAAATTAAATAAGCAGGATGACAGTATACAGCCATGACAAACTACTTTCCTGATTTAGAACCAGTCTGTTGTTCCATGTCGAGTTCTAAGTGTTGCTTCTTGACCTGCATACAGATTTCTCAGGAGGCAGGTCAGGTAGTCTGGTATTCTCATCTCAAAGAATTTTCCACAGTTTGTTTTGATCCATACAGACAAAGGCTTGGGTGTAGTCAATAAAGCAAAAGTAGATGTTTTTCTGGAACTCTCCTACTGTTTTGATGATCCAGCGGATGTTGGCATTTTGATCTCTGGTCCTCTGCCTTTTCTAAATCCAGCTTGAGCATCTGGAAGTTCACAATTCCTGTATGTTGAAACCTGGCTTGGAGAATTTTGAGCATTATTTAAAACCACACTAGTGGCTAAAGCATGGAAAAGCTTACATATTATTTGAAAAATATCCTCAGTCCCTACAGTTCAGTTCAGTCACTGAGTCGCATCTGACTCTTTTGACCCCCAAAACCGCAGCAAGCCAGGCCACCCTGTCCATCACCAACTCCCGGAGTCCCCCCAGACCCATGTCCATCAAATAGGTGATGCCATCCATCCATCTCATCCTCTGTTGTCCCCTTCTCCTCCTACCCTCAACCTTTCCCAGCATCTGGATCTTTTTCATTGAGTCAGCTCCTCGCATCAGGTAGCCAAAGTATTGGAGTTTCAGCTTCAACATCAGTCCTTCCAATGAACACCAAGGACTGATCTCCTTTAGAATGGACTGGTTGGATCTCCTTGCAGTCCAAGGGACTCTCAAGAGTCTTCTCCAACACTACAGTTCAAAAGCATCAATTCTTTGGCACTCAGCTTTCTTCACAGTCCAACTCTCACATCCATACATGACCACAGGAAAAACCATAGCCTTGACTAGACAGAACTTTGTTGGCAAAGTACTGTCTCTGCTTTTTTAATATGCTATCTAGGTTGGACATAACTTTTCTTCCAAGGAGTAAGCGTCTTTTAATTTCATGGCTTCAATTACCATCTGTAGTGATTTGGGAGCCCCCTAAAATAGGGTCAGCCACTGTTTCCACTGTTTCCCCGTCTATTTGCCATGAAGCGATAGAACCAGATGCCATGATCTTACTTTTCTGAATGTTGAGCTTTACGCCAACTTTCTCAGCCTCCTCTTTCACTTTCATCAAGAGGCTCTTTAGTTCTTTATTTTCTGCCATAAGGGTGGTATCATCTGCATATCTGAGGATATTGATATTTCTCCCAGCAACCTTGATTCCAGCTTGTGCTTCATCCAGCCCAACATTTCTCATGATGTACTCTGCATATAAATTAAAGAAGCAGGGTGACAATATATAGCCTTGACGTACTCCTTTCCCAATTTAGAACCAGTCTATTGTTCCATGCCCAGTTCTAACTGTTGCTTCCTGACCTGCATACAGGTTTCTCAAGAGGCAGGTCAGGTGGTCTGGTATTCCCATCTCTTTCAGAATTTTCCACAGTTTCTTGTGATCCACACAGTCAAAGCTTTTGGCATAGTCAAAAAAGCAGAAATAGATGTTTTTCTAGAACTCTCTTGCATTTTTGATGATCCAGAGAATGTTGGCAATTTGATCTCTGGTTCCTCTGCCTTTTCTAAAACCAGCTTGAACATCTGAAATTTCACAGTTTTTTTTGAAACAACAACAAAGGACTATTTTTATTACTTATGTAGAACTATGTCTTTAAACAGAAACAAAGAACTCGGTTTATGAATTACAATGGGAGGATGCATTGCATGGTAAAGAAATAATTTTTCTACCTCTTTCAACCTACCCAGCACACTTTGTTCCTGGACAGTTGGGAAAAGACAACATTAAAATGAAATCCTAGCTTCACTTCAGTCCCTTTTCACGAAAAGATGAGATAGTGGAGATACATCAAAGATGGGAGAACAGTCAGGAAAAGACAGGCTAGAGTTTTCCCACCATCTCCAGAGATGGCTTTTGCAGAGTAGAGATTTAATATTATTTTTAGAATGAGTTTGAAATTCCAAAATATCTTCAACATTTTATTTAAATCTAGATACAATAGCACCTCACTTCTCTAGATCACACTCTTTCAATTTAAACTCCAGGAAAGAGCAAAAACTGGGAAGAAGCACAAAACCTTGTGGACAGTCTGAAGGGGGGTTTTGAAATCAGGATGCTACACCAAGGACACCAGTCAACTGCTCCCTAAGACCCTGTATTTTGAGAGAGTTCTAATAAGCCTGGTAACCTGGTTTTGTAATTAGCTGCAGGTTTGAGGCAGGTAGGGTTTACAGGCAACCAGGGAGTAGGGTAGCTGTGGTGCTGGCCTAGCTCTTTTCTGCTTTGAAGAAGGAATTCAGCAGAGAGATGAAAAGTGTTGAAGCAAATAAATTGTCTGTTATGACAAAAGGTGCAAGGTAGAGAAAGCATCGGTGGGCTGAGAGAGAGAGAAAGCGTGAGCTGCAGCCTTTGGGATGGAGTTAATCACTCATTATGGGGGCAGGTCTTCTGGGTCTTTTTTCCTCTGGCCAGTTACTTTTCTTCATTTCTCACCTCTGATTGAACCCAGAGCCCTCCTCGGTATGCATGCACATCTTTTTGCCAAGACGGATCCTAGTGTAAGGCTTCTCTGGGAGACTGACGTCACCTATGATGGGATAATTCCCCCACTTTGACCCCCAAGGAGCCTTTCTCCTCGTGTGCAGTCAAAGCCTACTTGCCTCCAAGGATAAGAAATATGTGCCCTCCTTATTTTTTGCCTAAGCAGTGCTTTGGCCCCTCCCTGCCCCAGCGTTACTGTCTTCTTAAAGTGTCCACAGGAGACAGAGTCCAGCTATTCATCCTATTCCTGTTATTATTTCTATCTTGAACTATAAACAGGACGCTGGTTGTAAGCCCGTTTATCTCCTGCCTCAGAATAGCATGCATGACCATGCCAATTATTTAGAGCTGGACCCATTCTGATAAGCCAGGGCCTGTATCCTACCAGATCTTTATTTTCAGTATATCAGTCTAATGTAGGAAGTTGCCACACAGAAGTTGGAGAAAGTACACAATCACTTGATTTTTATATAATTTTTTTTGTTTAAAATTGTGTGTGTGTATGCATATGTCTGCCCTTGTGTATCTTATTAGAGTATTAAGAAGTGATTTCTGAAAAAAAAAAATAAATTACTTCTAATGGAAAAGAAAATAATTCTAACAGTTTTTTTTCAATTTGAGGGAAAACCCAGTCAGAGCTGCCTGTGACCATAGTGTGCTTCCAGAGAGCCACTGATGTATCACATCTTGGTCATTTAATTTTGTCGTGCTCATTTTCCCTCACTTAGGAAAGAAAGACTTGTCTAGGTCAGTGACTCTAAACTGTGTTCTAAACTGCATTAGAGTTCAGTTCAGTTCAGTTGCGTAGTCACGTCCAACTCTTTGCGACCCCATGAACCGCAGCACACCAGGCCTCCCTGTCCATCACCAACTCCTGGAGTTTACCCAATCTCATGTCCATTGAATCGGTGATGCCATCCAACCATCTCATCCTCTGTTGTCCCCTTCTCCTCCTGCCCTCAATCTTTCCCAGCATTCAGGGTCTTTTCAGGTGAGTCAGTTCTTTGCATCAGGTGGCCAACGTATTGGAGTTTCAGCTTCAACATCAGTCCTTCCAATGAACACCCAGAACTGATCTCCTTTAGGATGGACTGGATCTCCTTGCAGTCCAGAGGACTCTCAAGAGTCTTCTCCAACACCACAGTTCAAAAGCATCAATTCTTCGGCACTCAGCTTTCTTTACAGTCCCACTCTCACATACATACATAACTACTGGAAATACCATAGCTTTGACTAGACGGAACTTTGTTGGCAAAGTACTGTCTCTGCTTTTTAATATGCTGTCTAGGTTGGTCATAACTTTCCTTCGAAGGAGTAAGTGTCTTTTAATATCATGGCTGCAATCACCATCTGCAGTGATTTTGGAGCCCCCCCAAATAAAGTCAGCCACTGTTTCCACTGTTTCCCCATCTATATGCCATGAAGTGATGGGACCAGATGCCATGATCTTCGTTTTCTGAATGTTGAGCTTTAAGCCAACATTTTCACTCTCCTCTTTCACTTTCATCAAGAGGCTTTTTAGTTCCTCTTCACTTTCTGCCATAAGGGTGGTGTCATCTGCATATCTGAGGTTATTGATATTTCTCCCGGCAATCTTGATTCCCACTTGTGCTTCATCCAGCCCAGCATTTCTCATGATGTACTCTGCATATAAGCTAAATAAGCAGGGTGACAATATACACCCTTGCTGCTACTACTGCTGCTAATTTGCTTCAGTTGTGTCCAACTCTGCGCAATCCTGTAGACAGCAGCCCTTGATGTACTCCTTTTCCTATTTGGAACCAGTCTGTTGTTCCATGTCCAGTTCTAACTGTTGCCTCCTGACCTGCATACAGATTTCTCAAGAGGCAGGTCAGGTGGTCTGGTATTCCCATCTCTCTCAGAATTTTCCACAGTTTATTGGGATCCACACAGTCAAAGGCTTTGGCATAGTCAATAAAGCAGAAGTAGATGGTTTTCTGGAACTCTCTTGCTTTTTTGATGATCTGGTGGATGTTGGTAATTTGATCTCTGGTTCCTCTGCCTTTTCTAAAACCAGCTTGAACATCTGGATGTTCACAGTTCACATATTGCTGGCTTGGAGAATTTTGAGCATTACTTTACTAGTGTGTGAGATGAGTACAATTGTGTGGTAGTTTGAGCATTCTTTGGCATTGTCTTTCTTTGGGATTGGAATGAAAATTGAACTTTTCCAATCCTGTAGCCACTCCTGAGTTTTCCAAATTTGCTGGCATATTGAGTTTCATAGTTTCACAGCATCATCTTTCAGGATTTGAAATAGCTACACTGGAATTCCATCACCTCCACTAGCTTTGTTCATAGTGATGCTTCCTAAGGCCCACTTGACTTCACATTCCAGGATGTCTGACTCTAGGTGAGTGATCACACCATCGTGATTATCTGGGTCATGAAGATCTTTTTTTGTATAGTTCTTCTGTGTATTCTTGCCACCTCTTCTTAATATCTTCTGCTTCTGTTAGGTCCATACCATTTCTGTCCTTTATTGAGCTTGTCTTTGCATGAAATGTTCCCTTGGTATCTCTAATTTTCTTGAAGAGATCTCTAATCTTTCCCATTCTGTTGTTTTCCTCTATTTCTTTGCATTGATGGCTGAGGAAGCCTTTCTTATCTTTCCTTGCTATTATTTACAACTCTGCATTCATTGTTCAAATCCAGATTTGTGGGCTCTCAGGCCAAAATTTCTGATTCAGTAGGTCTGGGATTGGATGAGGAATATGTGTTTCTAGCATGGTCCCAGCTGATGCTGATATTTCTAGTCTTGGGACCACACTTTGGCAGTCACTATGGTTGGTGCCCTCTATCTGTCGTGTCTTCTGGCTTTAAAATGTAGTGTTTATTTATTCATTATATATATATATATATATATATATATATATCTGTGAGATTACATATGTATGTATGATAGTTATTTGCATTTCACTAATGAGGAAACTAAAGCACAAAGAAGTTAAGAAGCTTGCTCAAGGCTGTGTAGCTGGTGTTTGACACAAGGAGAATTCAACCTCCGGGTATGATGCTTGGGCCACACTGTACCATTGGAATTAGAATCTTTTTCTCAGTGACACTGTTTTATGGTCTTAGATTATTGAAAAGGGCCTTATTACCATTGTTTTCCCTTTCTTGTATGTCATACTAGGCCTTGGGGCAAATGTCATACCGCCCTCTGGAATAGGCCACCTTTTACGGAGTCTATGTCTTTTATGACCCCATGTTAACATTGAATTAGAATTTTCATTAATTGATAACCTTTAAAGGACAGCATTTCTTTGAGCTAATGCAACTGGGAAATTAATTTCAAATGGTTGCAACCCTGTGTCACCAAGGCCACAGAGTCCTAGCAAAGGTTAGAAAGTGCAAACAGCAACTCTCAGCATGACTCTTCTTGCACAGTAAACATGAAGATTTAGAGACCCAGTCAAGCACATGCTGTTTATTTCTGCTTGAATATACATTCTCCTCCGAACAAGCTGGGTGCCTGGGAACAGATGCCTTATTTTACTGTGGTACATTTTTTTCTTGACACTTCAATATTGCTTTTGGTATTGTTGTTTAATATACTTCATTACCTTAAATTGTACTATTTCCTGAATTTGACAGCATATTTGGCACTGCACGGTGTGAGGAGAAAGCGCCATGCTGTGTGCCTGGGTTGTCACCTGCCAGCTCTCTTTGGGGCTGCTGAGAGTCAGCCCTGCTGACTGGGAGGGTGCATGCATAGGTTCCAGGAGGAGGCGGAGGAGGCCTCACTATTCTGTGTATTACTCAGTTGCATCTTCACCAGTGTTCGCTTTGAACATCACGGAAGTCTTGGGGAAAAGCTGTCCTTCCCTTCTCTGCAGTATAGAGAGAGTCATCAAAAGTGTGGGCTCTATATGCAAACGGCTTGTGTGCAAATCCTCAGTTTTGCACACATATTTTCCTTTTTCTTTCTTATGAAGGTGCGTGTGCTAGAGCTGGCTGGCAGTTTTTCTCAAGAGCTGATTTTACATATCTCTTTCAGTTTCATATTCAGTGGTATCCTGTTAGTAGCTTGAAATTACCCATTGTTAGAATATGTACCTCACATGGAAATGGGCAGATTCTACAGACCAGGAATACTTCTCTTCGCTGGAAAGCCAGCTTATCAGCACAGTACAAGATATAACATACATTACATTAAATTGCCCCGCAGGGCACAATTAAACATACAACTTGATAGTTTTTACTTACGTATACCCCACTCCCAGGTCAAGATACGGAGTATTGCTCCAAAAACATTCCCTCATGCCACATCCTGTCGAAGCCATTCTCACATGATGTAATTACTATTTTGACTTCTGTGATCATCTGTTAGTTTTGCCTTTACTTGAAATTTGTATAAGGGATCATTAACATGATCTTCTGTTAAATCTGACTTCTTTTGCTGCTTTTGTTCAGCAATGTATGTCAAAGAGAGTAATGCATATTTCTATTCACACCTATGCCTTTCTCTCTTTCTTTCAGCTATCTGTCCATCATCCATCCATCCATTCATCCAACAATCCATCTATCTATCCATCCATCCATCCATCCGTCTATCCATCTATTTATCTATCTATGCTTCCATCCATCTATCTATCCATCCATCCAACAATACATCTATCCATCCATCCATCCATTCACCTATCCATCTATCTATCCATCCATCCATCCATCCATCTATTTATCTGTTTATGCTTCCATCCATCCTGTCATCCATCCATCCAACAATACATATATCTACCTACCTCTGTAGAGAGAATTATATTGTCCAATATGCTATATGTCAAAAGCCACATGTGCTTATTGACTGTTTTAAATATGGCTAATACTAGACTGAACATCTGAATTTTTAATTGAATTGAGATGTACTATAACTGCAAAATACATATCTGACTCTGAAGCCTTGTGAAAAGGATGTCTCCTATCTCATAGTTGTTGGAAATCCTTGGCGTTACTTGACTGGTAGATGCCTCTCTATTTTATTTTCCATGTTTAGGATTTCTGCTTGTTTCTTTTTGCCAGATTTCAGTTCTATAGTGAAATTTTTGCAGTCATGAGTATTGATTTTCTTGACACTTTCATAAGTTATTTTGACATCATATATCTTTCCTGGCATTCATATCTCAATCTGATGTCTTTTTTTTTTCCCTTTCTGAATCTATTGTTTAATCCTTAGCAGTGGTTTTTTGATGTTTAGCACATGTAAGGGACAGTGTGGGGAGGGGCTCAGGACGATATTGTCCATTGGTTGATGCTTGGATTTGGGCAGAGAGACATTCCCTTAGCCAGGGGCTGAGGAAAGCCGGGTTGCAGGTTTACCTACTTAATTTACCTTAGCTTCAGTTCCTCCCATCTCTTAGTGTTTCAAATATGCCGTTGGAGCACCTGGGATATTTAGGAGTGCTTTTCCCATCAGTAGTTTTAGTTTCTATTAGGTTCCTTGTACTGGATGAATATTAATAACTCCTTGTGCTTTTCAGTTCTTTTCTTTCTTCTTAAGTGGCTTCTTAGTGTTTTGTCCAGTGTAATTTAAGAATCGGTACACATCTCAAGTCGAAACTCGTGCTGAGTGTTGAAGTCCCTTCTGTTTCCGTCCTTGGCCCCTTGGCATCTTCTCATTTGGCAGCGCCTCAGGCTGTTTTTCGGAGAAGGCCATGGCACCCCACTCCAGTCCTCTTGCCTGGAAAATCCCGTGGACGGAGAAGCCTGGTGGGCTGCAGTCCATGGGGTCGCTAAGAGTCGGACATGACTGAGCGACTTCCCTTTCACTTTTCACTCTCATGCATTGGAGAAGGAAATGGCAACCCACTCCAGTGTTGTTGCCTGGAGAATCCCAGGGACGTGGGAACCTGGTGGGCTGCCGTCCATGGGGTCGCGCGGAGTTGGACACGACTGAAGTGACTTAGCAGCAGCAGCAGCAGGCCGTTTTTGTTTCGGCAGCACCATGAGTGGCAGGGCCCTGCTGGCTCCTCTGCTGGGTCAGGGTTGGCATTTGCCAGGCCTCTTAGTGTCTCCTTCTGTACCAGGAATGAAAGTGACCTGGGAAAGCAGTGTGCATGGTGCTGGGCCTGGCTTAAGGAGCTTGCTTTCTCTTTTCTTGGCCTCTGTGGTCCCGCTTCCCTTGGCAGGTCCCACTAACTTCATCCAGATGTTCTGTTTCGTTATCTGCCTTTGCTAGATCTCCCTGGGAGTTTTGTGCTTCACTGGACTTCATCAGAAGCAGGAGTTGCGAGTGAGCATTTTAAGCAGAACTGAGAGACATGGAGTTCTATTGCAATTTAATTTCAGTCAAAAGCATCACATCCTGTTCTTTTCCTCGCTGAAACCCCTAAATGATACGCTTTGAAATATAAATAGGAAACTCCCCTCTTTCCCTGGGCCATCAGCCCAACAATAACCATGAAAGAACGCAGTATAATGTGTAAGGGAAACGTTTTTCTAATGCCAGCTTTGCAGGAAACTAAAGCTGAGATCCAGGTAAATCACATCACTTTGACTGACCCTCTGATGCCTGCTTTCATACACAGACTGTACTTTCTATCTCAGACTCCCTCTGTTTCCTTTGAATTTCTTGTCCCTAATCTCAATTTTAGAAGAAGGCAATGGCACCCCACTCCTGTACTCTTGCCTGGAAAATCCCATGGACGGAGGAGCCTGGTAGGCTGCAGTCCATGGGGTCGCTAAGAGTCGGACACGACTGAGCGAGTTCCCTTTCCCTTTTCACTTTCATGCATTGGAGAAGGAAACGGCAACCCACTCCAGTGTTCTTGCCTGGAGAATCCCAGGGACTCGGGAGCCTGGTGGACTGCCGTCTATGGGGTCACAAAGAGGTGGACACGACTGAAGTGACTTAGCAGCAGCAGCAATCTCAATTTTATTCTTTTTCAATGGCAGTATAGTTGCTTTACAATGTTATATTCGTTTCTGCTGTACAGTGAAGTGAATCAGCTGTATGTACACATACACTCCCTCCCTCTTGAGCCTCCCTTGCCCCCATCCCACCTCTGTAGCCAGGTCATCACAGAGCACCAAGCTGAGCTCTCCGTGCCATGCTATCCTGCAGAACTCACTATATGCTTTACGTGATAGTGTATATATGACAGTCTTATTCTCCCAATTCATCTCGCCCTCCCCTTCCTCCCTCCTTGTCCACATGTCCACTGTGTATATCTGCTCTGCAAATGGGCTCATCTGTTCCTTTTTTCCAGATACAGTATATATACACACACACACACACATATATATATATATATATATATTCACACACATTTATATGCAATAATTTTTTTCTTTCTGACTTACTTCACTCTGACAGACTCTAGGTATATCCACATCATTTCAAAAGACCCAGTTTTGTTCCTTTTCATGGCCGAGTAATATTCCATTGTATGAATGTACCACATCTTCCTTATCCCTTCATCTTCCAGGGGACAGATGAAGGGTGTTCCCATGTCCTGGCTATTGTAGTGCTGCTATGAATATTAGGGTGCATGTGTCTTTTTGAATTATGGTTTTCTTAGGGTATATGCCCAGGAGTGGGATTGCTAGATCATATGGTAGTATTATTTTTAGTTTTTAAAGGAGCCTCCATACTGTTCTCCATAGTGGCTGTATCAATTTCCGTTCCACCAACAGTGCAAAGGGGCTTCCCTGGTGGCTCAGAGATTAAAGCGTCTGCCTCCAATGCGAGAGACCCGGGTTCGATCCCTAGGTCGGGAAGATCCCCTGGAGAAGGAAATGGCAATCCACTCCAGTATTCTTGCCTGGAGAATCCCATGGATGGAGAAGCCTAGTAGGCCACAGTCCATGGGGTCTCAAAGAATCAGACACGACTGAGCGACTTTACCCTTCAACAGTGCAAAAGTGTTCCCTTTTCTCCACAGCCTCTCCAGTGTTTATGGTTTGTAGATTTTTCAACTTTATTCTTGACATCACCCTACTCCCTCCCACTCTGTCACCTCTACTTTTGCCAGGCTAACTGGCCAGGTTAGGGTGTATAGCTTTATCTTATCCCAGGATTCCTCCTGTAGCTCTCTACTAACTGTCCTAGTCTAGGTTCAAGTTCTCACTTTGACCAGAACTATCGTACTCTGCACAGCCCAGTTTATACCAGTAATGTAAGCTTTTGAGAGCTATGTTTCATACTTTGGGGCAGGTGTCATATAAGTTTCAAGCTTTATGTGGACTCAAGTCCATTGCAAGTAGCTGCTAGGTTTGCTGAAAGAATGCTACAGCTAGTAGGTCATGGGTGTCTATGGTTTCCATTATGGTTTATCACAGTAACAGTTTTTAAATGTTTATTTCTAAGAAAATCAGAATACCACACCCCAAAAGTGAATGCAGGCCAGATTATCATCTTTGTTTGACCGTAAAGTGAAACCAGTTCCAAAGGGTAGGTGTAGACAAGAACCTGGGTCCTGACATTCTTCTGTTCTCTCCACTGTGTGTGTGCCATGCAGCCTGTCTGTGGAACACAGGTCTTCTGAACCCAGTCAGTTAGCAGCCCTGGGTGGCACAGGGGGGCCCTGCTATGCAGGTTAAATCTGAGCTATGTGATGTGGAGAACTAGGAACAGAGTTGTCTGAAAGAAAAGCCTGCCTCTCTCTTGAGGAGACAAGGTCAGTAATATGTTCACAGGACCAGCTCTGGGTATAATTTGGGCTTCTGCTCGTGAAGGCCCCTTCTACACATTGTCTTTCTCACCTTTGTGGCATTTAGTTGGAACAAACTTAAAGTGGAATGGATGAGTTAGAACCTCATTAGAATTTGAGCATGTAGTTCTCAGAGTGCTAAAACTGCCTGCTGAAATCATTATTTTTTTTTTAATAAAGGCATCAATTTGGTGGTCATGAAAGGAACTTTGTGTTTTCATTGATAATTGATTCCAATAAATTGTTTATGCAAAATAATACAGTTCTATGAAATCAGAATATAAATGCTGTTATGAATTCCATGTAATTGAATTTTTGCACCTAAATTTAAAATCACATTAAAATAGCAAATGCCATGAAATACTCTTGGACTGAACTTTCTGTTCTTTGCTGGACTGGTGACATGTTTGTTAAATCAATTACACATGTATTATTTTATAAAATTATCTTTGTCTTCAGACTTGGCTTAAAAAGGCCTGATTTGCATTGATTGAGGAATTTAGTTAGGGACACAGTAGTTCTTAGGTAGTTGAAACCACAAATGATTAGAATTCCGATGGCTGATCATATAACTTTTGATATACTGAATAGAGTTTTATTAGCCAAACAAAGGTTTATCCAGTAAGTCCCAATCACTATGTTCAGACCTTTGGAGGATGATCTGAGGTTCTGCTCTATAAGGTGCTGCCCAAACTACTTTTCAGAACATCAAGTTAGAAATAATCCTTATGGGACTAAAAATGGGTAGCGTGGAAGCGAGGTCCTTGAAGTTAATGGGGACCTTAGAGATCAAAGCCTTCTTTCTTCACCTATACATCTGGGAAATAGTTAGAGATGGAAATCAACATGAGTAAGCCATGCATATACACAGCATAAACTCTAACACTCCTGGTTACATGTGTGCCCCCAATAAATCGTCATCACAATCAGAATAACGAATGTGCCTGTTACTCTTGAAATCCCCCTGAACAGTACTGTAGGAACTTGGAATGTTAGGTCCATGAACTGAGCCAAATTGGAAGTGGTCAAACAGGAGATGGCAAGAGTAAACATTGACAGTTTAGGAACCAACAAACTGAAATGGACTGGAATGGGTGAATTTAACTCAGATGACCATTATATCTACTACTGTGGGCAAGAATCCCTTAGAAGAAATGGAGTAGCCATCATAGTCAACAGAAGAGTCCGAAATGCAGTACTTGGATGCAGTCTCAAAAATGATAAATGATCTCTGTTCATTTCCAAGGCAAACCACTCAATATCACAGAAATCCAAGTCTGTGTCCCGACCACGAAGGCTGAAGAAGCCGAAATTGAACAGTTGTATGAAGACCTACAAGACCTTCTAGAACTAACACCCAGAAAAGATGACATTTTCATTATAGGGGACTGGAATGCAAAAGTAGGAAGTCAAGAGATACCTGCAGTAACAGGCAAATCTGGCCTTGGATTACAGAATGAAGCAGGGCAAAGGCTAATACGGTTTTGCCAAGAGACCAAACTGGTCATAGCAAACACCCTCTTCCAACCACACAAGAGAAGACTCTACATATTGATGTCACCAGATGGTCAATACCAATATCAGATTGATTATATTCTTTGCAGGTCAAAGATGAAGAAGCTCTATACAGTCAGCAAAAACAAGACTGGGAGCTGACTGTGGCTCAGATCATGAACTCCTTATTGCCAAATTCAGACTTAAATTGAAGAAAGTAGGGAAAACCACTAGATCATTCAGGTATGACCTAAATCAAATCCCTTATGATTATACAGTGGAAGTCGCAAATAGATTCAAGGGATTAGATTTGATAGACAAAGTGCCTGAAGAACTATGGATGGAAGTTCCTGACATTGTACAGGAAGCAATGATCAAGACCATCCCCCAGAAAAAGAAATGCAAAAAGGCAAAATGGCTGTCTGAGGAGGCCTTACAATTAGCTATGAAAAGAAGAGAAGCAAAAGGCAAAGGAGAAAAGGAAAGATATACCCATTTGAATGCAGATTGCCAAAGAATAACAAGGAGAGATAAAAATGCCTTCTTCAGTGATCAGTGCAAAAAATAGAGGAAAACAATAAAATGGGAAAGACTAGAGATCTCTCCAAGAAAATTGGAGATACCAAGGGAAATTTTCATGGAAAGATGAGCACAGTAAAAAACAGAAATGGTATGGATCTAACAGAAGCAGAAGATATTAAGAGGTGGCAAGAATACACAGAAGAACTATACAAAAAAAGATCTTCATGACCCAGATAATCACGATGATGTTATCACTCACCTAGAGCCAAACATCCTCAAATGCAAAGTCAAATGGGCCTTAAGAAGCATCACTATGAATAACGCTTATGGAGATGATGGATTTCCAATTGAGTTATTTCAAATCCTAAAAGATGATGCTGTGAAAGTGCTGCATTCAATATGCCAGCAAATTTGGAAAATTCAGCAGCGGCCACAGGACTGAAAAAGGTCAGTTTTCATTCCAATTCCAAAGAAAGGCAATGCCAAAGAATGCTCAAACTACCACAAAATTGCATTCATCTTACACACTAGTAAAGTGATGCTCAAAATTCTCCAAGTGAGGCTTCAACAGTACATGAACCATGAAATTCCAGATGTTCAAGCTCAATTTAGAAAAGGAAGAGGAACCAGAGATCAAATTGCCAACATCTATTGGATCATCAAAAAAGCAAGAGAGTTCCAGAAAAACATCACTTTCTGCTTTATTGATAATGCCAAAGCCTTTGACTGCATGGATCACAATAAGCCGTGGAAAATTCTGAAAGAGATGGGAATGCCAGAGCATCTTACCTGCCTCTTGAGACACAGGTCAGGTCAGGAAGCAACAGTTAGAACTGGACATGAAACAACAGACTGGTTCCAAATAGGAAAAGGAGTATATCAAGGCTGTATATTGTCACCCTGCTTATTTAATTTATATCATGAGAAAGGCTGGGCTGGAAGAAGCACATTAGAATCAAGATTGCCAGGAGAAATATCAATAACCTCAGATATGCAGATGACACCACACTTATGGCCGAAAGTGAAGAAGAGCTAAGAAGCCTTTTGACGAAGGTGAAAGAGGAGAGTGAAAACTTGGCTTAAAGCTCAACATTCAGAAAAGTAAGATCATGGCATCTGGTCCCATCACTTCATGGCAAATAGATGGGAAACAGTGGAAAAAGTGACAGGCTGTTTTTCTTTTTTTGGGGGGGGGGATTCCAAAATCCCTGAAGATGGTTTCTGTAGCCATGAAATTAAAAGACGGTTGCTTCTTGGAAGATAAACTATGACCAATCTAAACAGCATATTAAAAAGCAAATATATTACTTTGTCAACAAAGTCCATCTAGTCAAAGCTATGATTTTTCCAGTAGTTATGTATGAATGTGAGAGTTGGACCATAAAGAAGACTGAGAGCTGAAAAATTGATGCTTTTGAACTGTGGTGTTGGAGAAGACTCTTGAGAGTCCCTTGGACTGCAAGAAGATCCAATTAGTCAATCCTAAAGGAAATCAGTCCTGAATATTCATTGGAAAGACTGCTACTGAAGCTGAATCTCCAATACTTTGACCACCTGATGCAAAGAACTGACTGATTTGAAAAGACTCTGATGCTGGGAGGGATTGGGGGCAGGAGGAGAAGGGGACGACAGAGGATGAGATGGATGGCATCACCAACTCAATGGACATGAGTCTGAGTGAACTCCAGGCGTTGGTGACGGACAGGGAGGCTGGCGTGCTGCAGTCCATGGGTTCACAAACAGTTGGACACGACTGAGTGACTGAACTGACTTCTCCTCCTCCTCATCTTTTGCAACCATTGATCCTCTGCTGTCATATAAGGTATTTTGATGTTCTAGAATTTTATATAAATGTAATCATAGAATGTGTACTTTAAAAAAATCCATAGACTTTCTGAGCAGTTTTCAGTTTATAGAAAAACTTGGGCAAAAAGTATAAAGATTTCCATACCCATCCACTCACCCAGCCTCACCCAGTGTCCAGTATTTTTGTCATCAAACATTATTGTGGTACATTTGCTACAGGGAGTGAGCAGATATTAAGATTTGATTATTAATTAAAGCTTCACAGTTTGCATTACTGCTCAGTATTTATGCAGTGCATCATATGGATTTTAACAAAATCTATATGGATCCATAGTGACATGTATCCACCATTGGGCTTCCCTGGTGGCTCAGACAGTAAAAAATCTGCCTGCAATGTGGGAGATCTGGGTTCAGTCCCTGGGTTGGGAAGATCCCCTGGAAGTGGGCAAGGCAACACACTCCAGTATTCTTGCCTGGAGAATCTCCATGGACAGAGGAGCCTGGCAGGATTCAGTCTATGATGTCTCAAAGAGTTGCCATTACAATATCATCATTTAGAATCAGTTTTTGTCGCAGGGGGAAGTATGATTGCTTTCAATATTGTGTTAGTTTCTGCTGTACAAGTAGCTGAATCAGCTGGTTAAGTGAATCAGCTATATGTACACTTATATCCCCGCTCTCTTGGACCTCCCTGCTACCCTCTAGGATATCACAGAGCAAGGAGCTGAGGGCCCTTTAGAATCACAGTTTTACTGCCCTAAAAAGAAGAAAAAAACAAACCCTGAACCCAACCTCCTTCCTTTCCTGCCTTCTCCCTGGAAACCATTTATCTTTTTACTGTCCTCATGGTTCCGCCTTTTCCAGAAGGTCCCCTATTTGGAATTATATGGTTTGTAGGCTTTTCAGATTGGCTTCGTTCACTTAGAATGATGCATTTACGTTTCCTCCATGTCTTTTCAGGGCTTGATAGCTCGTTTCTTTTTATTTCTATGTGTAGATGTACCACAGTTTGATTATTCATTCATAATAATACTGAAAATCATCTTGATTGCTTCCAAGTTTCATCAGTTATGAATAAAGCTGATATAAACACTATGTTTATATAGATGTTTATGTAGACATATGCTTTCATCTCCTTTGGGTAAATGCCGAGAATCCTGATTGTTGGATCATATGGTTAAGTGTATGTGTGGTTTTGTCTTCCAGACAGACTCTGCCATTCTGCATTCCCATCAGCAATGAGTAGGAGTTCCTGTTTCTCCACATCTTCTCCAGTATTTGGTGTTGTCAGTGTTTTGGATTTTGGCCCTCTAATACATATATAGTGGTAGTTGTATTTTAATTTGTTTTTCCCTAATAATATTGATGTTGATCAAGCTTTCCTGGTGGCTCAGAAAGTAAAGATTCTGCCTGGAACACAGGAGACCCAGGTTCACTCCTTGGGTCAGGAAGATCTCCTGGAGAAGGGAATGGCAACCCACCACAGTATTTTTGCCTGAAGCATCCCATTGTGGAGCCTGGTAGACTACAGTCCATGGGGTCGCAAAGAGTCAGACATGACTGAACAACTAATACTTTTACCATCTTTCTTTCATATTTTCATATACTCATTTTCCATCTGTATATCTTCTTTCGTGAGGTATCTGTTCATATTTTGCCTACTTTTTAGTGGAGTTGTATTTTTCCTTATTATTGAATTTAAAATTTTTCTGTATATTTTGTATGCAAATATTTTATCTAAACTGTGTTTTGCAAAGATTTTATTGAGGTGTGAGATTTGTCTTTTCAGTCCCTTAGTATCATACTATTTTGGACTTACTTCCTTCCCTAAGCAAATTTAGTTTGACACTGAATCGTGGTGTTGCTTATGTCAGTAGTTCATCAATCCTTATTGTTGAGTAGCGTGCAGCTGTATGCATGTACCATAATTTGCTTATCAGCTTACTTGTTGACGGGGTTTGGTTATTTTCAGTTTTTGAATATTGCAACTGAAAGTGCCATAGAGGTCATGACAAGGTTCTGTGTGGACGTTTGCTCTTATTTTTCTTGTGTAAAGACCTAGCAGTACAATAGCCATATTGCGTGGTCGGTATGTGTGTAGTTTTTTAAGGAAACTGCCAGCTCTTTGCCTGTTGGTCATGTTATGTTCTTACTAGGACTGTGAGCACTCCAGTTCCTTCACATATGTGCCAACAGTTTTTATGATTCTCCTCTTCATTTTAGTCTTCTAATATATCTAAACACTGCCTGGTCTGGAGTACCAGCGCACTATAATTCATGAAGTCAAATAGTGTAAGTTCGACTGTTCAACATTGTTCTTCTTTTAACATTTAAAGGAAGAGTAGAAATTGATAAGAAAAAGATAAGAATGAGTCTAATTGTTGGCTTGCTATTTATCTTAAGCAGGAGGGTTTTGTTTCCTGGTCACACGGCATGGCATGCAGGATCTTAGTTCCCTGACCAGGGATCGAACCCTGTGCCCTCTGCAGGGGAAGTGCAGAATCTTAACCACTGCACTAGCAGGGAAGTCCCTTGAACAGCAGTATTTAATTTGCTATCCAGGGATCCCCTAGAGGTCTCCTGGTCCACAAGTTGCAGACTCTTCATGATAAAACCCCATTTTTTTTCCACTTTCTTCATTCTCTCATAAGTGTGCAGTTAAGCTTTCCATGGTTACATAACATGTGAGGTCATTGCTCTGTTGGCTAGTCGAGTATGTGCTTGTGCATACTCGTGTTTTTAAAAAATTCTCAACTTTAATTTTGAATACTAACTGTTGGTACATTGTAACCCACATGGGCTTTAGCTCTGAGATCCTCAGTGATTTTGAAAAGAAAAAAAATGTAAAGCAGTTCTGAGACCTAAGCCCTAGACAAAACTTAAAAGTAGTATAATGAAATGTAGGAAAAGTACAGAAATTGAAGATAAAGAAAAGGAGTATTTTAAAGTGTAAGGAATAGAATACCTTGAACATTAGAAGTTTACTATATATTTTCCTTCCAACTGGGAAGGGAAAGGCATATAAACACATCTCTACATGGTGTTATTGGCCCTGGAGACCTGGCCTTTCTTTTGTTGTTGGCAGAACTTTGAGTTCTATAGTGCTAGGCTCGCTGTCTCTCTGCTGTATCCCAGGGTCATATTGAATCCGCAGCCTCTTTTCACTGTGCCTGGTCAAAGGGAACATTTTTCAGCACGTATGAGAAGCTGCCACTGTTTAACTTGCTTCCAGTATGAAAATAGCACTGCAGGGATAGAGAGAAGCTGGGGTTTCGTATTGAAGGCTGCACTGCATCTCAGGGCTCCAGGAGAATGTAGGTGTTGATGGAAGACAGAGCAAGAATGATTGTCAAAAATGGTGCAAGGGCTTTTGTTTCTCCGTATCTGTTGGTGATATTTATTATTTGTTAATATGTAAATGGTTTAACATAAATGAAGGGGGGTTTCTAGAATAAATTTTACAAATTTTCTTGTCTAGATTAGTATCTTGAATACTTGTGTGGTTAGTGGACACTGCTTCTTATCCTATATCAGTACCGTTAGACTCATGCACATCCCCTTGTAAGTCTGTTACAAAAGAGGTTTACAAAGCTATGTTTGTGTGTGGTGGGGCACTGAACATGGTTTTAAAATTCTCCTACCACAAGTCACAATAATGGATTTTTTAGATAAAGAATGCTACTTTAATGCTTTTTGTGAATATCCACCTCAGTTTCTTTTGCTTTTCATATATTAACTATTTTAATGTTAAAAATATCTCTAGAGCACAAATCTAAAATAGAAAACATCCAGTTAAATGAAATTGTCACATTGCTTGAGACCATGGCGAATGGTTTCTTACACTTTCTGTAGACTGCTAACTGGCTTTTACTCTGAGTTACAATGTTCATTCTCCATATTTATAAGTAAAATATACTGTTTTCTCCTGAGGTTAACTTAAGCATTCAAATTAAAATAAGTGAATGAGTTGTATTGGAGTTTCAGCTTCAGCATCAGTCCTTCCAAAGAACACCCAGGACTGATCTCCTCTAGAATGGATTGGTTGGATCTCCTTGCAGTCCAAGGGACTTTCAAGAGTCTTCTCCAACACCACAGTTCAAAAGCATCAATTCTTTGGTGCTCAGCTTTCTTTATAGTCCAATTCTACCATCCATACATGACCACTGGAAAAAACATACCTTCACTAGACGGACCTTTGTTGGCAAAGTAATGTCTCTGCTTTTTAATATGCTATCTATGTTGGTCTTCAAGGAGATCCAACCAGTCCATTCTAGAGAAGATCAGCCCTGGGTGTTCTTTGGAGGACTGATGCTAAAGCTGAAACTCCAATACTTTGGCTACCTCATGTGAAGAGTTGATTCATTGGAAAAGACCCTGATACTGAGAGGGATTGGGGGCAGGAGGAGAAGGGGACGACAGAGAATGAGATGGCTGGATGGCATCACTGACTCGATGGACATGAGTTTGAGTGAACTCCTGGAGTTGGTAATGGACAGGGAGGCCTGGCGTGCTGCAATTTATGGGATCACAAAGAGTTGGACACGACTGAGTGACTGAACTGAACTGAACAGAGGTTGGTCATAACTTTCCTTCGAAGGAATAAGCATCTTTTAATTTCGTGGCTGCACTAACCATCTGCAGTGATTTTGGAGCCCTCCAAAATAAAGTTTGACACTGTTTCCACTGTTTCCCCATCTATTTCCCATGAAGTGATGGGACCAGATGCCATGATCTTAGTTTTGTTTTCTGCTTGTTGAGCTTTAAGCCAACTTTTTCACTCTCCTCTTTCTCTTTCATCCAGAGGCTTTTTAGTTCCTCTTTACTTCTACCATAAGGGTGATGTATCTACATATCTGAGGTTAGTGACATTTCTCCCGGCAATCTTGATTCCAGCTTGTGCTTCATCCAGCCCAGCGTTTCTCATGATGTACTCTGCATATAAGTTAAATAAGCAGGGTGACAATATACAGCCTTGACGTACTCCTTTTCCTATTTGGAACCAGTCTGTTGTTCCATGTCTAGTTCTAACTGTTGCTTCCTGACCTACATATAGATTTCTCGAGAGGCAGGTCAGGTGGTCTGGTATTCCCATCTCTTTCAGAATTTTCCACAGTTTATTGTGATCCACACAGTCAAAGGCTTTGGCATAGTCAATAAAGCAGAAATATAAGTTTTTCTAGAACTCTCTTGCTTTTTCGATAATCGAGTGGATGTTGGCAATTTGATCTCTGGTTCCTCTGCCTTTTCTAAAACCAGAAGTTCATGATTCATGTATTGCTGAAGCCTGGCTTGGAGAATTTTGAGCATTACTTTACTAGTGTGTGAGATGAGTGCAATTGTGTGGTAGTTTGAGCATTATTTGGTATTGCCTTTCTTTGGGATTGGAATGAAAACTGACCTTTTCCAGTCCTGTGGCCACTGCTGAGTTTTCCAAATTTGCTGGCATATTGAGTGCAGCACTTTCACAGCATCATCTTTCAGGATTTGAAATAACTCCACTGGAATTGCATCACCTCCCCTAGCTTTGTTCATAGTGATGCTTTCTAAGGCCCACTTGACTTCACATTCCAGGATGACTGGCTCTAGGTGAGTGATCACACCATCCTGATTATCTGGGTCATGAAGATCTTTTTTTGTACAGTTCTTCTGTGTATTCTTGCCACCTCTTCTTAAATATCTTCTGCTTCTGTTAGGTCCATACCATTTCTGTCCTTTATCGAACCCATGTTTGCATGAATTATTCCCTTGGTATCTCTACTTTTGAAGAGATCTCTTGTATTCTGTTTTCCTCTATTTCTTTGCATTGATCACTGAGGAAGGCTTTCTTATCTCACTTTGCTATTCTTTGGAACTCTACATTCAACTGGGTATATCTTTCCTTTTCTCCTTTGCTTTTCACTTCTCTTCTTTTCACAGCTATTTGTAAGGCCTCCACAGACAGCCATTTTCTTTTTTGCATTTCTTTTCCATGGGGATAGTCTTGAAACCTGTCTCCTATACAATGTCATGCACCTCCATCCATAGTTCATCAGGCACTCTGTCTATCAGATCTAGTCCCTTAAATCTATTTCTCACTTCCACTGTATAATCATAAGATCGGAGTTAATAGTATATTTTACTCAGAGAATACACAAATTTGCTAGTTGCATGTTCTTACTTATTTTTACAAAATAAACAAAATTGATGAATTTTAAAGACTCAACATCAACATTTTCTTTTATTTTTCATAAATAGAAACTGTAAACAGAAGACAGTATCAGTATGCAATAAAGCATGAACATGTGTGTGGTTGCTGTTACTATAGTTGCCGTTGCTGTATAGAGTATACTTATTCCCTGAAAAGAAATTGAGGAGGGTAAAGCAAAATGAAAAGTGACTGTAGGCTACTCTGATCAAATACATGAAACCTTCAGTTTGAGCCTGGTGTCATTAGCCTGCAAAGATTTCTGTGTCTTGTATCAAATTTCATCTCCTGAGGCTAACAGCTGTTCATGTCTATGTCTTGAGCACCTAAGAATGCATTCCCAGGGTTTCTCACTGTGAGAAAACATTTGTGGGAGGCAAGGGTGATAGTGAAGTCCAGGCACCCCATTTGCACCCTTATTGTCAGGGTCTGCCCTCAGGCCACATCTACCTACTATGAGCCATGCTAAAGCCATCACAAACCCCAGGGCTGGTTTCTCTTTGATTGGCTCCATCATTGTAGAGGAGGGATTTTAAGAAAATGGGATTGAAATCAGCTTCAGGAACTTTGTCCCCTGATGGTTCCAAGCGTGAGGAAGGGGCCTGGGGTAGGGAACTTCTTTCCTTCATGTGGAACGAAGAACAGGAAACCTGGGATACAGAGCTGAGAGCCCTGGCTTCCTCCCAGTGCATCCCTGCATGAGTGAAACCCAGCAGTCAAACAGCATCCTAGCAGTTTTCCAGCCTCTCTTCTCCTTCTTTTAAAGCCGTGCTAGCAATAGAGGGTTTGCTGGATATTTGTAGAATGGATTTGGAATAGAACTTTCAATTACTTTAATATATACAGAAAAGGAAGTCATTTGTGAACCTGTTCACTTTATCAGTGGTTAAAAAATGAGGAGCCCTTTAGATGCTGACTGTGGCCAGTAGCTCAGAGCCACTGGTGTAGAATTGAGCCCATCAGAAGGACGCCAGCATCAGGATGGGGATCGAGGCAAAGAGTCCCAGGACAAGCCAGGCAAGGTAAGCAGGACAAGTGTTAGAACCAAAGAAAGGAGTTACAAGTGGTAAACAAAAGCCAGTTCTGCTTGGTTGCTTTGGTTCTCCTGCTTTTTACTGAAGCAGTTATGCACATGGCTTCTGAAGCCTCGAAGTTCTAGGGAGAGCTGAGAGGCCAGGGGTGTGTGTGTGTGTGTGTGTGTGTGTGTGTGTGTAAGCCAGAGCTGCCTCCTACCGGCCAGTGAGAGCTAACTGTGCACATTATCTGGGTTCCGACCTCTTTTCTGACTTTAACTTGGCCGTAGCTAGACTTTTCATACCAGAGATCACTGAATACTTCCGCCCAGAGCTGTCCCCTCTCCTGGACAGAGATTTGTTACCCTTGTACCAAGATACCACTTGGTAAAGTTCCAAACAATCTCTCAAGAAAAAGTTATGTTGTGGATAAAGAAAATGTGGTACATTTACACAATATAATGTTACTCAGCTGTAAAAAGGGAATGAAATAGTACTAATTGCAGAGATGTGGATAGACCTAGAGACTGTCATACAGGGTAAAGCCAGTCAGAAAAAGAAAAACAAATACTGTGCAATACTGCTTACATGTGGAATCTAGAAAAATGATACAGGTAGACCTGTTTGCAAATCAGAAACAGAGACACAGATGTAGAGAACAGCCTTATGGGGAAGGAAGATTGGGATGAATTGGGAGGTTGAAGTTGACATATATACACTTCTATGTATAAAATAACTAATGAAAACCAACTGTAACTCAGAAAACTCTACTTAATGCACTGTGGTGACCTAAATCGGAAGGAAATCCATAGAAGAGGTGGTATATGTATATGTATAGCGGATTCACTTTTCTGTACAGAAGAGACTAGTACAACTATATTCCAATTGTATTACACCAGTTGTAATACACTATATTACAATTAATACTAACACTTTAATAGTGAAACAACTATACTGCAATGAAAAAAATTTAAAAAGTGAAAGATTTTTTAAAATCTGCCTATATTCTTAAATTAAAAAAAAATTACTTCTAACAACAAAAAGTGGCCAAAGGACATTCGCTCATGAGTTACCTAATTTTTGGTTTATTATTACAATTTTGCAAGAAGTTAACAATCAAATACGTCTGTCGTGAAGTGTGTTCACATTTAATTAGCAACCATAAGAGTAAAGTCAGAGAGATTTAAGGCGCTTATAAAAACTCAGAGTGTTTGTCAAAGAACCGAAAAGACTCATGTTACCTACTGTGAAGTAGAAAATTGTGCCTGTCTTTTTCTTCATTGATTTCATGTGGGTATTTGTTTAGTCAGTCTGTTTCACTTTACTGTGCATACAGATCTTCTAGGGGTCTTGTTAAATGAAGATTCTGACCTGTAGGTGTGGAGAAGGCCTAAGAGTCTGCATTTCTTTGCGTTCCCAGATGAGGCTGATGACGTGTGGACTATATTTTTACTAGCAAAAATTTAGCAATTGTGGTTCAGTTCAGTTCAGTCGCTCAGTCATATCCAACTCTTTGCTGCCCAGCCGCAGCATGCCAGGCCTCCCTGTCCATCACCAACTCCCAGAGTTCACCCAAACTCATGTTCATTGAGTCAGTGATGCCATCCAACCATCTCATCCTCTGTCGTCCCCTTCTCCTCTTGCCCTCAATCTTTCCCAGCATCAGGGTCTTTTTAAATGAGTCAACTCTTTGCATCAGGTGGCCAAAGTATTGGAGTTTTCAGCTTCAGCATCAGTCCTTCCAATGAACACCTAGAACTGATCTCCTTTAGGATGGACTGGTTGGATCTTATTGCAGTCCAAGGGACTCTCAAGAGTCTTCTCCAACACCACAGTTCAAAAGCCTCAATTCTTCGGCACTCAGCTTTCTTTATATTCCAGCTTTCACATCCATACATGACTACTGGAAAAATCATAGCTTTGACTATACAAACCTTTGTTGGAAAAGTGATGTCTCTGCCTTTTAATATGCTGTCTAGCAATTGTGGTGGGTGGATAAAAATAAAAAGGCAAACAAATGTATTTTTTAAAAACCTAGTTTCTGAGAACTTTGTAAGTTCTGCATGGAAGAAACATTATCTTTTATTTTTGCATTGGGGATCTTTGCTTTTGAGCTGTTGCACTGTTTTGTTTTTTTTGTTTTGTTTTGTTTTTTGCAGATGTTGAGTTCACACAATATATAGTAAAAGACTAAATGAGCTGAAGACACAAGAGATCCCAATTATACAACTCACTGACTATCCACAAGCCCAAACAATGAAAAGCATTTTGCGTGCTTTACTCACTTAACTTCCTTTAAACCCTCCTTGGCACCTTAGCTGCATTAATGTGATAACTCTTGTGTCACAATTAACAAACTGTGGGGATTGTGAGCATTTCTGGAGTTTGTCATATTGAACGGGAGCAGGATCTGGACATCTGATTCTCGGTTCACGTAGATAGATAATCTCTAAATTTAAAAAATGTTTGCTCTGCCACAGGAATAACAAGTGAGTTCTGGGTATATCTTTCCACCAAACATTTACTTTTGGAAGTCATTTCTCATGGGTGACTTCTTTCAAGGATTTTCTTCTTTTTTGTTCCCTTCATTAGGAAACTCACTGAATCTTCAAGAAGCTAATCACGTGATACTCACACAAATGCACATCCAACACTTCCAGAAAGGTCACAATAGTTGAGTGTTCTCCACTGCCCTGAGCATATTGAAAGGCAAATGCTGAGTCGTGCTCTGTATGATACAGTATCCTATACTAATAATACTGGATATCGTGGCTATTCCAGAGTCTCAGAGTTAAGTGTGTGGCTGCATAAAGGCTCAAGGAAGAGAAAATAGCTCCTTTTCTGAAATTAGAGGGCAGGGAGTGTAACCCAGAGAAGCAACAGATGGTTTTCCGGCACTGAATTGCAGCATTGTTTTCGTAACAACCCAACTGGTGTTTGGAAGTCTGACTTAAAGGAATTAACTTATCACTTCCAGCCTTTGGAAAATGCTCATAGATTTATTATTTCCTGTCTCTAGGAAAGCAGAGGTAGAAGGCAGGGCTTTTTCCTTCCTTCGTGCACATGACGGCTCTCTGCACAGATTAAAGCTCTCCTGTGACAGAGAAATGAGGTTAAGACCATTCTAATTTTTGACTTAATGTGTAAAAGGGCCTAGAATAGGGATGCGAGAATGATTAATTCTTACAAAGTAACTTGACTTTACGTTGCAAATGGGTTGGCTCTGATGGTTTCTCAAATCAAGTATCCTTTTATTATAGCAAAAAAAAAAGTCTTTATCCTAAGCTCTGATCTATTTATTTATTCATGGCTGAGATGTTCCTGTTTACCCTCTTACCATTTTCATCATAATATATTAAAACTTTTCAGCATATTATTATTTTTAACATAACTTTTAAAAGGATAAATTATTAGCCTATGTATAATCAGAGGAATTTTGAGCAAAATGCATTTTCTAAAGTAAGCATAGTGAAGTCACAAAAACATTCCTTAAGAAAACAGAAAAACAGTGAGAGATGAAAGAAGGGAGGGAAGGCAGGACAAATAGAAGTAAAAACATGATAAAAAAAAAAAAGAAAATGTATATTGTGTTACATGCAACATGAAATAAGTTTTCAAAGCTTTCAAGAAATGTCTGGAACCTCAGAACTTACTTTTATATTTAACACAGGCACTTTGCTGATATGTTCCAAAGTTCAGTTTTATAATTTAGTAAGTGACCAGCCCCGTATATCAGGCACCTTGTAAGTTGCATATTAAGTATGTCGAAGTATCACATCCTTATACTTCAGGTTCAGCCTGTTTTTTTTTTAATTTTAAAGATGATTTGTAAAGTTTGTAGAAACACATAAGAAATCAGTTGATTCCCCAGAAAGCTCTGAAGATTGTCTATCTCTGAACCAATTTGTTGTTCACAGAGCAGGGTATCCCTGTTCATGGACCACTCCAATAGTCCTCGTGGTAAATTTCAGCTCAGCAGCCTGTGTTGTAATCCTTTGTGCATCAAGAGCCACTGTTCCTCCAAGAATGAGAAAAAATAAAATTACTCTTCTTACTGTAAATACGGGTGAAAATAAACATACTTCTTGATGGCATTTGAGGGTATTCCAAAGAAACTTACTGGTTGGTTGATAACTGAGAATAATAGATGGGGTTGATGGCTCAGGGTAGTCTGAGCATTGGCTCTTGGGACCCATCTAGGTCTTAAGTTAAGCTTGTGTCTTAAGTTCTGAGTGGCTCTTCCTATGTCATGGGCTTCTCAATGTTCTAGCAAAAAGAATGTGTTCACTAGTGTAGGTAGCTGGTTGTGGCACAGTTTATGAACTTGAACTTATAGAAAGGCCTTGATTGACTGTAAATATTGGTTATAAAGATTGGTACTTTGGTAACATTGGTACTCTTAAGTATTGTGTCCTTGTAGCCTGTTTGCAGTGCTTGCCTTGACCTAACACTTGTCACCTCAGGAAAATCGCTTTTTCTTTTTCCTCTTTCTCAGTAATTTTCATTGTAATTTTTTTCCCCCTGTGACTGAGGTAATTATGATGGATTCTTTATTATTAAGCTTAGGAAAAAGAAAAGACTTCTCCTGAGGTCTTTTCATTAAACCAGAAATCTTAGTTTCCTCTGGTGACATTTTTGGATATGTTCTGGTGTCATCTCTGTTACAAGAATTTAGTCAAGTTACATTTAACCATTTAAAATTAAAAATTTTGCATATAAATTCTTGTTTTAGTGATAAAAAAAGTCATTTTTTGTCTTTCATTATCTGTATCTTCAAAGGAACACAAACTAGGGTAACTGGCCTTTGTTTCCTTAACAGAAATAAAATGTAAATTGAGTTCTCAATTCTGGTTGAGAAAAAGCCTTGTTAATGCATTAGCTTGAGTCCTTCCGTTGGCTGTTACCAAAGGAACAGCCAGCTGGTACATCCCCAAATCATCCAGGTTCTTCCTTATAGCCAAAGGCAAGTTTTCTTAAAATGAATTTTTAATTTTAGAATAGTTTTATTATTATTATTTATTACACAAGTATTTATTGCTACTAAACTACTTAGTTTTCTGGCTTTTCTTTATTTGCTTTGCCGTGCTGCATGGCTTGTGGGATCATAGTTCCCTCACCAAGCTGAACCCATGTCCTGTGACAATGGACCTCCTGGGGATTCTCTATTTTGTTTTTTTAATAATTTACTTACTTGTGTAGTTTAATTAGAATTCTCAAAAATAATTGATTGAAGCATCTTGTCATGTGTAAAGTTATATGTATTTATCTTTGGATTGCTGATTAACTTTTTTACCTATTTTCTTTGATTTCTGTTTATTTCCATACTGATTTTTATGACCAATCATAGAGTGAGGAAATAATCTTTTAAAAATTATTATTTATTTACTTAGTTTCCTGGCTTGTGATTGATTTTGACTTTCTTACGCTATTTAGAATTCTTTTTTGGCTATATAGATTTTTTGTTATTTACCTAATCAGGTTTATAAATATTTTATTTGGTTTTTGTGTTATTTTAAAATATTTTGCCCATTTCCCCTTAACTGTAATGTTTTTCCTTTTTTTAGAAATTAATATTTTAGCACTTTTGTGTTTTTATATTTTGTATGAAAGTTTTGATCCATCAGGTGTTTATTTTTCTATATAGGGAGTTAAGGGGCTTCCCTTATGGCTCAGCAGTAAAGAAGCTGCCAGCAGTGAGGGGACATAGGTTCAATCCCTGGGTTGGGAAGATCCCTGGAGGAGGGCATGGCAACTCACTCCAGTATTCTTGCCTGGAGAATCCCATGGACAGAGAAGCCTGGTGGGCTACAATCCATTGGGTTGCAAAGAGTCGAAAAGCAACTGAGCATGAACACGCATAGGGAGTTAGACAGAGATTGCATTAGATAGTTTTAGATACACAGAAGAGTTGTGAAGCTTTCTTTAATGCTTTTCTATTGATTATCTTATCTTTTTACAAAGCAAATATGATGCTGGCAATATATTATGTAAATTTAGTGAAGGTTTTCCTTTTAACTACTTTTTTATGATAAAAAGTACAAGTGTACACATGTGGAAAACACTAGAATATTGGACTATCATGGGTTGGGTTGACATCTCTATTTGTCACACAGAAGGTTGTGAACAGAACAACGCTCTTGGACCATCAACCCAAAGGGGGCATTTCTATGAATATGTCAGCCAGAGGACTAACCTTCCTATGTTGAATAGTTTCCATAGATTTTACTTAGAAAATTATGAGAATACTTATTTCAAAATGCATTAGCAGGAAATATTTGCTACATTTTAGCTTTTTTAAAATTTATTTGTTAATTTTTGGCGACACTGAGTCTTCATCGCTTCACACTGACTTTCTCTAGGTGCGGTGGGTGGGAGTTACTCGTTGTTGTGGCTCTCAGGCTTCTCGATGCCATGGCTTCTGATGCAGAGCATGGGCTCTAGAGCACATGTGGGCTTCAGCAGTTGTATCACGTGGGTTCAGTAGCTGTGGCATGTGGCTTAGTTGCCCTGAGGCATATGGGTTCTTTCAGAAGCAGAGATTGAACCTTTGTCCCTGCATTGGCAGGCAGATTCTTAACCACTGGACCGCCAGGGGAGTCCCTAAATTTTAGCTTTTACTGTATCTTTATTAAATAATTGCAAGCAATCTTGCCTGGAAAACTCCATGGACAGAGGAGCCTCATGGGCTACAGTCCATAGGGTCACAAGAGTCAGACATGACTTAGCTACTAAACCATTTAAAAAATAAAATTCTCAAAATTCTTCCCTTGATAAAGTATAATTTATAGATTAACTTTTATAGTATAAAAAGTAAACCTGACTTTTCATCTGGATAACACAGCTCCTGATCCTTCTCATGGATTATAAATTCTGGGTTGCAAGAGGCGACCCAAGGAGCGGACTGAGAAGTGGAAAGAGAAACTGATGAGGGAATCTAGGGTTGGGCAGAAACAGAGCACCTGGGACAGGCTATCACCCTCTACCCGACAGCACAAAGCCTGTGCCCTGTGTCTTCCCATCTCTGCCTGAGCAGCAGAAGGTGGTCCACTCGACTCACTACCCCACCCCCACCCTGGGCTGCAGAAGGGAGCCCCAGCGACAGCACAGGTGAGCTCAGGGTCTGCTGGGGACTCTCTTGACAATGAGCGACCAGAGGTAATCCTCTCTTTGCCCACTAGACCTGAGACTCCCTTCCCCACCTAGACACGGGGCAGCCAGGGGTCATCCATGGAGGGAACCTACCAGCAAGCAGCTGGCCTGGAGTCGTTCTCAGCCTTCTCTGGGCTGGAGAACCCTTCAACAGCAGCTGACACTGATGAGAGGCCCACCCCAGGGCCCAGTCCAGGAAGAACTTTGTCCTCTCTTTCAGCACCTACAGGCACTGAGATTCCTGGGCCATGTGAGCACCTTTGGCCTCTCAGGACGTATCAGAAGCAATCATTAAGAGCCCCAGAAGTACCCAGTCAGACCAAGAGAGCATCACAAAGTCTCTGAAAATGCAATTGGCATTGGATTCACAGCCCACAAAAATAAGTCAAGTGTAAACAAAGTGACTGCCTGCTAAAATAAGATTTAAATAGGACCCCACATGTCTCTAAATAATAGCCAAAATATTCAAGATAATAGAAAATAGCCTGACACGTAGTGATTTCAAGGTGAATGAGAAAACACAATCAGTCGATGCCAGTACCAAGATGAATTAGATATTCCAATTACCTAAGCAGCATCACAAACATCAACCAGGAATGGTAGATGTTCTTAAACGATAGGAAGAAACTAAAAGGAAGACGTAGAAAAATCACAGCAAGAAACACAAGTCATTTTTAAAAATTAGGGAACTGAAAAACATAATAACAAAGATTAAGAACTCAAAATAAGGAGTAAGTTGAACTTGAGGACAAATCAACAATATTTACTCAACCTGAAAAGCAGAGATAAGTGGACTAAAAGGAAATAAACAGAGCCTCAAGGACCTGCAGGATGATAAAAACAGACCCAACATTCATACTGATGCCCTAGAAGGAGAGGAGAGAGAGGGGCTGAAAGAGTAGATGAAATAACTTCCACACTTGACCAAAGACATCAGATTATAGAGTCAAGAAGTTGAGAGCAAATCCAATGAGATAAACCCAGAGAAACTCATGCCAAGACACATGATCACTAGGCTTCTAAAATCTAAGGGGAAAAAATGTCTTGAAAGCAGTGAGAAAAAAGCAGCAGGTTCCCTATGGGAGAGACCAATTCAAAGGACAGTGCATTTCTCCTGAAGCCGTGGAGACCAGAGGACCCAACACAACAGTTCCAAGTGCTGGCAGTGAGGAGTGTACACAGCACATTCTGTAGCTCGTGACACTGTCCTTCAGGAGGGAAGGGGGTAGAGGCCCCAAATGAAAGGAAAGGGAGAGGATTCTCCACTGGCATATCTACCCTCAGAGAATGACTAAAGCAAATTTTTCAAAAAGAAAGGAGAAGGTGGATGAAGAAATCTTGGAGCATTAAGAAGTAACAAAGAATAATGAAAGGAGCAGAAATATGGGTAAATACAATGATTTTCTCTTCATGAATTTTGTAAATCATATTTGATTATTGAAACAAAGATGATGACCCATTACTCCAGACAATATGATCTTTAATAGTGAGACAAGGAACTTCCCTGGAAGTCCAGAGGTTGAGTCCATGCTTCCCATGCAGGGGGTATGGGTTCAATTCCTGCTCAGGGAACTAAGATCCTTTCTGTGGTGCAGCCAAAAAGTGAAAAAAAAAAAAATTATAAAAAGAAAAGGATTTCATCTCCTTAAAAAAAAGAAAAAGTGGGGCAGGTAAGGGAATCTATGTGGAAAGTTTCCCATAGTAAAATGTTATCAGTAGATTGTGATTATGTGTATGTATGTGTGTGTGTGTGTGTTAAGTCACTTCAGTTGTGTCTGACTCTTTTGTGACCCCGTGGACTATAACCTGCTGGGCTCCTCTGTCCATAGGATTCTCCAGGCAAGCATACTGGAGTCGGTTGCCAGGCCCTTCTCCAAGGGATCCTTCTGATCCAGGGATGTGATTATGTGTGAAAGTGAAAGTGAAGTTGCTCAGTCTTGTCTGACTCTTTGCAGCCCCTTGGACTGCACACCCCTCTGTCCGTGAGGTTTTCCAGGCAAGAGTACTGGAGTGGGTTGCCATTTCCTTCTCCAGGGGATCTTCCCAACTCAGGGATTGAACCCCGGCCTCCCGCATTGTAGTCAGACACTTTACCATCTGAGCCACCAGGGAAGTTGATTATGTGTATCTATCCGAAAGAAAACATTGAGGAACTACACCAAGTAACACATTCAACAATATAATAAACAAACATATAAATAAATAAGGGGTTAGAAAATGTCCAAGAAATCCATAGGAAGGCAAACTGAATGACAAAAATCCAATCCGAGAGGCTATAAATTGTACGATCCCATTTATGTAACATTCTTGAGATGATAAAGCTATAGAAACGGAGAACAGTGGGGATAGTTGCAGGGCTTAGAGACCAGAGTATTCGTGCAGAGAAAGGAAGGTTTGTTACAAAGGGACAATGCAAGGTATCCTTATGGTGATAGAACAAGATGTGTTTGTATTATTTGGGACAAGCCTAATTGAATTTATGGTTATCTCAAAGTTAAAAGTTGAATTAAAAAAAATGTATCATACACCTAACTCTTGAAAAAATACACAGAATATAATTCTTAAAATAATTCATAATAGTTTTCAAGAATTTTTAATTATTTGTAAAAGCAAGATTTAATGAATACTGTATACATTAAGATACCATTTATGTCTAAATAAATAAATGTCATATATTGTGGATAGAGATGTAACTAGTGAAAGTATAGAGATGTAGGTATAGATATTATATACCAGTTTGGGTATAATGCCTACTTTGAAGGAAAGAAGAGAATAGAAGTAAAAGCGTATAATGAAGCCTTAGTTGCATTTATATTATTTTCTTTCACAAAGAATAATGCTGAAACAAAAAATAGCAAAATACTGTTAGCTCTCATGTATCTCCTATGTTATATTTTTTTTCCTCAGAAATATTTCAAAATAAAACATGCTTTCAAGGGACACAAATGAATAAATTTGATAAATTATAGTGTTAGTGTTACTTTGGTTAGACAGTCTGCATAATTGAACCATTCTGTTTTTCAAAAAGTGACTTTAGTTTCAAAATAAATTTCATTTCTACTACATGAACTAACTTCAATGAAAAAGCCTTTCAATGAGAGCTACATGAAGCCCCTTGAGGGTATAACATTTTTTCTATATTATAATAGGATTAGAATAGTTAAAGAAAATTAATTCTAAAGAAACATGAAGCTAAGGAGCTTGAAGCAATCCTTCATTTAGCGTGTGCATTCAGCTTTCTAGCAGGATTTGAGGCAAATTATAAAGTGAACAAAACAATCCACAAAATAGTACAATTCAGGATAAAAAGCAAACAAATGTGTAAGGGAAACCAAGAGATTAAGTACAGAAAGCACCACAAATCTGAAAAAAGTAATTACTTTTATTGAGTAATGTATTTGGATCTAAGTCTCTGGATGGCTAAGCTAAAAATCTGTTTGATTGCATAGTTTTTATGTGTTTCCAAATGAGATTAGATTACTGCATCGTTGGTACAAATCATGCATGAAACTTAGCTCATTTGGGTTTCAAAGAGTACAGAGTCATAGTTCTAGCCCGGGACATTCCTCTTCTCTTTTTCTTTCCTAAATCATACCTACTCTGCTCCACGGTACCCCCTGCCAATCTAGTAGAGAAAGTCAGCCTCAACCATTTGGGGGCTTCCCTCCAAAGCTCTTGAAGATGTTGACTTCTGCCCATGGTTGTCAAGTGGGAGTGGAATGTGGGAGGGATGGGCTGGGGAATTTGGAATTAGCAGAGGCAAACTAGTATGTGTGTGTGTGTATATATATATATATATATACACACACATATATATATATACACATATATATATACCTGCTATATATACTTGGGTAAACAGCAAGATCCTATGACGTGGCACAGCAAACTATATCCAATCTCCTGGGATAAACCATAATGGAAAAGGATATTAAGAAGTGTGTATATGTGTATAACTGAGTCACTTTGCTGATGCATCAGAGCTACAACATTGTAAATCAACTATGAAAAAGAGAAAGTTGCCCAGTCATGTCCAACTCTTTGCTACCCTTTGGACTCTACAGCCTATGGAATTCTCCAGGCCAGAGTACTGGAGAATTTCCCTTCTCCAGGGGATCCTCCCAACCCAGGGATCCAACTCAGGTCTCCCTCATTGCAGGCAGATTCTTTACCAGCTGAACCACTAGGGAAGCCCAAGAACACTGGAGTGGGTAGCCTATCCCTTCTTCATGGGATCGTCCCAACCCAGGAATCAACTATACTCCAACAAAAAAGAAAAAAGATTGTGTCTTCTGGCTTGGGTGCTGAAAAAGGTGGGGAGGGATTAGTTCTTTAGTCAGGTTTGTCCCTGTGCTTTGGAGCTTGACAGTTTCTGTCACTTGTCTCCTGAGCCCTGGGGCCCCAGGAGACCCCTCTCATTCTCCTCCCCAAATCTGCAGCTTAAGATACAGTGCCACACCCTACATCTCTGTCCTGTGTGCAGGAGATACAAGGCCAGCTTCCCTCTGCCACGTTTCACATCTCCTCTGCCAACACCTCACCCGGTGGGCCTTGGTGAGTCTATCTCTTCTGCAAAGTGGCCCGATGATATTCCAGAAACTTTTTTCTTAATGCGATTACAAAAAATAAATTTCCAAACCAAAGTTTAAGAGAGCGCCATAGAACCTGTCTTAAACCTTGCATAGCGCCTAGTATAACTGAACATGTTTTGTTTTTCTCCCATTCAAGTTTTTTTTTTAACTTTTTGTACTGAGATTATGTAGCCTTCTACATATTTGTGCTGTTCAAAATGTTTTTTGTTTATTCAAGAGTGTTTTTAATTTTTTATTGACTTCTCAGTTCAGTTCAGTTGCTCAGTTGTGTCTGACTCTTTGCAAACCCATGGACTGCAGCATGCCAGGCTTTCCTGTCCATCACCAGCTCCTGGAGTTTACTCAAACTCATGTCCATTGAGTTGGTGATGCCATCCAACCATCTCATCCTCTGTTGTCCCTTCTCCTCCTGCCTTCAATTTTTCCCAGTGTCAAGGTCTTTTCCAGTGAGTCAGTTCTTCGCATCAGATGGCCAAAGTACTGGAGTTTCAGCTTTAGCATCAGTCCTTTCAATGAATATTGAGGACTGATTTCCTTTAGAGCAGACTGGTTGGATCTCCTTATAATCCAAGAGACTCTCAAGAGCCTTCCCCAACACCACAGTTCTCAAAAGCATCATTTTTTGGCACTCAGTTTTCTTTATAGTCTCAGCTCTCCTTACACGACTACTGGAAAAACTGTAGCTTTGACTAGATGGACCTTTGTTGGCAAAGTAATGTCTCTGCTTTTAATATGCTGTCTGGGTTGATCATAGCTTTTCTTCCAAGGAGTAAGCATCTTTTAATTTCATGGCAGCAATCACCATCTGCAATGATTTTGGAGCCCCCCAAAATAAAGTCTGTCACAGTTTCCATTGTTTTCCCATTTATTTTCCATGAGGTGATGGGACCAGATGCCATGATCTTAGTTTTCTGAATGTTGAGTTGTAAGCCAACTTTTTCACACTCCTCTTTCACTTTCATCAAGAGGCTCTTTAGCTCTTCTTCACTTTCTGCCATAAGGGTGGTGTCATATCTGCTTATCTGAGGTTACTGATACTTCTCGCGGCAGTCTTGATTCCAGCTTGTCCTTCATCCAGCCTGGCATTTCACATGACATACTCTACATAGAAGTTAAATAAGCAGGGTGCCAATATACAGCCTGGACATACTCCTCTCCCGATTTGGAACCATTGAAGTGTAGTTGATTTAAAATGTTGTGTTAACATTTTAAAATTTCAAGTGTGTTAATTTCAAGTGTATAAGAAAGTGATTCATTTACATTTATATACATTTTCTTTTTCAAATTGTTTTCCCTTAGAGGTTATTATAAGATACTGTGTATATAAATCCTTTTTTTAACCTATTTTGTATATAGTAATGTGTATCTATTAATCCCAAACTTCTATTTATCTGTACCCCCTCCACTGATTACAGTTCTATTAAAATGAAGACAATCAATTTTGCAGTTATCTGTGGATGAACGAATCACAAGCTGATACATGAAGCCTGAAATGAAAGATTATTTGAGGGCGGTTGACTGGATTAATTGTTAATCTTATGGCTTTAAAAAGGGTAAAAACAAATCTTTTTGTCTCAATGTGTAGGAGGAAAAACAGGCCAGGAGAAAGCCATTCTCATTAATAAAGAAATAAGAGACAAAGTTAATTTTAATTCTGAAGTGGATAGATGAGAACACTTTATAAGAAAAATGAGGACAGTTGGTATTGACACCTAGAAAGTAATAAAGAGGAAACTGAAAGAATAGAGGGAAGAGAAGACATAGGCAAGAGATCCCTACTCTGATTTCCAGCCTCACGTGGGGTGAAATAAATCCGTTGTCCTAAGACTTTTTGTAATATTTATTTTTATTTATTTGTTTGATTTTATCAAGTCTTGGCTGTAGCATGTGGGATCTAATTCCCCAACCAGGGTTGAACCAGGGCCCCCTGCAGTGTCACTGTGGAGTCTTAGCCACTGGACACCACGGAAGTCCTAAGACGTCCTTGAATAATGATACTTCTGTTTGCAATGAGAACATAGATGTGGCTGTCCAAGGCAAGCATGTTTCTAAGAAGGATTCTTTTGAGTGGAACCAGAGACCTCTAATAAAGTTGTATTTTGCCTTTGTAGGAACTTAATTCCTTCTTCCAAAAGGCAGCTAAAGCAAGCTGCAGCCAACAGTGGTGCCACTTCACCGGTTTCATAAAAACTGATTTTTGCAGGCCTATATATGGTCAAGCAAAACAAATACTTAAACAAAATCATTTGGTGATTGCATTTGTCTATAAAGACAAAAAATGAAGTCAGGTCAGTACATCTGCTATTGTTTATAGCAGAAGTTGGCAAACTTCTTCTGCAAACGGCCAGATAATATATATTTTGGGGCTTTACAGGCCACAGGGTTTGTCACAAACACAGTAAATCCCCTGCATACAAATATTCAGTTTACTACCTTTCAAAGACAAGAATGTGCACTCCAACAACATCAGGTGTGAGTGAAACTACAGCTTGCCCTCAGTCTCCTATTGCTGACGATCCTTAAGCTTTATCATCTCTCTCCTCCGCTCCCTCCTCTAGTCAGTAACTCTTGCCTGTTCACTTGATGACAGCCCCTGTGTGACAGCTGTTGTACTGTACTTCTGTACTTTTCATTTTTGTTGTTGCTGTTCATTTGCTCAGTCGTGTCTGACTTTTTGCAACCCCATGGACTGCAGCACACTAGGCTTCCCTGTCCTTCACCATCTCCTGGATCCTGCTCAAACTCATGCATTGAGTTGGTGATGCTATCCAACCATCTCATCTTCTCTCATCCCCTTTTCATCCTGCCTTCAATCTCTTCCAGCATAAGGGTCATTTCTAATGAGTTGGCTCTTTGCATCAGGTGGCCAAAGTATTGGAGCTTCAACTTCAGAGTCAGTCCTTCCAATGAATATTCAGGGTTGATTTCCTTTAGGATGGACTGGTTGGATCTCCTTGCAGTCCAAGGGACTCTCAAGAGTCTTCTCCAATACCACAGTTCAAAAGCATCAATTCTTTGGTGCTCAACTTTCTTTATAGTCCAACTCTCACATCCAGGACATGACTACTGGAGAAACCATAGCTTTGACTCTATGGACCTTTGTTGACAAACTAATGTCTCTGCTTTTTAATATGCTGTCTAGGTTTGTCATAGCTTTTCTTCCAGGGAGCAAGCCTCTTTTAATTTCATGGCTGCAGTCTCCACCCACAGTGATTTTAGAGCTCTCAAAAATAAAGTCTGTCACTGTTTCCATTGTTTTCCTGTCTATTTGCCATGAAGTAATGGGACCAGATGCCATGATGTTAGTTTTTTGAATGTTGAGTTTTAACCCAACTTTTTCAATCTATTCTTTGACCTTCATCAAGAGGCTCTTTAATTCCATATCCGGTTCTAACTGTTGCTTCTTGATCTGGAAACAGGTTTCTCAGGAGGCAGAAAAGGTAGTCTGGAATTCCCATCCCTTTGAGAATTTTCCACAGTTTGTTATGATTCACACAGTCAAAGGCTTTAGCATAGTCAATGGAGCAGAAGTAGATGTTTCTCTAATTCCCTTGCTTTTTCTGTGATCCAATGGATGTTGGCAATATGATCTCTGATTTCTCTGCCTTTTCCAGCTTGTACATCTGGAAGTTCTTGGTTCACATACTGTTGAAGCCTCAGTTGAAGGAATTTGAGCATTACCTTGCTAGCATGTGAAATGAGCACAATTGTATGGTAGTTTGGACCTCTTTTTTTGGCATTTCTCTTCTTTGGGATTGGAATAAAACTGACCTTTTCCAGTCCTGTGGCCACTGCTGAGTTTTCCAAATTTGCTGGCATATGGAGTGCAGCACTTTCACAGCATCATCTTTTAGGATTTGAAATAGCTGAGCTGGAATTCCATCATCTCCACTAGCTTTGTAATAATGCTTTCTATGGAGAAGGAAATGGCAACAACCCACTCCAGTATTCTTGCCTGGAGAATCCCATGGACAGTGGAGTTGGCAGGGTGCTGGGTTCCAGCCCCGGTGGATCCAGGGAATTCGAAGGGTGGATGGAGTCGGCGAGGAAAAAACTTATTTATTACGTGGAAGACCAATAAAATTCCAGACAAGGAATTTGCACCATCTACGTTGGGCCATCGGCATTCGCTTGAATATCTAAAGGTGCCTCGCCTTAGGCTCCCTTTCGCACGGGTCTTAACAGCCACAACAAGTAAGTAGACTTGGCGAGCCTCCGTGCCCCAGATGGGAATTCAGCCTGAAATCAAAGTAAAGAGGAGAGGGAGGGAAAGGGAGAAAAGGAGAGAGAGAGAGAAACACGGGGGGTGGGGGGGGGGGGGGGGTGGGAGGGGGGGAGAAACCAGTCCAGCGACTGGCTCCATCCTCTGTTGTCTAGAAAGGCCTTTTATACCTTTTTTTGTACATAGAGATCAATGGGTAATACAAAATTATGCAGCATTAGCAGTCCAGACTCTCATCAAAACCAGGCTTTTCTCTCTGCATACCTAATTGTATACACAAGTCTTAGGTGATTTACATCATCTTCTGGCCAAAAAGGGCCAATGAACAATTTACAGCCTTTTTTCTGATAAGGGTTTGTCAACCAGAAGACTTATTTGTGTTGATCTTCCCAAAGTCTGGTGCCATTCTCAGAAAGCACTAAATAAAGTTACATTCTTACATAGCAAGGACACAAGAGGAGTGCAAAGAGAAGTAATTAACTCAAAAGTCTAGTGTTGCTAACATCAGAACTACTATATATCTTTTTCCATATCCCATTTACATTGATTAACATCCTCCCAGGTGCCTAAAAGATAAAGAATATGGAGGCCTGGCAGCAGTCATTGAACCAACAGTGAAAACCCTCTACCAATATAATTTTTAACTCTTTAGAAAAGGCTCTGTATCTTTAAGATGCTTTTAAGCTTTGTGCCTCTCGCAGTTGGGGGGCTGTAAGCAATTCACAAGCTGTAAGAGGTCCGGGGGACCTGTTAGGCAAGCTAGAGAGCTATCAGAGGGGTTTAACTGAAACATCCCTTTCAAATGCAGAAGACTAAAGCCCTGAGTTGACTTTTTTCCAGAGAATATCAGAAAAGTGGAAAAGCAGAGTACAAAAGCCAGCAGATTTTTGTTTTTTTTTGTTGGGGTACATGCTCAGGAAATTCCAGGGGGACCCCTGAAGTCTGATCACGACCTTGCATATGTCAGCTTCCTTCCTCATGACCTTGTCATGGGCGGGATTCCTCACACTGGCTTCCGGCATTAGGGAACAGTCCATGAGGTCACAAAGAATGGGACACAACTGAGCGACTAAGCACCAGCACAATGCTTCCTGAGGCCCACTTGCGTTCACACTCCAGGATGTCTGGCTCTAGGACACACCGTTGTGGTTATCTGGGTCATTAAGACCTTTTTTTTATAGTTCTTCAGTGTGTTCTTGCCACCTCTTCTTAATATCTCTCGATTCTATAAGGTCCATACTGTTTCTGTCCTTTATTGTGCCCGTCTTTGCATGAAATGTTCTCTTGCTATCTCTTGAAGAGATCTCTATTGTTTTCCATTCCATTGTTTTCCTCTATTTCTTTGCATTGTTCACTTACTCTTATCTGTTTTTGCTATTCTTTGAAACTCTGAATTCAGATGGATATCTTTTCTTTTCTCCTTTGCCTTTCCCTTCTCTTCTTTGCTCAGCTATTTGTAAGGCCTCCTTTTGCCTTGCTGCATTTTCCCCCCCTTGGGGATTGTTTTGGTCACCTCCTCCTGTTCAATGTTATGAACCTCCGTTCATAGTTTGATACCTAGGCTAACTTTGTTGGACTTAACAAACAAATCAGACTATGAACATGCTCTTGGAACAGTACTCATTTATATGTGAGAGACTTACTGTACTAACTGCTGTTGTAGCACAAAGCAGCCATAGGGAATCGATAAACAGATAGGTATGTCACTTTCCAGTCCAAGTTTATTGACAAAAAAAAAAAGCAGCTGCTGAATTTGGCCTACAGATCATAGTTTGCTGACACCTGGCCTAGAATATCTGGGAGCCTGGGATGTAGGCCCAAGATTATTGTTCCAGAAACAGTTTACCAAAGATGCTATGAAAAAGATTCAGAGGCTTAGAAAGTAGAAGTTGTTAGTTGAATTAAATTTACGGTAAAGAATGTTAGCTGATCTGTTTACCAGCATGCTTCTACATAATTGTGGTTCTTCAAGACTGCAAGGATTGTGTTCAGCCCTGCACTTTTAACAATTAATGTACTTAATGATATGCACTTTCCCCACTACACGCAGATATGTATTTTTGGGAAGTAGTACATTAAAAATGAGACCTCCCTTACTTACGCCTTGTCCTTTTCTGCTCTTGAATTCTAAAATCTGTTTTGTTAGTTTTTCCTCTTCACAAAAAGAAGACATGGTGAAAATTGAATTGGGAAAGAGAGGAAATAAATCATATCAGAAGTAGAACTAATTAGGAGATTCAAGCCTAAAGAATTAGAATGAGGAAGGGGCAAAATTTTAAATGATAGGAAACTTATTCATGCATATATATGTTTATTTAAGTGATCAATTAAAGCCCTACTGTGTGCTAGACTTCAAGACAGGCACTGTAAAGGGCAAAGAAAGTATAAAAATGTGTCAGGATTTTCTTCTTCAACAAGGAACACAGGAAAAATTGCATCCCTTATGGATGAAACTGAGAGCTGTAACACAATTTGGAAAAATTAGTTTCTCTTTTTATAAATACTGGGCATTCAGCTTTTGGCCTAGGGGAGTTTAGCCTAAAATGATTTAACCAAGCTTCATTTTTCAAGCAGAAGCTGAAAGGTGAGCATCTTTTTTAATCCCAGTGAAACCTATTGGTGAATATTGCAAAAAACCCTCAGTCTTCTTAATTCTTTATATTTTCTTTTTTTCCCCAGTGATAACCAACAGTAGTGGAAATCAAGGCCCAAAGAAAGTTGTTGGTCTTTTATAGCATTTTAAATGTCTTTGATGAAGGAAGGTGGAAATACAAGCCTGACAACCTTAACAGTATGAAGACTCAAAATCTACCTGTGTTTAACTTTTAAATGATCATCAGGTGGCAGGAAATGGTATCCTGTGCAAACTAGTATACATAAGATGGATAAACAACAAGGTCCTACTATAAAGCACAGGGAACTATATTCAACGTCCTGTGTTAAACCAGAATGGAAAACAAGATTTATGTGTGTATCTGTGAGTGTGTGTGTGTGTGTTTGTATGTGTGTGTGTGTGTGTGTGTGTAGCAACTGAGTCACTTTGTAGTACAATAGAAATTAACACAACATTGTATTGGGTTGGCCAAAAAGTTCATTCAGGTTTTTGCATATGATGGTCTAGAAAAGCCTAAATGAACTTGAACTTTTTTGCCATCCCAAAAAACCAATCATACTTTAATAAAATTAAAAATAAGATTAAATCCTGGGTCACGGGCCAAGTGTTGGCATGTCAGCAGACTTTGTCTTATCTTACACTTGGCTCAGGTAAAAAAATAAAATAAAATAAAATAAAAATGAGATAAAAATGCAAGTCACAACAGTGGCCTGCAGTGTAGCACAGAGAACTGTACTCAATATTTTGTAATAACGTATGACTCAGACATTAAACAATCTGCCTGCAATGCAGGAGACTCAGGCTCAATCCTGGGTTAGGAAGATCTCCTGGAGAAGGGCATGGCCACCCACTGCAGTATTCTTGCCTGGAGAATCCCATGGACAGAGGGGCCTGGCAGGCTACAGTCCATGGGATCACAAAAGTCGGACAGGAGTGAGCAACTTTCACTTTCATAAGGGAAAAGAATCTGGGAAAGAATGGATGTACACCTTGCTGTATACCTGAATCTAAAACAATGCTGAAAATCAACTATAGTTGAATTAAAAAAATTTTTTAAAGAAATGGTATCATAGAATATTACAGTCCTTGTCTTGTCTCCATCACATAGTTCAGTTCAGTCGCTGTAGTGTCCAACTCTTTGCAATCCCATGGACTGCAAGCCAGGCTTCCCTATCCACTACCAACTCCTGAAGCTTGCTCAAGCTCAAATTTATGTCCATTGAGTCGGTGATGCCATCCAGCCATCTCATCCTCAGTCATCCCCTTCTCCTCCTGACTTCAATCATTCCCAGCATCAGGGTCTTTTCAAATGAGTCAGTTCTTTGTATCAGGTGGCCAGGGTATTGGGGTTTCAGCTTCAGCATCAGTCTTTCCAATGAATATTCAAGACTAATTTCCTTTAAGACAGACTGGTTGGACCTCCTTGCAGTCCAAGGGACTCTCAAGAGTCTTCTCCAACACCACAGTTCAAAAGCATCAATTCTTTGGTGCTCAGCTTTCTTTATAGTCCAACTCTTCTCATCCATACATGACTACTGGAAAAACTATAGCTTTGACTAGATGGACCTTTGTTGGCAAAGGACTGTCTCTGCTTTTTAATATGCTATCTAGGTTGGTCATAACTTTTCTTCCAAGGAGCAAGTGTCTTAATTTCATGGCCACAGTCACCATCTGCAGTGATTTTGAAGCTCAAGAAAATAAAGTCTGTCACTGTTTCCATTGTTTCACCATCTATTTGCCATGAAGTGGTAGGACCAGATGCCATGATTAAGCTTTTTTCTTTTAATTTAAAAAGAACTTTAAAATTTCAGTTTTTCTGTTATTACAGAACATGTCAAATTGATGACATGCCCCGCTTCTGGTGTGGAGACCAGCAATGGGGTGTAGTGGGGTAAGGGTAACAGTGAAGCCTGATAGATGTTATGGATTGAGTTTTGAGCTGATAAAGTGATGAAAGTCCTAACTCCCCAGGACCTCAGAATGTGGCATTATCTGGAAAAAGGTCTTTCCATTGAGTTAAAATGAGGGCATCAGAGTGGGCTCTAATGCAGTATGACTGGTGTCCTTCCTTACTAAAAGGGGAAATGTAGACACAGAGGCAGAAAGACAGACATGGACGCAGGGTGCATGCCGTGTGGAAATGGAGGCAGAGATCAGATCAGGATGACGAATCTAAAACCAGTGCACCCCAGAGACGGCCAGCAGATCAGCAGAAGCTAGGTGACCCCTCACAGCCTCAGAAAGAAAAGCAACACCTGATCACGTCTGCATTTCGAGCTTCCGTCCTGGGTGCAAAACCTGCCTGTTGTTTAAGCGACTCTGTCTGTGGTACTTTGTCGTAGCCCAGGCATTTGGGATAAGGCAGGTCAAGCCAAGGAGGTATGTTGACATGCACAGTTCTCTACAATTTTGAAAGATCATCATTTTACATTTTACAAGACCACCTATTTTATTTCCAATTTTTGAGGGATTATTTAGTATGTTGACAGCATGGAGGAAGGGGTGAATCTTATTTTAGGTTAACATCTGTCCCTTTTGGCATGGCTGAAATGAACATGGTTTCATCTGTTCCTTGGTCATCAATCCCTACAGACCACTGTCTTTTTATTTCTTTATTCTAATGGGGCTTCTGCAAGTCTAGATCTCTGCCATCAACTTTCTTTACTGTCTGGGTTACAGGAAATAATTCATATTTTTTTCAAGTTGCTTAGGGTGATGGGCAACTGATTAGGGCTGTTCAAAATCTTTTACCACCTGTTTAGAATATGAGGGTGTATAGACCTCATCTAACTGCCAAGGCTAGGGTTTCACTTGGGAACTCTGGGGGGCTGTTTCGGGCTTTTGCCTATACTCATTACCTGAACATTTCTACACTGTCTCCTTCTAAGTGCATTTTGCCTTTGTATTTAATGGTGAGAATTACTGCCTTCTTGCGCTGTACTTGGTTGTAAACCAATATGAGTTTCCTGGCTTCTTTATATCAGTTTCTTGTTCTTGGAATTTGGGCATTTGATTAATGCCAGTGGGGAGATTTCCCAGGTTCCCACAACAGATTCATCATTCTTTTTAAGTACATGTGGAACTTTTATGAAAATTGACAGTAAATGGATCCAAACACAAGTCTCATAAAGTATCAAATGGCTGTTGGACTTCCCTCGTGGTCCAGTGGCTAAGATTCTGTGCTACCAATGTACGGGGCTCAGGTTTGATCCCTGGTCAGGGAACTAGATCCTACATGCTGCAACTAAGAGTTCATATGCCGAAATGAAGACTAAAGATCCCACACGCTGCATCTGAGACCTGCTACAGCCAAAGAAATAAATATGTATTTTTGAAAAATTAGTTTAAAAATTTGTGAATGACATTACTTTGCCGACTAAGGTCCGTCTAGTCAAGGCTATGGTTTTTCCAGTGGTCATGTATGGATGTGAGAGTTGGACTGTGAAGAAGGCTGAGTGTGGAAGAATTGATGCTTTTGAAGTGTGGTGTTGGAGAAGACTCTTGAGAGTCCCTTGGACTGCAAGGAGATCCAACCAGTCCATTCTGAAGGAGATCAACCCTAGGATTTCTTGGGAAGGAATGATGCTAAAGCTGAAGCTCCAGTCCTTTGGCTACCTCATGAGAAGAGTTGACTCATTGGAAAAGACTCTGATGCTGGGAGGGATTAGAGGCAGGAGGAGAAGGGGACGACCGAGGATGAGATGGCTGGATGGCATCACTGACTCGATGGACGTGAGTCTGAGTGAACTCTGGGAGATGGTGATGGACAGGGAGGCCTGGTGTGCTGCGATTCATGGGGTCGCAAAGAGTCAGACACGACTGAGCGACTGAACTGAACTGAACTGATGGTCATTCAGAATATTTTTCTCTGATGAAGATAACATTTTTGCTAGAAATCAAATAGCATAAAATTATAAGAAAGCCCACATGTTTGAAAATTTTAAAAAGATACTTCATATTTGTATTATAATTTTCATATCTTTTCCTTTCTCTTTCCCCAGAATTTCTAATTGCCTTTGGTTTTTGTTGGTATTGATAAAAAAGAATAATTGTCTTTTGCATACTCTCAAGTTAACTGGGAACTTTGGTCATATTTTATGTTATTTCTCCTTTTTTCCCCCAGAGACATTTCTTCTAAAACACTTCAGACCCTACCTCATTCAGGATGGGGTATTCTCTAAGTCTCCTGCCTAGCTCCCATCCTAGGTTGGACCTTTATTTCCTGAAACTTAATTTTTTTTTCTCTTTCTTATGTTCTTAGTTGCTTTGCTAACAATAACTTCAATAATTCCCCCAAAAGCAAGACATAAATTTTCTGAGTTTCTATATGTTTAGCTGAGACTTCATTCCACTGTCACATTTGATTGATATTTTGGTAAATTACAGAATTCTGGAATTAAAATGTTTTCTAACTTTGACAGCATTGATCCATTTTCTTCTAGCATGAAGAAAGACAGGTGAAAAAATTCTACTGTGTTTGATGCTTTTATAGGTAACATATTTACTTACCTGGAATTTTTCTTTCTTTATAGACATTTTAAGAATCCTCTTGTTCTACTTGAAGTTTCAAGTTAATGAGAATTTTTCTGAGTCTAGGACTTTTTATATCATCTTCTTAGCTGTTCTTATGCCCTTTAAGCCCCCAAACACATTTTATTTTATACCTCAAGGACATTATTTTATTTCTTTGATAATTTCGTTTCTTTCAAATTTTGTTTTTCTGTTCTTCTTAAATAAGTTCCTGGTGTTTTGATTTTAGGCTCCTGATTATTTCTCCATGTCTCACATATTCTCTGTCCTGTATTTTTCCTTTGAGTACAGTGTTGCTGTTGTTGAGTTGCTAAGTCATGTCTGACTCTTTGTGACCTCATGGCCTGTAGCATGGCCTGACTCATAGCTTCATTGAGTTATGCAAGCGCCTTAGCCATGAAAAGGCTGTGATCCATGAAGGAGATTGAGTGTAGTGATTAAGAGCAAGGCATGGGAGACAGACTCACGCAGTTTGGCCCTAGTTGGGTCTTCCTCTATCAGTTCTGGTTTAAAGTGGGTCGCTGGTTTACCGCTTCACCTATTTTACAACTCCCAGGTGGTGCTAGTGGTAAAGAACCTGCCTGCCCGTGCTTAAATGTGTTAACATTTCTTATCTGATGATCCCTTTATGTTGTATGTGCTTTTTCTTACATACTGTGTAAACATATACATATTGTATACATATGTACATCTCAGTGTGTGGCATGAAGCACAGTGTTGGTAGGTTTTCAGTCTGCCAGCTTGAACTAGAAGCTTCTTTTCTTTAATTTTGAGTTCATTGAGTTTACATTGAGTACATATTTTTAATCATTTCTACCTTCTAATTCTATAAATTTGTTAAATCATTACTTGTTTTTCTCTGTTATGCTCTGATGGTTCTTGTTTTTTAAGTTACTATATTTTTGGCTGTGCTGGGCCTTTTGCTGCTGTCTGCTTGCTTTCTCTAGTTGCAGTGAGCAGGGTTCCTTTTCTTTGTGATGCATGGGCTTCCTATGGCAGGGCTTCTCTTGCTGTGGAGCATGTGGTCCAGAGCACATGGGCTCAGTAGTTGTGGCACAAGGGCTTAGTTGCTCTACAGCATGGGGGACTGTCCCAGACCAGGGGTCAAACCTGTGTCCCCTGTGTTGTCAAGCAAATTCTTTACCACTGGACCACCAGAGAAGTATCCTGCACCAGAGTTCTTATTGTTATTTGTTCTCTCTCTATGCTTTTACTGATAACTCACTTTTGGTTTTTTGTTTTTGTTCTTCTTCATTTTCTCCTGTGGAGCCATGACTTTGTTGTTGCTATTCAGTCACTAAGTGATGACCCATTTTTTGCACCCTCATAGACTGTAGCACCCCAGGTTCCTCCGTCCTCCACTATTGATAGCATGTTGGATTCATGATCTCCAAAGAAGATTTAGCATCAGGATCAGGGACCATGCTTGATCACTCAAGAGCTTTAGTTTGTTTTATTAAAGTAAGAAAAAGGACAGAGAAAGTGTCAACTAAAAAAAATGTACAACTTGAGAGGTGTGAGTTAAGTTTTATTTGGGGCACAATGAGGCCTGCAGCCCGGGAGGCAGCATCTCAGAGAGCTCTGAGAGCCTGCTCCAAGGTTTTGGTGAAGGGAGAGTGCAATGCCATGAAGCGCTCATTTTACAAAAGGATCTGATGTCACTATGAAGGGATTTAGTGCTTCTCTAAATATAAGAAGATGAAAGGATTGAGATCATAAAATCTGTTCTTAAAAAGATCCAACTATCTAAAGAGCTGTCCCACCAGATTCTCTGGAGCACAGAGTGCCTCCCTCCACCCTGAACTCCCTCTGGGGCTGCTGAAGGCCAACAGCTGTAGCAGCATGGGGCTCAACCTCGGTAGAGGCAGATGGCAAACACCTTTCTTGTTCCGTCATTGGCAATGGTCTTGGTATGTGCCAGTTTGTAGTTGACACGGCCCCCTCACAGTCATAAATCCAACCATACTTTGTGGAGCATTTCGTGACCATTTTGTCCCACGTTGCTGGGAAGGCTCGTTCCCAGTTAGGTCTAGTAGTCAAAAGATCTCTAATAGTCAAAGATCTCTGGACACCTGTCATCTAGTTATGGTCCAGGAAGGTATTCCCTCTTGTTGCATCTTTTCATACCTGCTGCTGCTGCTGCTAAGTCACTTCAGTCGTGTCCAACTCTGTGCAACCCCATAGATGGCAGCCCACCCGGCTCTCCCGTCCCTGGGATTCTCCAGGCAACAACACTGGAGTGGGTTGCCATTTCCTTCTCCAATGCATGAAAGTGAAAAGTGAAAGTGAAGTCATGTCCGACTCCTAGCTATCCCGTGGACTGCAGCCTACCAGGCTGCTCCATCCATGGGACCTTCCCAGCAAGAGTACTGGAGTGGGTTGCCATTGCCTTCTCCACTTTTTACACCTAGAGGTACACTATTATAATCATTGATCATATATCAAGCTATACATTTGATCAACTGCTTCAAGTCTAGTCATCATTTCCATTGGAGGCTCAGTCATACACTTTGGTAATACAAGAAATAATAATCTTGTCAAACAAGCAAAATACAAAAGGTATAGTTAATAACATTAATGGAATTAAAGGTAAATATTTTAGCCATGAACCTCCCACCCCAAACCAGTGTTTTTTTTTTTGTTTTTTTTGTTTTTTTTAAAGATCATCAAGACTGGGGAATGGGTTACTTAAAGCAGAAATCTAATTTTTCTTGTGGTTCAAATGTGTTACATTAAAGGATTTATCAGCTATAAAAATATAGCATTCAGTTTGAATTATTTCACAGATATCTCCCTGAGATGTTGTAAGGTGTCAAGGCCTTGCAGTTGTATAGCACTGAATTTCTCATCATAGAGATCTCAGAATTCAACAGGCTAATAGTCACGTTACTGTCATTTAAAGATTATGAGAGTTAAGGCTTCGATGCAGCCCAGTTACATTCTCTAACCTCAACGAAGGTGCACGCACGCACGCACGCACGCGCACACACACACACACACACACACACACGCACACACAGATAACTGCTAAATGGTCATGCCAGTAGAATACAGATCTTTGACCTGTTGGGATCATACCAATGGTAGATTGGTTAGGGTTACCTCTAATTTGTTAACATGTATGACCTTAAATTCATGGGGATCCAGGCTATAACTTTGTATCCATCCCTGTAGATGTGAAGGCCATAAATTAGTACCACAAACCCACTGAGTTCCATACCAATCACTCTCTCTAAGGGTAAAAATAGACATAGTTCATAAAGTACCCAGCCTTGTCTCATAATTACCAGGCTGATCATTTTTAGTATGACTTAACCCTTTCCAACGTTGAGGAGCTTTTAAACTTAATTGACCATAGTCTTGTGTTAACCATGTAGATCCACCCCATAATTATGGTAGTTTTCCTTTTAATAGATGAAAGGTTAATTTTTTTACTGAGACTTGGCTCATCACTCTGAGTTTGAATGACCCTAAGAGAAAACTTAAATCTATGGCCAGCAACAGAGCAGGTATTATGAATTGGCCAGGTGACAGGATCCCATCTAGTAATATCATGAATAGATAGAACAGGACTGAACACCCATCTAAAATAAATTTCCTAGGGGGTATCCAATCAGAGCCCTAGACGACAGAAATCCACCAAGGTAACCCAGAAGTACTAGACAAAGGTAATTGGCCAGAACTCAACAATTGGATTGCATTTTAAACTAGCATAGAATCATGTCCATTATGGAAAATATTTGATTGAAAGGCATATGTACAAAGAATCAAGAAAACATTATAAATTATCATACAAATCTGATCAGCATCTTGGGCAAGCTATCGACTTCTGATGCTGTCTTCTTCTCCTCCTCTGTTTAAGCATGCTTTAAGGTAAGTCTGAGGTCAGCAGGCCTCTCTATGGACCAGTCCAGCTTAGAGGCCTTTGGAAGTGGGAGTTAACCCAAGAGTCAGTTTATCTTCAGTTTCACTGGGTATGAGCTAGTTTAGAGTACCTGATAGAAAGGTCCTTCCATCCAGGTTGGAGACAGTTCTTTAAATTATGTCTTCTTCCAGTCTTGATTGCAAGTCATGTGTGAGACATCTGACCTTCATCCAAAGACAGATTACTGAGATAAGCTTCAGAAACAACCCTAGAGTGTCCTTTAATAATTCAATTAAAGTTTACATTAATATGCCCTAATAGCAAAGAATGATCCAGGAAATGATTCTTAGTAGATACATACCTCCATTAACAAATTGGGATTTAACATTCATTGAAACATCTCTTTCTCCCTAAAATCAATATCATATTTTACCAAATATAACCTAATTAAGACATGTTTGTAATACAGGTCTGGTCTCAATAAACTTGGCCTGATGATTTATATAACCGTAAAGCAAAGGAGAAAAGGAAAGATATAAGCATCTGAATGCAGAGTTCCAAAGAATAGCAAGAGATAAGAAAGCCTTCCTCAGTGATCAAAGCAAAGAAATAGAGGAAAACAAAAGAATGGGAAAGACTAGAGATCTCGTCAAAAAAATTCGAGATACCAAGGGAACATTTCATGCAAAGATAGGTTCCATAAAGGACAGAAATTGTATGGACCTAACAGAAGCAGAAGATATTAAGAAGAGGTGGCAAGAATACACAGAAGAACTATACAAAAAAGATCTTCAAGACCAAGATAATCATGATGGTATGACAACTCACCTAGAGCCAGACATCCTGAAATGTGAAGTCAAGTGGGTCTTAGAAAGCATCACTACAAACAAAGATAGTGGAGGTGATGGAAATCCAGTTGAGCTATTTCAAACCCTGAAAGATGATGCTGTGAAAGTGGTGCACTCAATATGCCAGCAAATTTGGAAAACTCAGCAGTGACCACAGGACTAGGAAAGGTCAGTTTTCATTCCAATCCCAAAGAAAGGCACTGCCAAAGAATGCTCTAACTACCGCACAGTTGCACTCATCTCACATGCTAGTAAAGTAATGCTCAAAATTCTCCAAGCCAGGCTTCAGCAGTACGTGAACCGTGAACTTCCAGATGTTCAAGCTGGTTTTAGAAAAGGCAGAGGAACCAGAGATCAAATTGCCAACATCTGCTGGATCATGGAAAAAGCAAGAGAGTTCCCTCAAATCATCTATTTCTGCTTTATTGACTATGCCAAAGCCTTTGACTGTGTGGATCCCAATAAACTGTGGAAAATTCTGAAAGTGGTGGGAATACCAGACCACCTGACCTGCCTCTCGAGAAACCTATATGCAGGTCAGGAAGCAACAGTTAGAACTGGACATGGAACAACAGACTGGTTCCAAATAGGAAAAGGAGTATGTCAAGGCTCTATATTGTCACCCTGCTTATTTAACTTATATGCAGAGTACATCATGAGAAATGCTGGGCTGGATGAAGCACAAGCTGGAATCAAGATTGCCAGGAGAAATGTCAAGACACGCAGATGACACCACCCTTATGGCAGAAAGTGAAGAGGAACTAAAAAGCCTCTTGATGAAAATGAAAGAGGAGAGTGAAAAAGTTGGCTTAAAGCTCAACATTCAGAAAACGAAGATCATGGCATCTGGTCCCATCACTTCACACGAAATAGATGGGGAAACAGTGGAAACAGTGTCAGACTTCATTTTTGGGGGCTCCAAAATCACTTCAGATGGTGATTGCAGCCATGAAATTAAAAGACACTTACTCCTTGGAAGAAAAGTTATGACCAACCTAGATAGCATATTCAAAAGTAGAGACATTACTTTGCTGACTAAGGTCCGTCTAGTCAAGGCTATGGTTTTTCCTGTGGTCATGTATGGATGTGAGAGTTGGACTGTGAAAAAGCTGAGCACTGAAGAATTGATGCTTTTGAACTGTGGTGTTGGAGAAGACTCTTGAGAGTCTCTTGGACTGCAAGGAGATCAGACCAGTCTATCCTAAAGGAGACCAGTCCTGAGTGTTCATTGGCAGGACTGATGCTGAAGCTGAAACTCCAGTACTTTGGCCACCTCATGTGAAGAGTTGACTCATTGGAAAAGACCCTGATCCTGGGAGGGATTGGGGTCAGGAGGAGAAGTGGACGACAGAGGATGAGATGGCTGGATGACATCACCTACTTGATGGACATGAGTTTGGGTAAACTCTGGGAGTTGGTGATGGACAGGGAGGCCTGGTATGCTGCGATTCATGGGGTTGCAAAGAGTTGGACACGACTGAGCAACTGAACTGAATTGAACTGAATTAATCATAGACATTTTTCCTTTGCTGAGTCTCAGACTGAACTTTTAAAATAAAACCTTTCATGGCTAGGAAAGTCATGCCAAAGGCTTATCGCAGATTTTGCCTAACAGATCTAAGTAAATTCCTCCTTTCTCAAGGTCTCCAAAATTCCTTGAGATTTCTGTACCTGTTATTGAGATAACCTTCCTAATTTATCTGATAAAGCAACTGGAAACTAAAAGCTTCCAGTCTCTGGAGGGTTCAGATAGAGAGAAGAGATAAATGTTTCAATTTGTTTATAAAATACAATTTTAACAAATTATTGTAATAATTAGTTTGAAGGGAATGTTTTTGTTTTTTCTTACACTTGGAAAACACAGATTCAAATCAGTAATTTTCCAGATAGAAACCGTAAAAGTTATAAGCATATTCACCAGGTCATTCAGTCCTTTTATTAACCTTTGTGAAGTCATCCAGTTTTCTATTAGAATCCTTACCCAGTTCAGAAACTGATATTTATCCAAAAGTTCTTTTTAGAAATCTTTTTGAAGAGGCAAAACATGGTTAGTGCTATGACAGTATTTTGAGATAGTAACTAGAATTATACCTGATAACATTTTACTCAAACATATCAGAATTTTAGGAACTCCATATAGTTTCTAGGATATCTATATTAGTAACATTTACCATACAATATAACCCAAGACATATTACTCGCTTGACAATACCCATCCCCCTCCCCACCGTGTAATTCTGTCTACAAAATGAACCTAATTAGTGTAGTATGTCTCTTTGGGATGTTTCAGGGGCCCTCTGAAGCATCCCAAAGTTAGCTAGAAATCTTCATTAGAATGAGTTAGGAAGCTTTGTCAACAAATATCAAAAGTTTTATAATAGATAGGATTATAGGTCATTGTGAAACAATAACTATTCACTTAGCCAAAGTAACAATAAAGGATTTCAGAACAGATCATTTAAGAGATAAAGAAACTTATTATCAAAGGCAGTCAATATCTGAAGAAAAGGTGTCCCCTTAACAGAGAGAAAAGCTAATTTCAAGTTTTTGCACCAGCTTCCCTGGTGGCTCAGAGGTTAAAGTGTCTGCCTGCAAGGTGGGAGACCCAGGTTCAATCCCTGGGTCAGGAAGATCCCCTGGAGAAGGAAATGGCAACCCACTCCAGTATTCTTACCTGGAGAATCCCATGGACGGAGGAGCCTGGTAGGTTACAGTCCACGGGGTCGCAAAGAGTCGGACACGACTGAGCGACTTCACTTTCACTTTACTTAAATGGTAAATTTAATTAAATTTATTTTAAAATTAGTCCTAACCATATACAAGACTCTTTCCTCATGGTTCATTTTTCACAAACCCTATCACTTTCTGTCCCCACGACTGTGTACTTCTATCCTAAAAAGCCACATGTAAGTCAGGCTTACTTTCTTTTTCCTTCACAAAATGCAGTTCCATTCCTCATACCTTCTTTACTGAAAACACACTTCCTACTTCCCTTAAGCAACCAAGAACTGACTTTTATATTAGCATTTTATAGATTGGTGAGCATAAATACCAGTGATAATTTCTAAAACCTTTGTTTCTTAGAACAATTTAGGATCAAACCAAACATATTTTTAATCCCAAATCTCTTTAGTTTCTCTGTAAGATGTAATTAGTGTTTAGTAGTAAATGTTCCAAAATCTGATTTTATTTGGAAATGACTTAGCTATTCAATAGACTTCCAACACAGTTTAGCACAACCCTTAGAAGTTCATGTTACCCCAATCTGCAGAGACTATTTTAGATAGACATTCCTAAAGCATAATTATGCTTAATAGAGTTTATCTAAAGGCTGATATCTCATTTACATGGTTTTTGTTTTTTTGGAAGTTTCTTCACTTGAGGTAATTTCCTTGCTGACAAACTTGTAACAGGTATAATAATATTTAACTTATATTAAACCTAGGTATGATGAAAATATTCTGCTTAATATTAATTACTCTTAGACATGTCTACATTGTTTAGAACAAATAAATGTTAATATCAGGTCTTTAACACTGAGTTTTTCCCAGTTCACGTGAACCTGAAAGTCATTTAGGTTAATTTCTCTTGTACTTAGAAATATTTGATTTGTAAGTGCTTCCTTTTTTTTTTTTTTTAAGGCCAGTTAGCTTATTTGCAAACTGATTCAGCAATCAGCAATATTATCAAAAAACAAAGACACACACTGAGACATACATATATCCAGATAGACACAAGAGATCCTGTAGCTTTGTTTTCCTAACTTAGTTATGAATAAAAAATTGTTGGAATAAGATTTTAAAAGGCTTTGTTCCCCATTTTTCCCTTTTGATTTCAAGAATTAGATATAGATAAATGATCTATCTTAGGTCTAGATAAGTGATCCAGAGAGCTCTGTTCTAAAGGTATAGAAGGAGTTATTTTTCAGGGCAAGAATTCTTAAAGAGATAATTTTTTTCTTCGAGCTTCCTCTGGAGTCTAAAGAATATTGTGACCACATAGTCAAAAATCGTATTTTTTGTGTGTGTGTGACCATAGTTTATAGCCAAAATTTAGACCAGACAGAATGTGATCCACTGGAGAAGGGAATGGCAAACCACTTCACTATTCTTGCCTTGAAAACCCCATGAACAGTATGAAAAGGCAAAATGATAGGATACTGAGAGAAACTCCCCAGGTCACTAGGTGCCCAATATGCTACTGGAGATCAGTGGAGATATAACTCCAGAAAGAATGAAGGGATGGAGCCAAAGCAAAAACAATACCCAGCTGTGGATGTGACTGGTGATAGAAGCAATGTCCAATGCTGTAAAGAGCAATATTGCATAGGAACCTGGAATGCCAGGTCCATGAATCAAGGCAAATTGGAAGTGGTCAAACAAGAGATGGCAAGAGTGAACGTCGACATTCTAGGAATCAGCGAACTAAAATGGACTGGAATGGGTGAATTTAACTCAGATGACCATTATATCTATTACTGCGGGCAAGAATCCCTCAGAAGAAATGGAGTAGCCATCATGGTCAAAAAAGAGTTTGAAATGCAGTACTTGGATGCACTCTCAAAAAGGAAAGAATGATCTCTGTTCGTTTCCAAGGCAAACCATTCAATATCACAGTAATCTGAGTCTATACCCCAACCAGTAATGCTGAAGAAGCTGAAGTTGAACAGTTCTATGAATACCTACAAGACCTTTTAGAACTAACACCCCAAAAAGATGGCCTTTTCATTCTAGGGGACTGGAATGCTAAAGCAGGAAGTCAAGAAACACCTGGAGTAACAGGCAAATTTGGCTTTGGAATGTGGAATGAAGTAGGGCAAAGACTAATAGAGTTTTGCCAAGAAAATGCACTGGTCATAGCAAACACCCTCTTCCAACAACACAGAAGAAGACACTATACATGGATATCACGAGATGGTCAACACTGAAATCAGATTGATTATGTTCTTTGCAGCCAAAGATGGAGAATCTCTGTACAGTCACCAAAAACAAGACCAGGAGCTGACTGTGGCTCAGATCATGAACTCCTTATTACCAAATTCAGACTTAAATTGAAGAAAGTAGGGAAAACTGCTAGACCATTCAGGTATGACCTAAGTCAAATCCCTTATGATTATACAGTGGAAGTGAGAAATAGATTTAAGGGATCTGATAAATAGAGGGCCTGATGAACTATGGAATGAGGGCCTAGATCTGATAGATAGAGGACCTGATGAACTATGGAATGAGGTTCGTGACATTGTCCAGGGGACAGGGATCAAGAACATCCCCATGGAAAAGAAATGCAAAAAAGCAAAATGGCTGTCTGGGGAGGCCTTACAAATAGCTGTGAAAGGAAGAGAAGTGAAAAGCAAAGGAGAAAAGGAAAGATATAAGCATCTGAATGCAGAGTTCCAAACAATAACAAGAGATAAGAAAGCCTTCTTCAGCGATCAATGTATAGAAATAGAGGAAAAGAACAGAATGGGAAAGACTAGAGATCTCTTCAAGAAAATTAGAGATACCAAGGGAACATTTCATGCAAAGATGGGCTCAATAAAGGACAGAAATGGTATGGACCTAACAGAAGCACAAGATATTAAGAAGAGGTGGCAAGAATACACAGAAGAACTGTGTAAAAAAGATCTTCACACCCGGATAATCACAATGCTGTGATCATTCATCTAGAGCCAGACATCCTGGAATGTGAAGTCAAGTGGGCCTTAGAAAGCATCACTAAGAACAAAGCTAGTGGAGGTGATGGAATTCCAGTTGAGCTATTTCAAACCCTGAAAGATGATGCTGTGAAAGTGCTGCACTCAATATGCCAGCAAATTTGGAAAACTCAGCAGTGGCCACAGGCCTGGAAAAGGTCAGTTTTCATTCCAATCCCAAAGAAAGGCACTGCCAAAGAATGCTCAAACTACTGCACAATTGCACTCATCTCACATGCTAGTAAAGTAATGCTCAAAATTCTCCAAGCCAGGCTTCAACAAGACCTGAACCGTGAACTTCCAGATGTTCAAGCTGGTTTTAGAAAAGGCAGAGGAACCAGAGATCAAATTGCCAACATCTGCTGGATCATGAAAAAAGCAAGAGAATTCCAGAAAAACATCTATTTCTGCTTTATTGACTATGCCAAAGCCTTTGACTGTGTGGATCACAATAAACTGTGGAAGATTCTGAGAGAGATGGGGATAACAGATCACCTGACCTGCCTCTCGAGAAACCTATATGCAGATCAGGAAGCAACAGTTAGAACTGGACATGGAACAACAGACTGGTTCCAAATAGGAAAAGGAGTACGTCAAGGCTGTATATTGTCACCCTTCTTCTTTAACTTATATGCAGAGTACATCATGAGAAACGCTGGGCTGGAAGAAGCACAAGCTGGAATCAAGATTGCTGGGAGAAATATCAATAACCTGAGATATGCAGATGACACCACCCTTATGGCAGAAAGTGAAGAGGAAGTAAAAAGCCTCTGGATGAAAGTGAAAGAGGAGAGTGAAAAAGTTGGCTTAAAGCTCAACATTCAGAAAACAAAGATCATGGCATCTGGTCCCATCACTTCATGGGAAATAGATGGGGAAACAGTGGAAACAGTGTCAGACTTTATTTTTTGGGCTCCAAAATCACTGCAGATGGTGACTGCAGCCAAGAAATTAAAAGACACCTATTCCTTGGAAGAAAAGTTTTGACCAACCTAGATAGCATATTCAAAAGCCAAGACATCACTTTGCTGACTAAGGTCCGTCTAGTCAAGGCTATGGTTTTTCCTGTGGTCGTGTATGGATGTGAGAGTTGGACTGTGAAGAAGGCTGAGCACTGAAGAATTGATGTTTTTGAACTGTGGTGTTGGAGAAGACTCTTGAGAGTCCCTTGGACTGCAAGGAGATCCAAACAGTCCATTCTGAAGGAGATCAGCCCTGGGATTTCTTTGGAAGGACTGATGCTGAAGCTGAAACTCCAGTACTTTGGCCACCTCATGAGAAGAGTTGACTCATTAAAAAAGGCTCTGTTGCTGGGAGGGATTGGGGCCAGGAGGAGAAGGTGCCGACAGAGGATGAGATGGCTGGATGGCATCACTGACTTGATGGTCGTGAGTCTGAGTGAACTCCGGGAGTTGGTGATGGACAGGGAGGCCTGGCGTGCTGCGATTCATGGGGTCACAAAGAGTCAGACACGACTGAGCGACTGAACTGAACTGAGTGCTTAACTTGGTCCTGATAACAAGAGCAGATTGGTCCCAGCAGGGATTGTGCCTCTGGGGAAGTAGGGGTTTTAGTTTGATCGGCCCCAGGCTGTGGATTACAGTAGAAAGTCCTAGACATAAGGGTAGTCCATAAGACATAATGGACTAAGTTCATTTTCCTATTCTATGTCGGTAAAGATGCAATGTTTTAGGCCATTTTTCTTGTCATTGAATCATAGCTATAGATTGACCAGTTAAAAAAAAATTTTATTTTTTCCCAAGGGATCCCAGGTGGAGTGTGGAACCGTACAGTGAGCAATTCCCACACTAGCTTGAGCACTCAAACCAAACCAACAAAACCAAACCAGAAATTCACCAGCCAGGAGTCACACTCCAAATGAAACAAAAGGCAAAGAGATGCCCAGAAATCAAAAGCCAAGTGGCAAGAGTGCCCCCCAAAGATGGTAAACTGATGCTCAGAAATAAAAAACCAAATGGCATAAATGTCAAACGTGACTTCCCAGTTCAACTAGACCTGTGACCTGGCAAAGTCAATGCTAGCAGCCTTTTTTTAGTTTTGATATAGTTTCAAGCAATTTCTTGTTGATTTTCTGAGACGAGGTTACTCTTTCATTTCCTGTTTTAGAAGCTTCAAGATACCAGTCAAAGCACAGCCACTTTTTCTAATTGTCTGCACAAAAATATCAATTTTACAATATCAAAATAACCCCAATTTGGTCATTTTTTGTTGAGATCTCTTTTGGTGTAATTTCTCCAATTAACTAGGCGCTTGCAAGAATGAGCTCTGTACGTATTGTGCACAAATCTGGCTAGAGTGTTAGTCAGAGGTTGGCCTTCTGACACCCCTTTGTTTCTGTTTTTGAGAAATTCTGTTTCCCATTGTAAGTTGAATTTGTCAGGGATAAAAATCACTAGTGAACTTGCGTAGTGGACCCATGTGCTGCTTATTAGCTTAACTTCTCCAGAAGTCACCTCAGAGTCATTTCAGCTTGTCTTAACGTGTCTCAGATTCTGCCTCCGGCAATCTAAGGCCACCGTGGCTGCTCAGGTTGCTGAATGGCCAGTTCTTATGTGCAACCCTCGAATGAGCAAGTATTTTAATCAATGAGTGGGTTTGCCTATGGGACCACTGTACCGTATGAGGACTAGGCTTCTACCACTCCTGTAAATTTCTCAGTCTCCTGAGAAAATTGAAACCAGCTTGGAGGAGTCTTATCCCTTTTCTTCAGAGCAAAGATCTCATGCATTTTCCTCACTTTTATTCTGACAAATTCTGTAATGGGCAGTCAAATTAAGGAAAAGTGTCATATCAGCCTCTTACTTAACCACTTAGCCAAGACCATTTGGTCCCCTATGACGGAGCAACCTTGGCATCTTTCAGCCGAGACCCAGGTATTCCTCAGTTTTTTCCCAATCGAGCCCTCTACCCAGGACTTTTCCACTGGGGATACAATTCTCCTTGCATCTTTCAGCCAGCTGCTACCCAGTATCTTTTGCCTGGGTGGGAATTTCTCTGTATCTTTCAACTGAGTCCCACTCATTGTCTAGACTGTAAGTGGGTATGCCCTGGATGTTTCACCCAGCCTCCCCCCCATGCCCCTTGCCAGTACCTTTTCTACTAGGAGCGGGCAGGTAACCTGCTCCACAGCCAAATAAAATTCAGAATTTCAACCAACATGGGAGATTGAAGAACTAGGAGAGACTTACCCAAATTCGCCTGCACTCCTGAAGGAGGTGGATGGGCACAAGGGGCCACTGCTGGTACCAACAGCTCTGGTTCCTCCTGGAGTCCAGTCAGAGGAAGGAAGTCCCCCTGGGTCCCTTTGTGGTTGCCATAACTGTCAACTGAAAAAAGATGTACAACTTGAGAGTTGTGAGTTAAGCTTTATTTGGGGCACAATGAGGCCTGCAGTCTGGGAGGCAGCATCTAAGATAGCTCTGAGAGACTGCTCCAAAGTGGCAGTGGGGGAAAGCCGATATATAAGGTTTTGGTGAAGGGGGAGTTCAGTGCCATGAAGCACTCACTTTACAAAAGGTTTTTATGAGTCATGAGGATCTGATGTCACAATGAAAGGATTTAGTGCTTCTCAAGATATGAGAACATGCAAGGATTGAGATCCTAAAATCTGTTCCTAAAAAGATCCAGCTACCTAAAGAGCTGTCCCACCAGATTCCCTGGAGCACAGAGTGCCTCATTCCACCCCGAACTCCATCAAGGGGTTGTTGAAGGTCAACAGCTATGGCAGCGTGGGGTTCAGTCTTGGTAGAGGCAGATGACAAACGCCTTTGTTGCTCTTGGTGAGTGCCAATTTGTAGTTGACAAAAGCTGCTGACAAAGACATCAGAAGGGGGACAGAGAATGCCCCCCTTGCTAGTGTTAGCAAAGTTACTACAATAAATCAAAAGACTGTCTCAAGGTTGTAAAGATCTTACTAGACCCACTCCTACAATTTACATTTTTAGGGTAACAGGATTAGAACTTAACAATAGAAAGATCCTGCCAGACCCACTCCCATAATATACATTCTAAGATATCAGGATTAGTCAGAAGGTTTTCAGGAAGGAGAAACTGTCCTCAAGCAGGATACATTGTTGTTATATAACCCCTAGTACAGGGTTTAAACTGAGTTGTTTGCTGTGTAATCATCAGTTCCCGGCAAAAAAAAAAAAAAAAAAAACAAAAAAAAACAAAAAAAACACAAAAAACATTTTATGTGACTAAGACTAAGGAATGTAGAGGAAAAAAAAAATTGTCCTTTCATCCTCCTCAAGAACCCCCAACCACTTCTCTCTTTGAGGACCCCTGGACTTCGTATCAACCTGCCTAGGAATTTACTCTCTCACTGTCTCACAGAGTTTGCTCAAATTCGTGTCCACTCAGTTGGTGATGGAATTCAACCATCTCATCCTCTGCCACCTTCTTTATTCTCCTTTTGTTTTCAGTGTTTCCCACCATCAGGGTTATTTCCAGAGAGTGAGCTCTTTGCATCAGGTGACCAAAGTACTGGAGCTTCAGCAATAGTCCTTCCAATGAATATTTAGGGTCAATCCCTTTAGGATTGACTGGCTTGATCTCCTTGTAGTCCAAAGGGTTCTCAAGCATCTTCTAAAGCACCACAATTCAAAGGCATCAGTCCTTCAGCTCTCAGCCTTCTTTTTGGTCCAGCTCTCACTCATGTACATGCCTGCTAGAAAAGCCATAACTTTGTCAGCAAAGTGCTGCTTTTGCTTTTTAACATGGTGTTTAAGTTTGCCATAGCTTTCCTTCCAAGGAGCAAGCATCTTTTAATTTCATGGCTGCAGTCACCATCTGCAGTGATTTTGGAGCCCCAGAAAATAAAATCTGTCACTGCTTCCTCTTTTCCCTCTTCTATTTACCATGAAGTGATGGGATCAGAATGAATGTTGAGTTTCAAGCCAGCTTTTTCACTCTCTTCTTTTACCCTCATCAAGAGGCTCTTTAGTTCCTCTTCACTTTCTGCAGTTAGAGTGGTATTATATGCATATCTGAGGTCCTTAATATTTCTTCCAGCAGTCTTGATTCCAGCTTGTGATTCATCCACCCTGACATTTTGCATCATGGACTCTGTATATGAGTTAAATAAATAGGGTGACAATATACAGTAGCACTGCCATACTCCTTTCCCAATTTTGAGCCAGTCACTTGTCTCATGTCCAGTTTGAACTGTTCCTTCTTGACCTGCATACAGATTTCTCAGGAGACAGGTAATGTGGCCTGGTATATCCCTCTCTTTAGGAATATTCCACAATTTGTTGTGATTCACACAGTCAGAGGCTTTAGTATAGTCAGTTACTTTACCTAGAGATTAATTAGTTTCAAGGCTACTTACATCCTTTGTTTTCACATACTGTTCATTTGAGACATTCTAGCAACTTTTACAAAATTAAGAGCAGAGGAAGAGGTATATAGCTCATGCTTTCCTATCTGCCTTTACTTTATAGAGAATATGGAGGTTTCATCAAGTAACTTAACTATTTTTAGATAAATCATGTAATCTTACTAAGTAGTCATAGCTAGCTGTTTAGGAAATAACTTTCTATTGGAATAATATTAAATTAGTCATTTCTTCTTTTCCTAACCACCAGGTCTGTACGTATGAGATTCATACATCAACCAACTTTGTTCGCTGCTATTTGTTATTGAAGAAAAGCTTTCATGGGGGCAGTTATTGAATGTATTGGCTGTATAAGGCTTTGGGATTATTGGTAGACTTTGGCATTCCGCCTTGTCTCGCATTCCTGTCACTGAGTAATTAGGAACCTTTGTACTTACTATCTTCATATCACAAGGATGGTTAATGATGGATGAGACAGATGTTTGCAACATGTTTCTGGGATGTCAAAAATATGTCTTTTGTTAATAGAGACACGTCTTAAGAGGCATGAGGGTAGAGCCGTTTCAACTTAGGACAAGCTGTGAAGAATGCCTGGTTGACTTGGGATGCAAGAAACCAGAAATAAGCTTACATCGTGACTGTAATAATCAAAGTTAAACTAAAAATTTTTATATAAATTGATCATTTCTTATAATAAAAAGACCATTACATACATCAGGGACCATCAGTTCCTTAGAGAAGGAAATGAAGGTGAATGAGAAGTAGGAACCCTGGCTTACCAGCTCCATCCTTATTATAATTTAGACTTGGATCTCTTGCAGGGATTGAAGTGCTGGGCCATCCTGCTATATACCTCTTGTGAGATGTGCTCAGCAATGATTCTTTACATCCTAATTTGCAAAAATGTAATTCCCCTTCCACTTGTAAAGATTTCTGTGTGAGTCTCTTCACATATGGTATATGTGGTCAGATATAATTAACTCAAGTGCTGAGAAAAACTAGAGGCACAAAAAAGTTTTAATCGTTTGATCACTATGTAGATATTCCATAATTTAATCACATAAACTAATTAAATGTCAGGCCATTTGTAACACAGAAATCAAGCTATGACCATAGGTCATCAGATGTAGTAATTAGATATGCATGTATAATTGCATTAGACTCATATTAAAAAAAAAAAAGCAACATCAAGACAGGTCATTTCTTTGTCCCTAATTACTTTTTTATAGTTTTGAGTTGATTTATTGGCACCATTAGAAGCTGCACAAATGTGCAAGTGTGTGCGTGTGTTTTAATTGGTTTATTATATTTCAAGTCATAGTTTTCAAATGGATCTTCTTGATGTTTATGGCAGAGTTAGTTCAGAAATTAATGAGAAGGATAAACAAATAGCATATTTGTACCCTATGCTGAGCATACTTCCTTTTTTTTATAATGAGGTACAGTTGATTTCCAATGTTGTGTTAGTTTCTGGTGTAAATGTGTGTGTGTGTGTGTATATACACACACATATATATTTATACATATATTTATACTGCTTTTTGATTCTGCTATGACTCAAGAGAGCTAGGAAATTTTGTTTTCATCCATTGCCCAGATTTGAACAAACATAAGAAGTAAGCTTCACAGTAAATACTGTAAAACTTTTGCTTTTCATTAATTCACCTTTTAAAGTAACCTTAAGTAAAATACATTTGCATCAAATCCTTTTTAGGTTAAGAATATAGATAAAATAATCATTAATTAGATAAACTAAAATATTTATCTTGTAAGATCAGGCAAAAACATCACAATATCTTATTAACAGTAATCTTTTCTAATGGCAGTTTAGCTCTTATATCTCTTATAAAAAATAAATACATGCAATCCTTTTTATTTGCAAAACATAACACTTCTTTTTGATTTATGAAAAGGTTTGCTTTTTAGTTTATTAATTTGTGTGAAGGAAAACAGCCAAAGGTAATGAAACTCTCAAGGAGACAGCTGACTCCAAGCTGGTTGTGTTCTGCAATAGTAGGAGACTGTTATTAACCTGGCTTTGTGGAGCAAGAATGACACCTTCATTTTAAGCTTTTCACAACACAGAGGAAGGGCCTCTCTTCATCACAGCAGATGAATTTGATGGGTAGGCACTTTATAAATACGCTTACATTATAGTGACATGTATCATAAAGATTTTCTAAGAAATTTAGACAGATGATTTTTTTAAAGCCTGAAAGAAAAGTCAGAAATGGGTAATAGGTTTTGAAAGCAAGTATATTTTTTGACTTAACGATTAAAAAGTAGAAATATGTACCTGTAAATTTAGTTGTATAAAAATTAAGCATGCATCACATGTCAGAACTTCATGTAAAATGGAAGCATACAAAAATAATCAAGAAATATAAGAGAAAATTATGAAAAGCAGCATAGTGAGTAAAGAACCATAACAGATATTCAAACATATTTTAAAACTACAATATTAAGAGTAATTTTTTCCCAGGTGTGGATAGATAATGCAATGTAAATAGAAGAAATAAAGCATTTTCTAGGAATATATCCACATATTTATGAAAATTTAGTGTATCTTAAAGTTGCATTTAGCTCAATGGGAAACAAATTTTTAAACTTTTTTGGTAAGATCTACCGGACATCCAAAGAAGGAATAAAACTGAACATCTACTTAAAACTGTATGCTAAAATCATTTTAAGATCACCATATTATGTATAAACTGAACTGTAACATTTTAGAATAAAAAAATTTAGGTTACCATAGTGTAGGTGAAGTCTTTCTAAGAAAAATGCAAAGTTAAGAAGCCATAAAACAGAAGAATAAATTCAGTTATTTAAATATACACATGTATTTATATATTTACATATGAGATTTATGTTAATAACTTATAAATGATCTGTTAGATTTTTGTCCCTGTATTCACCTTTGAAATAAGGCCCATGAAATACCATCTTTCTGCTTCAGTCCTGCCATCAGCTCTGGGACTACTCTTGGTTCATTTCAGGGCATTTAATGGAATTGTAGAGATTCAATTCTGCACCTTATCTCCCAGCAAAATTTGCTGTTGATTCATGACCAACAACGCTTGCTGGTTCCAGGAGGCATTGGGCTCTGGATTTTGCAAGTAACATCTGCTCTTTTGTAAGTACTTTTTATTTTTTTCTGAAAGAGCTGTGAGTTGGGGCTACCCTGAATGTTCAGAGAAGAAGAACAGCCCTATGTTTCTCTTTCAAAAAATTAGAGGGGTGTGTGCCTTTCTCAAAGTAGTACTTTAGATACTGTAAAGACCAGAAGCTGTGTAGAGAATAACATGAATCTCTAGCCATAGCCAAAATAGAAAATACAGAGTTGGAAAGAAAGATCCACAGAAGCTGGAAAGATCTCAACTTTTGCTAAGAAAAAATACTGAGAAAATCCTTACTCTTTGTTTCTGAATCCCTATTCACAGGCAGATCCAGATTTTGGGGGGATGGAAATTTATGCTGTTTGAAGGGATTTTTACAGAAAAAAAACGATTTTAAATTACATATATAAAATTAAAGGAGTGGATATTTATTTAGAGGGTCATGTCTAAGTGAGGGGCCTTATAGTTTAAACTTCATTACTTTTGTGCTAAATTAACTTTTGCAATTACTATATTAATAATATAGTAATTATTGTCAGTTTTACTGTATACCATTCATGTGACAGTTAATCATACACTGCCTAATTTTTTTATTCTACTCACCACGCTTAAAACTTTAAATCTTGGAGTGTATTTCTCAAAATTCACTCTGATCTACTATACCTTCCCTGTTTCAGTCTTCCACCCATTGGGGCTCATCCTAAACCAGATATCTGGTGCTCAGAGTGGGTGCTTAGTAGATATTAATGGAATAACTTTAAGCAACTGGTTCATGAGCAACTACTTCTAAATGGATAATTTTCCTTTCCAATAGGTAAAATAGAAATGACCAGGTTAAATATTTCTTTAGAAGATGTTTTAACCTGACTAATAAATTGGGAATGGTTGAATAATTATTACTGGTAGGGAATCATTACTGATTTCAAAGAGGGGTTACTTCCTTTTTATTTATTTTCACTTTATGATTTTTTTTTATTGTGGTACAAGTCACATAATATAAAAAATACTATTTTAACCATATTTAATTGGACAGTTCAGTGGCACTAAGTACTTTCATATTGTGCAACTTCCATGTTTATTCATCTCCCAAATGTTTCACCTTCCTAAACTGAAACTGGAGACAGGGATCAAGACCAACCCCACGAGAAAGAAATGCAAAAAGGCAAAACGGCTATCCGAGGAGGCTTACAAATAGCTGTGAAAAGAAGAGAAGAGAAACGAAAAGGAGAAAAGGAAAGATATACCCATTTGAATGCAGAGTTTCAAAGAATAGCAAGGACAGATAAGAAAGCCTTCTTAGAGATCAGTGTAAAGAAACAGAGGAAAACAATAGAATGGGAAAGACTAGAGATCTCTTCAAGAAAATTAGGGATACCAAGGGAACATTTCATGCAAAGATGGTCTCAATAAAGGACAGAAATTGTATGGACCTAACAGAAGCAGAAGATATTAAGAATAGGTGGCAAGAATACACAGGAGAACTGTACAAAAAAGATCTTCACGACCCAGATAATCACGATGGTGTGATCACTCACCTAGAACCAGACATCCTGAAATGTGAAGTCAAGTGGGCCTTAGGAAGCATCACTACGAACAAAGCTATTGAAGGTGATAGAATTACAGTTGAGCTATTTCAGATCCTGAAAGATGATGCTGTGAAAGTGCTGCACTCAATATGCCAGCAAATTTGGAAAACTCAGCAGTGGCCACAGGACTGGAAAAGGTCAGCTTTCATTCCAATCCCAAAGAAAGGCAGTGCCAAAGAATGCTCAAACTACCACCCAATTGCACTCATCTCACATGCTAGTAAAGTAATGCTCAAAATTCTCCAAGCCAGGCTTCAGCAATACGTGAACCGTGAAATTCCAGATGTTCAAGCTGGTTTTAGAAAAGGCAGAGGAACCAGAGATCAAATTGCCAACATCTGCTGGAGCATGGAAAAAGCAAGAGAGTTCCAGAAATACATCTATTCTGCTTTATTGACTATGCCAAAGCCTTTGACTGTGTGGATCCCAATAAACTGTGGACAATTTTGAAAGAGATAGGAATACCTAGACCACCTGTCCTGCCTCTTGAGAAATCTGTATGCAGGTCAGGAAGCAACAGTTAGAACTGGACATGGAACAACAGACTGGTTCCAAATAGGAAAAGGAGTACGTCAAGGCTGTATATTGTCACCCTGCTTCTTTAACTTATATGCAGAGTACATCATGAGAAACACTGGGCTAGAAGATGCACAAGCTGGAATCAAGATTGCTGGGAGAAATATCAATAACCTCAGATATGCAGATGACCCCACCCTTATGGCAGAAAGTGAAGAGGAACTAAAAAGCCTCTTGATGAAAGTGAAAGAGGAGAGTGAAAAAGTTGGCTTAAAGCTCAACATTCGGAAAATGAAGATCATGGCATCTGGTCCCATCACTTCATGGCAAATAGATGGGGAAACAATGGAAACAGTAGCTGACTTTATTTTTTTGGGCTCCAGAATCACTGCAGATGGTGATTGCAACCATGAAATTAAAAGACGCTTACTCCTTGGAAGGAACGTTATGACCAACCTAGATAGCATATTCAAAAGCAGAGACATTACTTTGCCAACAAATGTTCCATCTAGTCAAAGCTATGGTTTTTCCAGCAGCCATATATGGATGTGAGAGTTAGAATATAAAGAAAGCTGAGCATGGAAGAATAGATGCTTTTGAACTGTGGTGTTGGAGAAGACTCTTGAGAGTGCCTTGGACTGCAAGGCGGTCCAACCAGTCCATCCTAAAGGAGACCAGTCCTGGGTGTTCACTGGAAGGACTGATGTTGAAGCTGAAACTCCAATACTTTGGCCACCTGATGTGAAGAACTGACTCATTTGCTGTGAAAGATTGAGGGCAGGAGGAAAAGGGGATGACAGAGGATGAGATGGTTGGATGGTATCATCGACTCAATGGACCTTGGTTTGGGTAAACTCCGGGAGTTGGTGATGGCCAGGGAGGCCTGGCATGCTGCAATTCACGGAGTCGCAAAAAGTCGGACACAACTGAGCAACTGAATGAACTGAAATTCAAATTGTTCCCATTTAACACTCACTAACTCCTCATCCCCTCAACCCCCTGGCCCCTGGCATCTACCAGTGTTTTTTCTGACTCTGTGAATCTGACTATTCTAGGGATCTTTTATGATCGGAGTCAAACAGTGTTTGTCTATAAAAATGAGTTACTCCTTAATACAATTAGTTAATGCCGAATATCTTTTCGAGGACAGTTGGATTAATTCAACAGGGTAATGTCCCCTAGAAAACATGTCTTCCTCCGCAGTGCAAGCGAATGCCAAGTTTTTATCATTGCCTTTGTCTGCCATTGGCTTGGTGACCATCATGCTTGTGTCGTCACTGACACATTTCCACACCATCCTCACGTCTCAGATGTAAATGAAGATGTGGGTGCACAGTCTAGCTTTCTTCATCTGTCCTTGCCTCTTGCTTATTAAAAAATTACCCATGCGGAAAATTAAAAAGAAAGCAGAACTAACTATAGAATCGCAACTCGTCAGCATGCCCATGAATTGTAATTTTCATAACTATTAGCAGCGCACTCCCTATGGACTGCAGCAGAGATGACACAGAATAGCGGTTGTGTGGGAGCTCCAACATAATCCTCCCTTCCCACTCCAGAAGATGTAATAACAGCACACAAGAAAAATGACTTGGGGATAACCTTGGGTTAATTCGGTTTTTTTTTTTTTTTTTTTTAAGGAAAAGATGAACAAATCTTTTTATTTTCTTTTGGTTGTAATTAGTCCCAACACCAGGACACATATTTATCAGATCAGGAAAATACAAACCTGGAATTGTTACTTCTTTGCTATAAACATGTTGGGAATTTGTGCCTTTTTATTATCATTGCCCAACTAGATTCCATTAGTATTTGTGACACCACAAATGAAGGGAACAATGATAAGTATGAAAATACTGTAAAGAAGGGCAGTGGCCTTATGTTGATATGCATTCAGTGGTACAACTAGGGCACAAGAAACATTACCAGAAGATTTCAAGCGATATTATTTAGGGCCAACTCCTGAAGCATAGTAGCCAAGTTCATATTCTAGAGCCTTTTTATCTAAATGAATCCAGTCCCAGTCCTGAAACCTCACTTTGCTGTATTTCTTTTTCTTTTAATATTTATACTTATTTATTTAGCTCTCCTAGGTCTTATGTGTTGCATGTGAACTCTTAGTTGTGGTATGTGACATCTCTTAATACTTCCCTGGCCAAGGATCAAACCTGGACTCCCCTGCATTGTGAATGTGGAGTTTTAGCCACTGGACCAACAGGGAAGTTCCACCACATTTCTGATTAGAGATAATAGAGTGACTTAATGAAATAAATGTTGCTTAATGACCAAGTGAGGAATAAAAATTATCTGGTATATTCTGAATCACTTTCTGGTTTGTGATTACAGTGGTTATATATGACCTAATATCAAACAGAGTTCAAAGTAAAATCTGAATGAAGAAAAATTCATCATCAGAGTGAGATGAAAATGGAGCTAGAATGAGGTTCAGGATGGATGAGACCTTGGACTGGGGGTCTCAGTGTCCTGAGTGTGAATCCTCGCTCCACCAAACACTTGTTTGGTTTCCTTTCTCCTTAAACTTTATTTATTGCAGGTTTTTGATGTGCGGTTACAGTATCAACATAAAACTACATTTACTTCTTTTAAGTTGCGTGTAGGTTAAGTTGAGATACATTCTGAAAGCTCTACATTTTGTTACTCCCCTACGATTTTTTATTTTTTCTGTCCTATTTTACATCTTCATGCCTATCCCTTAATTGTTCATTGTAGTTATAGTTGATTTTACAGTTTTTGTCTTTTAAGCTTTGTTTTTGTTGTTGAGTCCTAAAGTTGTGTCCAACTGTTTGCGACCCCTTGGGCTGCAGCATGTCAGACTCCTCTGTCCTGCAGTATCTGCCATAGTTTGCTCAAATTCATGTCCATTGAATCAGTAATTTTTATCAAACTATGTCATCATATGCTGCGACCATCTCCTTTTCCCTTCAATCTTTCCCAGAATCAGGATCTTTTCCAAAGAATTGGCTCCTTGTATCATGTGGCCAAAGCATTGGGGCTTCAGCTTCAGCATCAGTCCTGCTAATGAATATTCAGGACTGATCTCCTTTAGGGTTGACTAGTTTGATCTCCTTGCAGTCCAAGGGACTCTCAAGAGTCTTCTCCAGCACCACAGTTCAAAAGCAGTGATTCTTCAGCTCTCAGTCTTCTTTATGGTCAAACTCTCACATCCATACATGACTACTGAAGAAAAACAGCTTCGACTGGACAGACCTTTGTTGGCAATGTACTATCTCTGCTTTTTAATATGCTATCTAGGATGGTTATAGTTTTTCTTCCAAGGAGCAAGCATCTTTTAATTTTATGGCTGCAGTCACCATCTACAGGGATTTTGGAGCCCCCCAAAATAAAGTCTGTCACTGTTTCCATTGTTTCCCCATCTGTTTGCCATGAAGTGATGGGACCAGATGCCATGATCTTAGTTTTTTGAATGTTGAGTTGTAAGCCAGCTTTTTCACTCTCATACTTCACTTTCATCAAGAGGCTCTTTAGTTCTTTGTTTTCTGCCATAAGGGTGATGTCATCTACATATCTGAGGTTATTGATATTTCTCCTGGTAATCTTGATTCCAGCTTGTGCTTCATCCAGCCTGGCATTTCTCGTGATGTACTATGCATATAAGTTAAATAGGCAGGGTGCCAATATACAGCCTTGACATACTCCTTAACCAATTTGGAACCAGTCAGTTGTTTCATGTCCAATTCTAACTATTGCTTCTTGACCTGCATACAGGTTTCTCAGGAGGCAGGTAAGGTGGTCTGGTATTCGCATCTGTTTAAGAATTTTCCAGTTTTTTTGTGATTACTGTGATGTTGGATAATTTGCCATGAAAACAAACATATAATTCTGTTATTTTTGAGGTTGCACTTAAGTAATGCATTTTGGACTCTTGTGTTGACTCTGAAAACTACTCCATCTCTTCTAAGGGATTCTTGTCCACAGTAGTAGATATAATGGTCATCTGAACTAAATTCTCCCACTCATGTCTATTTTATTTCATTGATTCTTAAATTGTCAATGTTCAATCTTCCCATCTCCTGTGTGACCATGTCCAATTTACCTTTGTTTATAGATATATGCATTCATTCAGGTTCTGATACATTATTGGTCTTTACAGCATTTGACTTGACTTTCACCACCAGACACATCCATAACTGAGGATTATTTTTACTTTGGCCCAACCACTTTATTCTTTCTAGAGCTATTGGCAGTTGCCCTCTGTTCTTCCCATGTAGTATATTGGGCACCTTCTAACCTGGGGGGCTTATCTTCCAGTGTGACATCATTTTGCCATTTCATCCTGTTAATGGGGTTCTCATGGAAAGAATATTGGGGTGCATTGCCACTTCCCCCTCCAGTGGACCATGTTTTGTCAGAACTCTTCACCAGGACCCTCCCTCTTGGGTAGCCCTGCACAGGATGGCTCATTGCTTCATTGAGTTATCCAATCCCCTTCACAACAACAGAGCTATGATCTTTAAAGTGGTTAACCATTGCACTACCTTATTTACGTGGTTTGTCCATTGCCTTTACTATGTATTTGCCTTAACTAGTAAGATTTTCTTGCCCTAAATATTCTTATTTCTTGTTAAAGTCTTTTGTTTTTGACCTTAAGAAGACTTTAACCATTCTTGTACAGTAGATTTAATGGTGATGAACTCTTCATGTTTTTGCTTGTCTGGAAAACTCTTTGAAAGTGTTGTCACTCAGTCATGTCCAACTCTTTGTGATCCCATGTACTGTAGCCTGCCAGGCTCCTCTGTCCATGGAATTCTCCAGGCAAGAGTGCTGGCGTGGGTAGCATTTCCTACTCCAGGGGAGCTTCTGAACCCAAGGACTGAACCCGGTTCTCCTGCATTGCACAGATTCTTTGAGCCACCAAGGAAGCCACTATATCTGTCCTTTTATTCTAAACGATAGCCTTACTAGGTAGAATATCCTAGGTTTTTTAAGTTTTTTTCCTTTCTGCTCTTTTTTTTTTTTTTTGGTCATCCTCAGGGAGAGCTGCTGTTTATGTATTTGTGATTTTGATGTGATCCTTGGGGAGGTGAGCTTAGAGTCTTCCTACTTTAATTGATCCTACTTGTTCTTTTTATTTCTTTATCATTTTTTTCCCCTACTTTCCTGTGTTTGTGAGTTTCTGGCTCCTTCAGTCCCAGGTCTCTGTTATATGAACAGAAATTAACTTTAGAGAACTCACCTCTGTGTCATTCCTAAAGTCCCAACATCACTGCTTGGTTTGCAATCTTATGATTTTTTTTTTAATATCCCGTTAAGGTTTTTGGTTCAAAATTGGGAATATGACAAGACTATACATTATCACCCTGCTTATTAAAATTATATACAGAGTTGTTGTTATTCAGTCACCAAGTCATGTCTGACTTTTCATGACCCCATGGACTGCAACACGCCAGTCTTCCCTGTCCCTCACTATCTCCAAGAGTTTGCTCAAATTCAAATCCATTGAGTGGGTGATGCCACCCAACAATGTCATCCTCTGTTGCCCTTTTCTCTTTCTGCCGTCAATCTTCCCAGCATCAGGGTCTTTTCTAATGAGTCAGCTGTTTGCATCAGGTGTCCAAAGTATTGGAGCTTCAGCTTCAGCATTAGTCTGTCCAAAGAGCATTCAGGGTTGATTTCCTTTAAGATTGACTAGTTTGATCTCCTTGCTTTCCAATGGACTCTCAAGAGCCTTCTCTAGGACCAGTTCCAAAGCATCAATTCTTTGGTGTTCTGCCTTCTTCACTGTCCAGCACTGATATCAGTGCATGACTACTGGAAAGACCCTTGCCTTGGCTATATGGATCTTTGTTGAAAAAGTGATACCTTTGCTTTTCCACTCATTGTCTAGGTTTGTCATATGCAAAGTACGTCATGTGAAATACTGGGTTGGATGAATGACAATCTGAAATCAAGATTGCCGAGAGAAATGCTAATGATCTTACATACATAGATGATACTACTCTAATGGCAGAAAGTGAAGAGGAACTAAAGAGCTTCTTCTTGTAAGTGAACAAAGAGAGTGAAAAAGCAGGCTTGAAACTCAACATTCAAACAACTAAGGTCATGGCGTCTGGTCCCATCAGTTCATGGTAAATGGAAGGGGCAAAAGTGACAGATTTTTTCTTAGGCTTCAAAATCACTGGGGATGGTGACTGCAGCCATGAAATTAAAAGACAGTTGCTCCTTGGAAGAAAAGCTATGACAGTATATTATAAAGCAAAGATATCACTTTACTGACAAAGGCCCATATAGTCAAATCTATCATTTTCCATTAATCATGTATGGATGTGAGAGTTGGACCTTAAAGAGGCTAAGCACCAAAGAACTGATGGTTTCGAATTGTGGTGCTTGAAAAGACTCTTGATAGTCCCTTGGATAGCAATAAGATCAAACCAGTCAATGCTAAAGGAAATAAACTCTGAATATTTATTTAAAGGACTGATGTGAAGTAAAACTCCAATACCTTGGCCACCTGATACAAAGAGCCAACTCATTGGCAAAGATCCTGATGCTGGGAAAGATAGAGAGCAGGAGGGGAAGGGGGTGCAAAGGGTGAGATGGCTAGATAGCATCACCAACTCATTGAACATGAATTTGAACAAACTCCTGAGACAGAGGAAGACAGAGGAGCCTGGTATGCACAGTCTATGGGGACACAATGAGTCAGACATGACCTGGAGTCCGAACAGCAACAAAGGTTTTTGGTTATACCTAACAGGAAGTTTCGGAGAAGGCAATGGCACCCCACTCCAGTACTCTTTCCTGGAAAATCCCATGGATGGAGGAGCCTGGTAGGCTACAGTCCATGGGGTTGCTAAGAGTAACACACAACTGAGCGACTTCACTTTCACTTTTCACTTTCATGCATTGGAGAAGGAAATGGCAACCCACTCCAGTGTTCTTGTCTGGAGAATCCCAGGGACGGGGAAGCCGGGTGGGCTGCCGTCTATGGGGTCGCACAGTCAGACATGACTGAAGCGACTTAGCAGCAGCAACAGGAAGAATAGGGGAATATGCCTACTGTATCCCCCAGGAAAGAGAAATATATATACATTTTTGTCAACATTTAAAAATTATCTTATGAGAGAACTGAGCAGATTTGTTTTCTACCAAGTTCATTGTCATTCCTTTCCTCCTCTTTCCACTGATACTAAAGATAGTTTGGATCTAAGTCATGTTTTTTTATCATGTTGAATTCTGATCATTGTAATAAAACATTAAAAGAGGCTGTTCAACGTTTCCAAATGGATGGTCTCCTGTAATTTAAGGAATACTTTACAATATTGACAAGATTCAATTAGTATGCTGAGCTATAAGTTATTACTCAATACAAAAAAGATATAAAGAAGAAATACCAGGACAATTTAGAAAATGAGTATATAAAGCTAGCTTGAGTCCTAAATATTGGTATACATTCAGCTAGTTCTATCATTGTGCTTAATGAGCAAACTTATGCTCTTGAAATAAATCTATAATATTTATATTGGAAAAGACCCTGATGCTTGGAAAGATTGAAGGCAAAAGAGAAAGGGGCAGCAGAGGATGAGATGGTTAGATAGCATCACCAACTCAATGGACATGAATTTGAGCAAGCTCTGGGAGACAGTAAAAAACAGGGAAGCCTGGTGTGCTACAGTCCCTGGGGTTGCAAAGAGTTAGGCATGACTTACCAACTGAACACATTCATATCAATTTTCTGGAATGTTGCTTTCAAACTAGTTAGACATCTTAAAAATAAAAGATAATTGTTTCATATTATTATTTTACTTCCTTTTACCCAACAATTGAAATATTGTAAAATGGGGTGATGCTACTCAAAGTGTGATCCGTAGGCCACAGCATCAGCATCACCAGGGAACCTGTTAGACATGTGAATTCTTGGGCCCCTGCCCTCAACTTAATGAAGCAAAATTCCTAGAGGTGGGTCTCAAGAGTCTGTTTTAAACAGTTCCTGGGATTCACAGGTTGTTATCACGTGCCTTTGGTAAAGTGAGTGAGGAGTCTTTGGTCTCTAGAGCTTCATTGCCCACTCCAACTCTATGATTTCTTAGCTGTGTCACCGTTATTCACTGGTTGCTTCAATTTCATTACTTATAAAATCAGATAATAATATGATATACCTCTGAAGATCATTTGAAAATTAAATAAAGGAATAGATAAAAGGTAGACCCAGGTTCAATCCCTGGGTCAGGAAGATCCCCTGGAGAAGGGAATGGCTACCTACTCAGTATTTTTGCCTGGAGAATTCCATGGACAAGGGAGCCTCGTGGACTGGGCTACAGGCCATAGTTGCAAAGAGTTGGACATGACTGAGCAGCTAACACTGTTACTTTTTTTTAACTTTACTTGCAATCATGCCTAACACCTACTTAACTCTTGATAAATATTAGCTATTCTTAAGTAAAATGTATAGTATGATCATAATAGCTAAAATAAGAGAACTTCTACTGATATTTTTCCTCTTTGACATTTTCATTTTTATGAGAATCCACATGGTGAGAAAATAAGACTTGTACAGGTGAAGTCAGTTGTCAGAATAGCATCTCTTTCCAGCCATGCAGACATCAGCTATCGTATATTAATTCTATATTCTTTAGAGTGTAGAGGAGAAAAGATTCTGGTCCACAGAACAGGCATATCTGGGAGCATACATTGTATGCACACACATACTCACACACACACACACACGTTGGTTGCCTTAGATCATATTTACAGAAGATAGTGAATTGAATGTAAGCAAGTTGGAGCACTTGGGTCGTTTCATAATTGTTCCCCTGTCCCTGGGACCTGTCTATCCTTCGTATATCCCTGCCCAGTTAATGATTCTAGTATACCACATTGAATCCTTTCTTTTTCCTCCTTTCTGCCCTCCTGAGCCTCTAAAGTTAAAATCTGGTCCTTTCTAGCTTCCTGAAACCCACTTTCTACTATCGAACTGTACCAATATTCCCGTTCATCCATCCAGTCTACAAACCTCAGAACTTGCCCGTGTGTATTCCCGCCTCAGTGTCATCTGACCTTCTGCAACATGAATTTGTCAGAAGTACAGATTTGACCTGTGATCTGTACTTGGGTCTTGATATTTACTTTAATATATCCTGTCTCATCATCAGATTAAGCATTATTTTTTGAGCAGGGACAAGACTATGTCTTTTATCCCTTTATATGTCTAGTATTTGAATGTTTCATATCTCCCATAATATCTAAATAGAACTAAAATTGTGATGGTGCTTTCATTTCATAAAGTATTTTATGAGTAATCTACTACTACTAATGCTTCCCTGGTAGCTCAGTTGGTAAAGAATCCACCTGCAATGCAGGAGACCCCGGTTTGATTCCTGGGTTAGGAAGATCCACTGGAGAAGGGATAGGTTACCCACTCCAATATTTTTGCGCTTCCCTCATGGCTCAGATGGTAAAGAATCTGCCCAGATGGTAAAGAATGTGGAAGACCTGGGTTTGATCTCTGGGTTGGGAAGATGCCCCTGGAGAAGGGAAGAGCTACCCAAACCAGTATTCTGGCCTGGAGAATTCATGGACTGTATAGTCCATGGGATCACAAAGAGTTGGACATGACCAAGCGACTTTCACTTCCCTTCACTGCTACTACTAACACAATCAATTGAGTTCTTCCTTGATGTGAGGCACTGTGATTTGTGTAACCTGACTCATTTAATGTTTGTAATTCCATAAAGCTGGACTATTAGCATCCTTTGTTTCTAGAGGATGAAATTGATACCAGTGTCTTCTCAAGGTCACATGATAGTACTTAGTGGTAAACGGTTTGTAACTCAGGCAACTTGACTTCAAGAGTTCTTCCTCAGCCACCTTGTTCAATGACCTCTTTTTTCCCTTTAGAGTCTCTGATTTTCTTTGCCCTTTTTAGTTTTAATTTTTAACTGAAGGATAATTGCTTTACAGTGTTGTGTTGGTTTCTGCCAACAGTGCAAGTCAACCGTACCCTCTCCCTCTTGAGCGTCCCTCTCCCCCCATCCCACCCCTCTAAGTCATCACAGAGCACTGAGCTGAGCCCCCTGTGCTATGCAGCAGCTTCCTACAGCAGCTTCCCACTAGCTATCAATTTCACACATGGCAGTGTATGCACGTCAGAGCTACTCTCAATCCATTCCACCTTCTCCTCCCCCTGTTGTGCCCAACCTCTTATCTAATATTATCAAAGAAGGTGCAGCCATTCATAGAGGCTAAGTAAACTTGGCCTGTGGTAAATATGTAGGTTCTCTAGCTTCAAATTCTGTGTCTTTTCGATTATACCACAGGATTACTGTGCAAGTAAGCTCTAATGAAAATAAGACTTGGGAGGACATCTATGGATTTTATTTTTTCTACCTCTCCATTTCTAGAGTGATGTAGGTTGCTTGCTCCGCATATCAGAGGAAGAGACAGAAAGTAAGAAAGAAAGAGAGAGGGTGAGAGGGAGGGAGGAATTAAGGGAAAAAGAGATGTCTGCATGGAGGCAGGAAGAAGGTGTGTTTCAGAGACTGGGTGTTTGTGATTTCCTGTGTGTTGTTGATGCTTTGTTTCTGTTTTACTAACTGACATATGAATGTCTTCATATTTGTCAGCATTCAATCATAAATGAATGTATACCTAAGAAAAGCTTTATAACAATACCTCCTCCTATTCCTCCTTGTTTGTACAGAGGAGTAAGAAGAAAACAAACACCAATAAAACCAGAAAGTCACACCTGTGGTCTTGTCAATTACCAGCCACTAAATATAGCTTCAAATTCTATTAATGAGACCAAAATAGGGAGGAAAAAATCTGTACATATTGTGGGAGTAACAGAACATTAGCAATAATGAACTTGGTTTATAGAGCGCAAATTGGGCTAGACAAGTTTGGTCACACTTTTCTAATTGAATCAGTGAGTTAGTAAGTGAAGAGAAAGAAGTAGGTGCAACATTTTGGCCCATGAGCTGGAAACACACAGCTGTGTCTTTCTGTACTTAGAGTTCAACTCAGGAGAAAGATGAGGAAAATCTGCCAAATCAACTATGGAAATTATTGATTGGCTACTTAGAAAATGAGCAACACCAGAAAGCAAGAAAGCAGAACCATGTCATTGCAGTGGTGCAAGGCAAGAAATTGTCATTCTGTATGTGACTCTTGTGGTCTCCTACCACCCTAGAAACACAACACAGTCGTACGGTCTGCTGCTGTTGCTGCTAAGTCGCTTCAGTCGTATCCAACTCTGTGCAACCCCGTAGACGGCACCCCACCAGGCTTCCACGTCCCTGGGATTCTCCAGGCAAGAACACTGGAGTGGGTTGCCATTTCCTTCTCCAGTGCATGAAAATGAAAAGTGAAAGTGAAGTCACTCAGTCGTGTCTGACTCCCAGCGACCCCATGGACTGCAGCCCACCAGGCTCCTCCATCCATGGGATTTTCCAGGCAAGAGTACTGGAGTGGGTTGCCATTGCCTTCTCCGGTCGTATGGTCTAGCTGTCCTCAAAAGCCAGGTGCCTGTCACCCTGTGCCTGGACTGCTGGATCCTGGTGGCTGTCATAGGTCACTTTCCTTTGTGACCCTCTGGATTCCAGGCCCACATTGCCACACACAGGGACCTTGCTTTCCATGTATTAGATGTTAAATGCTCATCATCTCAGGGAAGCCATGTGTGCTGCAGTCCATGGCATTGCAGAGTTGGGCATGACTTAGTGCCTGAATAACAACAAAAGCAGGGCAAATTGTATTTCTAGCTTTTTCTATTCTCCAGTGGTTTCTCGTGTGGGCTAACTGAATGAGGGCAGAAAGTCACAGAGGGAGTCATATTTGTTGTTTATCAACTATGTACCAAGAATAATTCTTGGTACTTTACCAGACATTTTCCTTTTCTCGTTTGATATTTCTAATAAAGTTTCAAGGCATTTCCAAGTTACAAATGAGACAATCAGATGTTAGAGAGTTCCGATTACTAGTCCAAGAACACAGATCATGAGAAACTGGGGAAACATGGGCATAGAGGGCTACCCATTTTCTGGTAGGAAGTGTGCCCTTGGCCAGCTTTTCTAGAACTGGTGCTAACATCACCTCTGTTTATCTATTCAGGTACCCTCTTTTATAGGAATCTCCCTGCTGTTGTCTCTCATTGTTTAATGAACACTGTATTCCATCTGCTTATGACATTTATTGATAGTTTTTTCATCATTTTTTTTTTGAAATTTGGTGAAGAGTAACAACTATTAAAAAATGAACAACTGCTGATTCTGTAGCCAATACATTTTCACAAAGTAGACACAGCTATATGAGGTCACACCCAAAGTCTAGAAGGACGTCCTTAGCACCAGAAGCCCTCCTCATCTTCCTTAGCCCTTTTCCAATAAGTAACCAACCACAAAGGAAATCCTGATCTTGACTGCTAACAATATAGATTTTTCTGCTTATGTTTAATCTTTAGACAAGTAGAATCATAGGGAATGTACTCCCTTGTGTTTGCCTTTTTTGAATACTCTGTTCATGAAATTCATGCAAGTTTTTCCATTAAGCATCAGCCTGTTTTCATTACTATATAATATTTTATTGTGTGCTACATTTATTTTTTTCAAAGGGCAATTATTTTTTCATTTTTTACTATTACAAAGAATGCTGCCTTTAGCATTTTTGAACACATTTCCTGACACAAATGAAGTTCAGTTGGTTATACATTTAGGAGTGGTTGTTATTATTGTTCAGTTGATCAGTTGTGTCCAATTCTTTGTGACCCCATGGACTGTAGCACACCAGGCTTCCCTGTCCTGCACCATCTCCTAGAGCTTGCTCAAACTCATGTCCATTGAATCAATGATGCCATCCAACCATTTTGTCCTCTGTTGTCCCCATCTCATCTTGCCTTTAATCATTCCGAGAACCAGAGTCTTTTCTGATGAGTTGACTCTTCACATCGGGTGGCCAAAGTATTGGAATTTCAGCTTCAGCATCAGTCCTTCCAATGAATATTCAGGATTGATTTCCTTTATGATTGACTGGTTTGATCTCTTTGCAGTCCAAGGAACTCTCAAGTGTCTTCTTCAACACCGCAGTTCAAAAGCATCAATTCTTCAAGGCTCATCTTCTTTATGGTCCAACTATCACATTCATACACAACTACCAGAAAAACCATAGCTTTAAGTATGTGGACTTTTGTTGGCAAAATGATGTCTCTGCTTTTTAATAAGCTTTCTAGGTTGGTCATAGTTTTTCTTCCAAGGAGCAAACATCTTTTGATTTCATGGCTATAGTCACCATCTACAGTGATTTTGGAGCCAAAGAAAATTAAGTCTGTCACTGTATCCATTGTTTCCCCAAATATTTGCCATGAAGTGATGGGACTGGATGCCATGATCTTCATTTTTTGAATGTTGAGTTGTAAGCCAGCTCTTTCACTCTCCTATTTCATCTTCATCAAGAGGCTCTTTAGTTCCCCTTCACATTCTGCCGTAAGGGTGGTGCCATCTGCATATCTGAGGTTATTGATATTTCTCCTGGCCATCTTAATTCCAGCTTGTGCTTCATCCAGCCCGGCATTTCACATGATGTACTCTGCATATAAGTAAACTAATAAGTAAACTAAACAGGGTGACAATATACAGCCTTGACATACTCCTTTCCCAATTTGGAACCAGTCTGTTGTTCCATGTCTGGTTCTGTTGCCTCTTGACCTGCATACAGGTTTCTCAGGAGGCAGGTAAGGTGGTCTGGTATTCCCATCACTTTAATAATTTTCCACAGTTTGTTGTGATCCTCACAGTCAAAGGTTTTACCGTTGTCAATGAAGCAGAAGCAGATGTTTTTCTGGAATGTTCTTGCTTTTTCTATGATCCAATGAATGTTAGGAATTTGATCTCTGGTTCCTCTGCCTTTTTTCTAAATCCAGCTTGAACATCTGAAAGTTCATGTACTGCTGTAGCCTGGCTTGGAGAATTTTGAGCGTTACTTTTCTAGCATGTGAAATGAGTGCAATTCTGTAGTAGTTTGAACATTCATGGCATTAACTTTCTTTGAGACTGGAATGAAAACTAACTTTTTCCAGTCCTGTGGCCATTGCTGAGTTTTCCATATTTGCTGGCATATTGAGTGCAGCACTTTAAAACCACCATCTTTTAGCATTTGAAATAGCTCAGCTAGAATTCCATTCCCTCCACTAGTTTTGTTTGTAGTGATGCTTCCTAAGATCCACTTGACTTTGCACTCCAGGATGTCTGGTTCTAGGTGAGTGATCACACCATCATGGTTATCTGGGTCATTAAGATCTCTTTTGTATAGTTCTTCTGTGTATTCTTGCTACCTCTCAATATCTTTTGCATCTGTTAATTCCATACCATTTCTGTTCCTTAGTGTGCTCATCTTTGCATGAAATATTCCCTTGTGTTTAGTTGCTCAATCATGTCCAACTCTTTATGACCCCATGGACTGTAGCCTACCAGGCTCCTTTGTCCACGGGAATTCTCCAGGCAAGAATACTGGAGCGAGTTGCCATTTCCTCCTCCAGGAATGTTCCTTTGGTAGTGCTACTTTTATTGAAGATATCTCTAGTCTTTCCCATTCTGTTGTTTTCCTCTATTTCTTTGTACTGATCATTTAGGAAGGCTTTCTTATCTCTCCTTGCTATTCTTTGAAACTCTGCATTCAGATAGGTATATCTTTCCTTTTCTCCTTTGCCTTTCACTTCTCTTTTTGTAGGTATTTGTAAGGCTCCCTCAGACAACCATTTTGCCTTTTTGCATTTCTTTTTCTTGTGGATGGTTTTGATTACCACTTCCTGTACAGTGTTATAAACCTCTGTCCAAAGAACTTCAGGCACCCTATCAAATCTAGTCCCTTAAATCTATTTGTCACTTCCACTGTATGATTGTAAAGGATTTGATTTAGGTCATGCCTGAATGGTCTAGTGGTTTTCCCTACTTTCTTCAGTGTGAATCTGCATTTTGCAATAATGAGTTCATGATCTGAGCCACAGTCAGCTCCTAGTCTTGTTTTTGCTGACTGTGTAGAGCTTCTCCATCTTTGGCTGCAAAAAATATAATCAATCTGATTTTGGTACTGACCATCTGGTGATGTCCATGTGTAAAGTCATCTCTTGTGTTGTTGGAAGAGGGTGTTTGCTGTCACCAGTGCGTTCTCTTGGCCAAACTCTCTTACCCTTTTCCCTGCTTCATTTTGTGCTCCAAGGCCAAACTTGCCTGTTACTCCAGGTATCTCTTGACTTCCTACTTTTTGCATTCCAGTCCCCTATGATGGAAAGGAAATCTTTTTTGTGTGTTAGGTCTAGAAGGTCATGTAGGTCTTCATAGGTTATTCAACTTCAGCTTCTTCCTATTAGTGATTGGGGTCATAGTCTTGGATTACTGTGATATTGAATGATTTGCCTTGGAAACAAACAGAGATCATTCTATCTTTTGAGATTGCACCCAAGTACTACGTTTTGGACTCTTTCGTTGACTATGAGGGCTACGCTGTTTCTTCTAAAAGTTTCTTGCTCACAGTAATATATATAATAGTTATCTGAATTAAATTCACCCATTCTGGTTCATTTTAGTTCACTGATTCCTAAAATGTCAGTGTTCACTCTTGTCATCTCCTGTTTGACCACTTTCAATTTACCTTGATTCATGTACCTACATTCCAGATTCATATGCAATGTTTTCCTTTACAGCATCAGACTTTACTTTCACCACCAGACACATCTATACCTGGGTGTTGTTTCCACTTCCGCTGAGCCTCTTCATTCTTTCTGGCGCTTTTTCTCCGCCCTTCTTCAGTAGCATATTGGGCACCTCCTGACCTGGGGAGTTCATCTTTCAGTGTCATATCTTTTTGTCTTTTCAGACTTTTCATGGGGTTCTCAAGGCAAGAATGCTAAAGTGCATCATTGGGTTATAGGGATGCATACATTCAGCTGTAATAAGTATTGCCAAGCACTGTTTACAGGTGGTTTTCAGCAACATGAAATGTATGAGAGATCCATTTCTTCAAGATCCTTGGCAGTACTGGGTTGTCAGTCTTTTTCATTTTAGCAACTTTGTTGGTGCGTTGAGATATATTATTTTAATTTTGCCTTTTTCCAATGACTCATGAGATTAATCACCTTTTCAAATGTGCATTAAATTGATAGTGTTTTGATTTCACATCTCTCGTCTCCAGGAGCCCTGGACAGTCTTCTAGAATACACACGTTGATGTTAGCCCTGTGACTCAAGGCAGCTCAGATGTAGGAAGGAATTGCCCATGTTTGGGGTTTCGTCTGCGCTGTTGTACAACCCCCATTCCAGCTGAGGGAATGTCCTGGGCGCTGTAGCAGTTACTTTGTGACCATCTGCCTGTTTCCCATTCCCTTAATCCCATAATGTCATTCCTGCTGCTCTGCTTACTCTCTAATCTGTAAATCAACCTGTTGAATGTACAGAGTTTTTGAGCCGGAATAAGTCAAGTTTACCCTGCTATGTGATGAGATCTGCCCCCAAGTGAAAGACTCCAGTGCTTTTCTCCATTTCTTGTACTTGCTTTTATTTCTAGGTCTTGTGACAACCATTCCCCTGTTTGTCCACGTTTGTCCTGCCTTTAAGCTACCTCTGAATTCACAGTTCATTCCAGACCTGTCCACGTGGAAGTGAGGCAAATTTGGCATCAGGGTCAGCTTCCAGAATCAGTGTGTTGAGAGGGGTCTATAGTAGTTTTAAAAATGACCCTATTCAGTAGGAACTTCAATATAAATCTCCACTTCTTTGCAACTATGAACTTTTAACCCCTCTCATCTTGACCAAAGGGAAAAGCAAAGGGGCAGTTTTCTTGCCCAAGTATATTAATTCAGGGGGAAAAATGTTTTGGTTTATGCTCAGTAACTTAACATCAAACAAAATCATTGCTTTCCTAATCTAAATCATAGTTTTGCTATCTTGAAAAACTGACTCAAAAAAATTCCACCCTTCGGTATAAAAGTACTTCTATAGTATGATAACACGTCTGATGTGGAGGCCTTTGTGTTTCATTCTGATGAATAAAAAAGTATACTTATAGTATGGTATTAAGGATATCAGACAAAATCAGGGCTTTCCTTCAGCATTTACTTGAGTGGTCTTTAATCCATCTAATTCTTTGAGTCTCTGCTGTTAAGCATGGAGACACACTTTTTCACCACACTGCTCACTGGGCTGCCTTGCCTCACAAACTAAATCAGTCAGATATCTAAATGAGAATACACAGAAGACCCTCAGAGGTGTACACGCAGAAACAAGGACCTGCAGCTTGGGTCTGTCTGGCACAGCACACAGAGGTTCTTGTCACACTCAGTGTGTGGTGCAATGCAATTCTGCCAATGTCCGCATGCTGACAGACAAGATAACACTAGGTTATCTTAACAGGATTTATTTTTTAAATGATTGGTTGCTTACCTTTCAAAATAAACACAACTTCAAAACTTTCTTTAAATTGAAACTTTCCTTTAGATACTCTTCCCCTTTTGCTTATTTATCCATTTTTCGCATGCATGTGGGCTTTCTCTAGTCCTGGAGAGCAGGAGCTACTCTCTAGCCATGGTGCACAGGCGTCTCATTGCAGTGGCTTCTCTTGTTGCAGAGCACAGGTTCTAGTCGCAAGGCCTTCAGCAGTCACAGCATGGGGGCTCGTGGACCTTAGAGCATGCGGGCTCAGTAGCTGCAGCTTGCAGGCTCTGGAGCACAGCCTCAGTAGTTGTGGTACACAGGCTTAGTTGCTCTGCGGCTTGTGTAGTCTTCTTGGACCAAAGATGGAACCTGTGTCCCCTGAATTGGCAGGCAGATTTTTATTTTGTATTTTCCCTAGCATACCTTTAAACTAATTTCATAAGCTTTTTACTTGCAAATCTTTTAATCAAAGGAATGTGAAAGAGTGATGTGTTAGTGGAGATTGGAAAGCACATTGCTCCTTTCATCTGTGAGAAATTATTAGTCATAGCTCTTGTTGAACATTCTTGCCTTCATTCCCGCTGAAAATATTGCCAAAACATTGCAGGAGTATGTGTAGAGGGTGAGGGAAGTTTTAGCTCAACTTTTAAACAAGTTTATCAAGATGTCTTTGTGAGAATTCTGAAAGATTGATGTACCATAAATGTGTTGTAGTTCAATACAATCAGAGTTGTCTCACAGCATGAGGACTCACTTTCTTATTCGCTAATAAAAACCCAACTCTCCTATATTTCAGAGCATTCCCTTTGCCTTAAAATAAAAATTCATTTTAATTGATTTCCTTTCAATCAAAATCAATGAATTGATTTTCATTCAGGCATTGCATTGCCATTAATGAGATGGTGAAATTTCATCTTAATTACTGTTAGTTTCCATGGTCACACACATGTGGTATCTCTTTCTGCGGGTTACAGCGGAGATGCTTTGGGTAAATTACTTTTGTCTAGACAGACTTCTGCCTTTTGCTCTGTTGCTCATCAGGCAAGGGGATCAGGAAATCGACTGGACAGCTGATGTTGCTGACATGTGGACCACAAGCTGATGTGAATGGTGTCAGCATGATGCTCGTCAACTTGAATGACTGAATAGTTTCTTGGCAATTTCAGCAGGTCCTGTTTCTCTAGTGACAAAAGGACCATGTAAAATCCAGGCATGTTTGGTCACTGACACTAAATTTTGGTACGTTTGCAATTATTCTGGAGTAAGATGTTGCAGTGTTTCCCAAACTTGGAAAACAAAGCCTCAGCTTAAACCTTAAGTGAACTGCTTTAGGTTAGCTTGTTGAGGTAACACAGAAACTCATGTGGCAATATGTCTAAGAGAGTGTGTTTTTAGGGGAGAGAGGAAAAGAGTTCACAGTTGTCAAGTTATCTCTCTGAGTTAGTTGGTCATGCATAGACGCCACCAGCCTTTGAAAAGTCTACACCAGTTTCATAAGAAACAGAAAGGAAAGTTTCCTCTTCTGTGGATTTTTTTCTCTCACGTTTTTTCTTTCTCTTTGATGGCTTGTTTGCACCATCATCATTCCAATAATCTGAATCACAGAGATGCTTTCCTACATATTGTTTATATGCATATCTTTATGCTGGGAATAAAAGCATATATTGATAGAAACTCTGATTTTATTATGAGCATTTGGCTTACAGAGGTCCACTTTCCAAATAAATGTTAATCGATTTATGTATACATAGCATGTAAGTTTCTGATGTTCTTTTAGGGTATTCTGAAGGACTTATGACTTTCCTGCATGTATCATTTCAGTACCAGTCCAGTTGCTCAGTCATGTCCAACTCTTTGTGATCCCATGAACCACAGCATACCAGGCCTCCCTATCCATCACCAACTCCCGGAGTTCACCCAAACTCATGTCCATTGAGTCGGTGATGCCATCTAACCATCTCATCCTCATCTCATCCTTCTCCTCTTGCCTTCAATCTTTCCCAACATCAGGGTCTTTTCAAGTGAGTCAGCTCTTCTCATCAGGTGGTCAAAATATTGAAGTTTCAGCTTCAACATCAGTCCTTCCAATGAATACCCAGGACTGATTTCCTTTAGGATGGACTGGTTGGATTTCCTTGCAGTCCAAGGGACTCTCAAGAGTCTTCTCCAATACCACAGTTCAAAAGCATCAATCCTTCTGTGCTCAGCTTTCTTCACAGTCCAATTCTCACATCCATACATGACTACTGGAAAATCCATAGCTTTGACTAGACAGACCTTTGTTGACAAAGTATTGTCTCTGCTTTTGAATATGCTGTCTAGGTTGGTCATAACCTTCCTTCCAAGGAGTAAGCGTCTTTTAATTTCATGGCTGCAGTCACCATCTGCAGTGATTTTGGAGCGCCCCCAAAATAAAGTCAGCCACTGTTTCCCCATCTATTTGCCATGAAGTGATAGCAATTCAGACATCCTTCAGAATTTTCTCATCACTTTTGACAAAATACCTTGAGTCAAAGGATGTAGTGTGAAGTGCTTTAAACACCATATATTGGATAAAATCTGAGGCTGTGAAGACTGCTAATGATAATCTTCATTCACTATTCTTCCAAAATTAAAACCAAACCTTCAAAGTCTTATGTTCCTTTTACAGTTTTTATGTGCAGGTAAAAATTGCTGGATTGTTTTTCATAATATTTAATTTGACAAAATCACATTTGTTTTCACCAAAAGAAGAATGCACTTTTCATTTACTGTATCATTTCACTTTTCTTTCTTATGATTCTTTTTTTCCCAAGCAAACAGATTTGCCATCTGATGCCCATTAGCTGGCTGTTCTTGAGCTGTGATAGATTACTTTCATAGGTACTATTTCTTACTTAGTTAACTGGTCTTAGCTGGTGTTGTTTTTTAGGGCAAGTTAGAAAAGAAACAATGGTTAAACCATTTACCCAAACAAGTGATGACACCACGTGTTTTTTTTTTTTAAAGTTCATTATGTACACACAAGGTTGTATTTTGGGAGCATGAATGTGTGTGAGCTTGTTTGTTTCTTTCCACTTGAAACTCTCCCTCTCTCTTCCTGGCTGACTGCCATCTTCATGCCAGTCTCCATGGCAACTTTCTCAAGGATAAAGTAACAGAAATGTGAGGAGGCCGCCTGCCCACAGACAAGGCTACCAGAACTCTGCCAAAACCCTGACTAGACGGAACCCTCCCTGTTCATGAGGGTAAGGCAGGTTACTCCAGCTGGATCCTCCAGACCTGGGAGGAAAGTGAAAGAATGTCTTCTGACCGGTCCTCCCACAGACTGGAATGTACGTGCAGAACCCACATGTCTCCACATTATTTTGTCCTTCCTAACTGCTTCAAATAATGGGAGTATTTTATATCTAACATTTACTTTTGGTTGATATTTGAAACTTTGCCCTCACAGAGACAAGTATCTGATACAGTATGTTTAAAACCCAATCAAGACATGATTTAAGTATCTTTAAATCACTTTCATAAAAAGTTGACTAAGTAATGCATTTCTTAACACTTTGTCCCATCCTGTTTTCATGAAAAGAATGCATCAGCTTGCCTTTTTAATGAATTATGATGGATTCATGCATGTTTCCCCAAGAAATTGAGATTATTTGTTGAAAGATATTGCTATGGACTCAATTTTTGTGCCATCCTTCCCTTCCCCAGTTCATGTATTGAAATCCTAACCCCCAGAATAATGATGTCAGGAGGTGGGCATTTGGGAGGTACTTGGGTCACCAGGGTGAAGTACTGATTGGGATTAGTACCCTTGAAAAAGATGCTCCAGACAGATTCTCTCAGCCCCTCCCCAACAAGAGGGGCACAATGAGAAGGCTGTGAGCCAAGGCCCTCATGGAAAACGTGACTATGCTGGCACCTTGAGCTTGGTCTCTGGCCTTGAGAACTATAAGAAATAAATTTCTATTCTTTATAAGATATTCTATCATGATATTTTGTTGTAACAGTGTGAATAGCTTAAAACAGATATGTACATAGTATATATCACTGATTCTCAACCAGGGACAACTTTTCCCCCATGATGCACTTGGCAGTATCCAAAGATGTTTTTGATTGTCAGAACTGGGGCCATGTTACTAGTATCTAGTGGGTAGAGTCCATGGATGCTTCTAAACATCTTATAATGGGGATTTATCTGTGGTCCAGTGGTTAAATCTGTGTTTCCAATGCAGGGAGTGCAGGTTCAATCCCTGGTTGGGGAACTAATCCTGCATGCTTCACATCACAGCCCAAATAATAATAATCAATAAACATTCTGTCATGCACAGAAGAGTTCCCACAACATGGTTTACTGGCCTACATTGTTATGTAATTCAGTGCCATGGTTGAGAAACAATGGTGTATACACAGATGTAATATTTGTGTGTTGTGTATGTATATACATACAGACGGGTTTTAAATAAAAATTCTAATGTGTAGCATGCTCAGATAGGAGTAAACTATGTGAAGGCACCTTTTTAATCTAATTTGTTTTTGCTCCATCTGCTCAGACTGGTAACTAGAATTCTCATAAGAGTTATCAGTCTTGGATCCAGATTTATCTATTCAAGTGTTTTAAGCTATCCAATACTGCAATTTTTTTTTTTTCAACTACAAAAAGATTACCTGAGAACACCGGACCTTCTCTAGGGAGTAGAAACTATATATAGTTTACTCTGTCTCTAGGAATGATTTCTATGCAATGAACTATAATATACAAAATGTCTTGGTATTAACAATCAACTCTTTTCCATTAGGAACTTGTAGAACACTTAGTAAGTTTTGCTGAGGAAATGTTTCTGATCCACAGAACCCAGATTGCTCATTTCTTCATCAAAGTCCTGCTAATGCTCTTCACATTGTGCATCTTATTTCTACCCAATATTATCCAGCACGGTTTCCTTAGGTCAGGTTTGTTTTTTTTTTTTAACAATTATGGAAAATTCTGAATTTCTGGTTGTACAAATGTAAAGTTCACTTTAAACACAAATCAAAGAAATTTTGTTATGTTAAGCAGTGCTACTAAGAGCACGGTTACCTGAACTGCCAAAGTAACACTGGTCTGAGATGACTTAGGTATAGAAATTGAAAGTGAGCTTTTAGAAACTTCTAGAGAAGTTTAACCATGTACATGTCACAATATAATTTGCAGGTTCACAAAGAGGATCACAGGAGTTCAGTAGCTAAAAAATAGTGGAATCGTATGAACTCACATGGTGAGATCACATATTGGTCTATGATAAATTAGAGATTTTTTTTAAACCGACAGCTTCACTATTAATATTTTTAAAGTACTATAAAATATCTTATAGTGGAGGCTTCCCTGCAATTCAGTGGTTAAGACTCGGCATTTTAAAAAAATATATACTTCTTTTATTACTTGGAAATGACCTCTTATTTCATTTATGCATAGGTCAGTTCTGTTCATATCTGGTTAAGTTAGCCCTGTGTTTTGTTTTGTTTTGTTTTTAATTTATTTATTTTAATTGGAGGCTAACTACTTTACAACATTGTAGTGGTTTTTGCCATACATTGACATGAATCAGCCATGGGTGTACATGTGTTCCCATCTTGAACCACCCTCCCACCTCCCTCCCCATCCCATCCCTCAGGGTCATCCCAGTGCACCAGCCCTGAGCACCCTGTCTCATGCATCGAACCTGTACTGGTGATCTGTTTCACACATGATAACATACATGTTTTAATGCTATTCTCTCAAATCATCCCACCATCACCTTCTCTCAGAGTCCAAAAGTGTATTCTTTATATCTGTGTCTCTTTTGCTATCTCACATCAGGGTCATCATTACCATCTTTCTAAATTCCATATATATGTGTTAATACACTGAATTGGTGTTTTTCTTTCTCACTTACTTAACTCTGTATAATAGGCTCTGGTTTCATCCACCTCATTAGAACTGATTCAAATGCATTCTTTTTAATAGCTGAGTAATATTCCAGGAGACAGGGATCAAGATCATCCCCATGGAAAAGAAATGCAAAACAGAAACATGGCTGTCTTGGGAGGCCTTACAAATAGCTGTGAAAAGAAGAGAAGTGAAAAGCAAAGAAGAAAAGGAAAGATATAAGCATCTGAATGTAGAGTTCCAAAGAATAGCAAGAAGAGATAAGAAAGCCTTCTTCAGCGATCAATGCAACAAAATAGAAGAAAAGAACAGAATGGGAAAGACTAGAGATGTCTTCAAGAAAATTAGAGACACCAAGGGAACATTTCATGCAAAGATGGGCTCAATAAAGGAAAGAAATAGCTCGATAAAGGACAGCCTCCAAGCCAGGCTTCAGCGATACGTGAACCGTGAACTTCCTGATGTTCAAGCTGGTTTTAGAAAAGGCAGAGGAACCAGAGATCAAATTGCCAACATCCGCTGGATCATGGAAAAAGCAGGAGAGTTCCAGAAAAACATCTATTTCTGCTTTATTGACCATGCCAAAGCCTTTGACTGTGTGGATCACAATAAACTGTGGAAAGTTCTGAAAGAGATGGGAATACTGGAATATGGACCTAAAAGAAGCAGAAGATATTAAGAAGAGGTGGTAGGAATACACAGAGGAACTGTACAAAAAAGATCTTCATGACCAAGATAATCACGATGATGTGATCACTCACCTAGAACCAGACATCTTGGAATGTGAAGTCAAGTGGGCCTTAGAAACCGTCACTACGAACGAAGATAGTGGAGGTGATGGAATTCCAGTGGAGCTATTTCAAATCCTGAAAGATGATGCTGTGAAAGTGCTGCACTCAATATGCCAGCAAATTTGGAAAACTCAGCAGTGGCCACAGGACTGGAAAAGGTCAGTTTTCATTCCAATCCCAAAGAAAGACAATGTCAAAGAATGCTCAAACTACTGCACAATTGCACTCATCTTACATGCTAGTAAAGTAATGCTCAAAATTCTCCAAGCCAGGCTTCAGCAATACGTGAACCGTGAACTTCCTGATGTTCAAGCTGGTTTTAGAAAAGGCAGAGGAACCAGAGATTAAATTGCCAACATCCGCTGGATCATGAGAAAAGCAAGAGAGTTCCAGAAAAACATCTATTTCTGCTTTATTGAGTATGCCAAAGCCTTTGACTGTGTGGATCACAATCAACTGTGGAAAATTCTGAAAAAGATAGGAATACTGGACCACCTGACCTGTCTCTTGAGAAATCCGTATGCAAGTCAGGAAGCAACAATTAGAACTGGACATGGAACAACAGACTGGTTCCAAATAGGAAAAGGAGGACGTCAAGGCTGTATATTGTCACCCTGCTTATTTAACTTATATGCAGAGTACATCATGAGAAATGCTGGACTAGAAGAAGCACAAGCTGAATCAAGGTTGCTGGGAGAAATATCAATAACCTCAGATATGCAGATGACACTACCCTTATGGCAGAAAGTGAAGAGGAAGTAAAAAGCCTCTTGATGAAAGTGAAAGAGTAGAGTGAAAAAGTTGGCTTAAAGCTCAACATTCAGAAAACTAAGATCATGGCAACTGGTCCCATCACTTCATGGGAAATAGTTGGGGAAACAGTGGAAACAGTGTCAGACTTTATTTTTTGGGGCTCCAAAATCACTGCAGATGGTGATTGCAGCCATGAAATTAAAAGACACTTACTCCTTGGAAGAAAAGTTATGACCAACCTAGATAGCATATTCAAAAGCAGAGACGTTACTTTGCTGACTAACATCTGTCGAGTCAAGGCTATGGTTTTTCCTGTGGTCATGTATGGATGTGAGAGTTGGACTGTGAAGAAAGCTGAGTACCGAAGAATTGATGCATTTGAACTGTGGTGTTGGAGAAGACTCTTGAGAGTGCCTTGAACTGCAAGGAGATCCAACCAATCCATTCTGAAGGAGATCAGCCCTGGGATTTCTTTGGAAGGAATGATGCTAAAGCTGAAACTCCAGTACTTTGGCCACCTCATGCGAAGAGTTGACTCATTGGAAAAGACTGTGATGCTGGGAGGGATTGGGGGCAGGAGGAGAAGGGGACGACAAAGGATAAGATGGCTGGACGTAATCACTGACTCGATGGACGTGAGTCTGAGTGAACTCCGGGGGCTGGAGCAATGGACAGGGAGGCCTGGCATGCTGCGATTCATGAGGTCGCAAAAAGTCGCACACAACTGAGCGACCAAATTGAACTGAATATTCCATTGTGTATATGTACCCAGCTTTCTTATCCATTCTTCTGCTGATGGACACCTAGTTTGCTTCCATGTCCTGGCTGTTGTAAACAGTGCTGCGATGAACATTGGGATACATGTGTCTCTTTCAGTTCAGGTTTCCCTCGCTTTGTATGCCCAGCATGGGATTGCTGGGTCATATGGCAGTTCTATTTCCACTTTTTTAAGGAATCTCCACACTGTTCTCCATAGTGGCCATACTTGTTTGCATTCCTACCAACAATGTAAGAGGGTTCCCTTTTCTCCACACCCTCTCTAGCATATATTGTTTGTAGAGTTTTGGATAGCAGCCATTCTGACTGGCGTGAAATGGTACCTCATTGTGGTTTTGATTTGCATTTTTCTGATAATGAGTGATATTGAGCATCTTGTCATGTGTTTGTTAGCCATCTGTATGTCTTCTTTGGAGAAATGTCTATTTAGTTCTTTGGACCATTTTTTGATTGTATCGTTTATTTTTCCAGAATTGACCTGCAGGAGCTGCTTGTGTATTTTTGAGATTAATTCTTTGTTACTTGCTTCATTTGCTATTATTTTCTCCCATTCTGAAGGCTGTCTTTTCACCTTGCTTATAGTTTCCTTCATTGTACAAAAGCTTTTAATTTTAATTACATCCCTTTTGTTTATTTTTGCTTTTATTTCCATTACTCTGGGAGGTGGGTCATAGAGGATCTTGCTGTGATTTATGTTAGAGAGTGTTTTGTCTATGTTTTCTTCTAGGAGTTTTATAGTTTCTGGTCTTACATTTAGATCTTTAATCCATTTTGAGTTTATTTTTGTGAATGGTGTTAGAAAGTGTTCTATTTTCATTCTTTTGCAAGTAGTTGACCTGTTTTCCCATCACCACTTGTTAAAGAGATTGTCTTTTCTCCATTGTATATTCTTGCCTCCTTTGTCAAAGATTAGGTGTCCATAGGTGCATGGATTTATCCTTGGGCTATCTATTTTGTTCCATTGGTCTATATTTCTGTCTTTGTGCCAGTACCATACAGTCTTGATGACTGCGGCTTTGTAGTATAGTCTGCAGTCAGGGAGGTTGATTCCTCCAGTTCCATCCTTCTTTCTCAAGATTACTTTGGCTATTCAAGGTTTTTTGTATTTCCATACAAATTGTTAAATTATTTGTTCTAGTTCTCTGAAAAATACCATTGGTAGCTTGATAGGGATTGCCTTGAATCTATAGATTGCTTTGGGTAGTATACTCATTTTCACTATATTGATTCTTCTGATCCATGAACATGGTATATTTCTCCATCTATTTCTGTCATCTTTGATTTCTTTCATCTCTGTGTTATAGTTTTCTATATATAGATCTTTTGTTTCTTTAGGTAGATTTATTGTTAAGTATTTTATTCTTCTCATTGCAGTGGTAAAGGGAATTGTTTCCTTAATTTCTCTTTCTGTTCTCTCATTGTTAGTGTGTAGGAATGCAAAGGATTTCTGTGTGTTGATTTTATATCCTGCAGTTTTACTATATTCATTGATTAGTTCTAGCAATTTTCTGGTGGAGTCTTTAGGGTTTTCTATGTAGAGGGTCACGTCATCTGCAAGCAGTGAGAGTTTTACTTCTTTTCCAAATGGATTCCTTTTATTTCTTTTTCTTCTCTGATTGCCATGGCTAAAACTTCCAAAACTATGTTGAACAGTAGTGGTGAGAGTGGGCACCCTTGTCTTGTTTCTGACTTTAGGGGAAATGCTTTCAATTTTTCACCATAGAGGATAATGTTTGCTGTGGGTTTAACATATATGGCTTTTATTATGTTGTGGTATGTTCCTTCTATTCCTGCTTTCTGGAAGGTTTTTATCATAAATGGATGTTGAATTTTGTCAGTGGCTTTCTCTGCATCTATTGAGATAATCATATGGTTTTTATCTTTCAATTTGTTAACGTGGTGTATCACACTGATTGATTTGCAAATGTTGAAGAATCCTTGCATCCCGGGGATGAAGCCCACTTGGTCATGGTGTATGATCTTTTTAATATGTTGTTGGATTCTGTTTGCTAGAATTTTGTTAAAGATTTTTTCATCTATGTTCATTAGTGATATTGGCCTGTAGTTTTCTTTTTTTGTGGCATCTTTGTCAGGTTTTGGTATTAGGGTGATGGTGGCCTCATAGAATGAGTTTGGAGGTTTACCTTCCTCTGCAGTTTTCTGGAAGAGTTTGAGTAGGACAGATGTTAGCTCTTCTCTTAATTTTTGGTAGAATTTAGCTGTGAATCTTTCTGGTCCTGGGCTTTTGTTCTTTGGAAGATTTCTGATTACAGTTTCAATTTCTGTGCTTGCGATGGGTCTGTTAAGATTTTCTATTTCTTCCTGATTCAGTTTTCGAAAGTTATACTTTCCTAAGAATTTTTCCATTTCTTTCAAGTTGTCCATTTTATTGGCATATAGTTGCTGATAGTAGTCTCTTATGATCCTTTGTATTTCTGTGTTGTCCGTTGTGATCTCTCCATTCTCATTTCTAATTTTATTGATTTGATTTTTCTCCCCTTTTTTCTTGATGAATCTCACTAATGGCTTGTCTATTTTATTTATCTTCTCAAAGAACCAGCTTTTAGCTTTGTGGATTTTTGCTATGGTCTCCTTTGTTTCTTTCTTTTTTTTTTTTTTTTTTTTAGTATTAGAGAAGATCTTACCTGCTGTTGATTTTATTTATTTTTTTTTTTACTGAAACATCTTTAATTTTTTGTTTGTTTGTTTGTTTTTGTTTTTTTTTTTAAATTTTAAAATCTTTAATTCTTACATGCATTCCCAAACATGAACCCCCCTCCCACATCCCTCCCCATCCTTTGTTTCTTTTTCATTCATTTCTGCCCTAATTTTTATGATTTCTTTCCTTCTACCAACTCTGGGGTTCTTAATTTCTTCTTTATCTAGTTTCTTTAGGTGTAGTTAGGTTATTTATTTGATTTTTTTCTTATTTCTTGAGGTAAGCTTGTATTGCTAGGAACCTTCCCCTTAGCACTGTTTTTACTGAATCCCATAGGTTTGGGGTTATTGTGTTTTCATTTTCATTCATTTCTATGCATATTTTGATTTCTTTTTTTATTTCTTCTGTGATTTGTTGGCTATTCATAAGATATTGTTTAGCCTCCATGTGTTTGTGTTTTTAATATTTTTTTTTTCCTGTAGTTGACATCTGATCTTACTGCATTGTGATCAGAAAAGATGCTTGGAATGATTTTTTTTTTTTTTTAATTTACCAAGGCTAGAGTTATAGCCCAGGATGTGATCTGTCCCAGAGAAGGTTCTGTGTGCACTTGAGAAAAAAGTGAAATTCATTGTTTTGGGGTGAAATGGCCTATAGATATAAATCAGATATAACTGTTCCACTGTATCATTTAAAGTTTGTGTTTCCTTGCTAATGTTCTGTTTAGTTGATCTATCCATAGGTGTGAGTGGCATATTAAACTCTCTCACTATTATTGTGTTACTGTCTCCCCTTTCGTGCTTGTTAATATTTTCCTTACACATTGCAGTGCTCCTATATGGGGTGCATAATATATTTATAATTGTTATATCTTCTTCTTGGATTGATCCTTTGATCATTATGTAATGTCCTTCTTTGTCTCTTTTTACAGCCTTTATTTCAATGTCTATTTTATCTGTTTTGAGTATTGCTACTCCTACTTTCTTTTAGTCTCCATTTGCATGAAATATCTTTTCCAGCCCTTCACTTTCAGTCTCTATGTGTCCCTTGTTTTGAGGTGGGTCTCTTGTAAACAGCATATATAGGGGTCTTGTCTTCATATCCATTCAGCCAGACTTTGTCTTTTGGTTGGGGCATTCAAGCCGTTTACATTTAAGTTAATTATTGATAAGTATGTTCCCATTGCCATTTACTTTGTTGTTTTGGGTTCAAATTTATAAACCTTTTCTGCATTTCCTATCTAGAGATCCTTTAGCATTTGTTGAAGAGCTGGTTTGGTGGTGCTGAATTCTCTCAGCTTTTGCTTGTCTGTAAAGCTTTTGATTTCTCCATATTTGAATGGGCTCCTTGCTGGGGACAGTAATCTGGGCTGTAGGTTTTTCTCTTTCATCACTTTAAGTATGTCCTGCCATTCCCTTCTGGCCTGAGGAGTTTCTATTGAACGATCAGCTGTTACCCTTATGAGAATCCCCTGTGTGTCATTTGTTGTTTTTCCCTTGCTGCTTTTAATATTTGTTCTTTCTGTTTGATCTTTGTTAATTTGAGTAATATGTATCTTGGGGTGTTTCGCCTTGGGTTTATCTTCTTTGGGACTCTCTAGGTGTCTTGGACTTGGGCGGCTATTTCCTTCCCCATTTTAGTGAAGTTTTCAACTATTATCTCCTCAAGTATTTATCATGGCCTTTCTTTTTGTCTTCTTCTGGAACTCGTATGATTCGAATGTTGGGGCTTTTGATATTGTCCCTGAGGTCTCTGAGGTTGTCCTCATTTCTTTTAATTCTTTTTTCTTTTTTCCTCTCTGCTTCATTTATTTCCACCATTCTATCTTCCACCCGACTTATCGTATCTTCTGCCTCAGTTATTCTACTGTTGGTTTCCTCCAGAGTGTTTTGGATCTAAGTTATTGCATTATTCATTACTGATTGACTCTTTTTTATTTCTTCCAAGTCCTTATTAAACTTTTCTTGCATCTTTTCAGTCCTTGTCTCCAGACTATTTATTTATAACTCTATTTTGTTTTCAAGATTTTGTATCATTTTTACTATCAGTATTCTGAATTCTTTTTCAGGTAGACTTCCTATCTCCTCCTCTTTGGTTTGGTTTGGTTTGGTGGGTGTTTATCATATTCCTTTATCTTGTTTAGGTTGCTGTGTTTAGGGTGGCCTTTCTGTATGCTGGTAGTTTGTGGTTCCTCTTTATTGTGGAGGTTTCTCCCTGTGGGTGGGGTTGGATGACTGGCTTGTCAAGGTTTCCTGGTGAGGGAAGCTTGAGTCAGTTCTTATGTGTGGAGCTGGATCTCCTCTCTCTAGAGTGCAATGGATTGTCCAGTAGTGAGTTTTGAGGTGTCTATGGGTTTGGTGTGACTTTTGGCCACCTGTATTTTAATGCTCAGGGTTATGTTCCTGTGTTGTTGGAGAATTAGCTTGGTATATCTTGCTCTGAAACTTGTTGGCTCTTGGGTGGAGCTTGGTTTCAGTGTAGGAATGGAGGCTTTGGGATGAGCTCTTGCCAGTTAATGTTCCCTGGAGTCAGGAGTTTTCTGGAGTTCTCAAGTTTTGGATTTAAGCCTCCTGCCTCTAGCTTTCAGTCTGTTCTTACAGTAGTCTCAAGACTTCTCCATCCATACAGCACCAATGATAAAATATCTATGTTAATGGTGAAAAGATTCTCCACAGTGAGGGACACCCAGAGAGGTTCACAGAGTTACATGGACAAGAGAAGAGGGAGGAGGGAGATAGAGATGACCAAGAGGAGAAGAGGGGGAATCAAAGAGGAGAGAACAATCTAGCCAGTAATCAATTCCCTATGTGCTCTCCACAGTCTGGAACCCTCAGAGAGGTTCACAGTGTTACATAGAGAAGAGAAGAGGGAGGAAGGAGATAGAGGTGACCAGGAGGAGAATAGGGGGAGTCAAAAGGAGAGAGACCAATCTAGCCAGTAATCAGTTCCCTAAGTTTTCTCCACAGCTTGGAACACCCAAAAAAATTCACAGAGTTGGGTAGAGAAGAGAAGGGGGAGGAAGGAGATAGAGGTGACCTGGGGGAGAAAAAGGAGAGTCAAAAAGGGGAACGGGCAATCAAGCCAGTAATCACACTCCTAAGTAAAAATGGGTACTGAAGATTGGATTCTTAAAGGTACAAAATTGATTAAAAAAAAAAAAAAACAAAAAGCAAAGATTAAAAATCTAGAGTAGAGGTTAGACTCTCAAAAATACGATATTAAAAAAACAAAATCACAAAAATATTTTTAAAAATACATATGTAATTTGCTTTTAAAATAGGGTCTTTTTTTTTTTTTTTTGGCAAGGTAATAGTAGGTTATAAAGGAGAAGGAAATGGCAACCCACTCCAGTATTCTTTCCTAGAGAATCCTGTGGACAGAGGAGCCTGGTGGGCTGCTGTGCATAGAGTCGCACAGAATCGAACACAACTGAAGCGACTTAGCATGCATGCATGCATTGGAAAAGGAAATGACAACCCACTCCAGTATTCTTGCCTGGGGAATCCCAGGACGTAGGAGCCTGGTGGGCTGCCGTCTGTGGGGTCACACAGAGTCAGACACAACTGAAGCAACTTAGCAGCAGCAGGTTATAAAAATGAAAATTAAAGGAGTAATAAAGAACTTTTTATATAATAAAGAACAAATTTAAAAATGATAATAGTAAAATATACTATTGTTCTCTCCTCTTTGATTCCGCCTCTTTTCCTCTTGGTCATCTCTATCTCCCTCCTCCCTCTTCTCTTGTCCATGGAGCTGTTGAGGGCAGTGTGGGGTCAGTTCAGTTTCAGATAGTTCCTTGCTCCGGCTTATACTTCTTCTCAAGGTCTACAGGCCCCTTCCAGTGTAGTCGGTGCTAACTACAGGGTTTTAATCTGTGCACCTGTCACTTCCAGAGCAGTCCCTCTTCTTTATTTTGGCTGCCTCTGTTTGCAAGTCTCTTCAGTGTCTAATTTCTACCCTGACAACAAGGGGGTGAAGGTGGTCACTTATTTAAGCTAACTTGTTCAGTTGTGCTGTGGGGAGGGAGGAACACTGCAAACAAATATCACTGGCATGTGTGGGGAGTGCTCACAGTGTCTCGGCCACACTGGGTTTGCCCCGTTCATGGCGTGTGTGCTTTCCCGGTCCATACTGCTCAGGCTCCAGGTTGCTCTGCAGGGGCTCTTTCCAAAGCAGGCCCTGGCTTATGTGCACTTCTCAGGTCTAAGCCACTCCGGTTCAGGTTCTCAGGTACTTAACAAAGGCACAAACTCAGTTGGGCCTGTGTTTTGTGCCCTTCCCAGGTCCGAGTAGCTCAGGTGACCAGGTGTTTGGTGAGCGCTCTCTCCTTAGATGGGTGGTGCGTCTTATCACTTCCCCGGTCCCAGCCCCTCTGTTTCCTGGGTGCACAGTGGGAGTGCCTTCTCAGGTGTGCCGTATGTCTCCTCTGGGGAGCTGATCTCTGACTATGACCTTCCTGGTGGATGTCAACCATCCAGGACTGGAGGAAGAATTCGTTAGTAACTGGGAGTCTGCTCACAGTTTGATAGAGGATGCCATCTCTGGGGTCGAGATTGCCCCTCACCTTCTGGCTCTGGCTGTCACCCGCCTGCCTCTATGCCTCCAGTGGGCAGAGGGGCTGGTCTGCAGCCAGCTAGCTCTCCTCTGGTGTTCACTCAATCCTTTGTTCTGTGATCAAGCCATGCTGTCGCAGGAAATTTCTCTCTCTCTCTCTTGTTTTTCCTCTGGCTATCACACAGTTGGGGTTGCTGTGTCATCTTAGCTCCCTCAGATTGTCCTCAGGGCATTCAGGCCCAGTCCCCATACTAAGCACGCATCCTGCACATTCCTATTCAGCCCCCATTGCTGCTGGCAGGCTGGAGCATCCGGGTTACCTCTCCACTGGAAGTCGCGGCTAGGCACTTAATCTGTTGGTTCTTTTTCTTTATTTCCCTCCTAGTTATCTTGCCCACCAAGATTCAAAAACTCCCCACAGACCCGCCAGTGAGAGAGTTTCCTATTGTTTGGAAACTTCTCCTCCTTCACGACTCCTTCCCCAGGACGGGTCTCAGTCCCTAACTCTTGTCTCTCTTTTTATCTTTTATATTTTGTCCTACCTCCCTTTGAAGACAATGGGCTGCCTTTCTGGGTGCCTGGTGTCCTCTGCCAGCATTCAGAAGTTGTTTTGTGAAATTTGCTCCACGTTCAAATCATCTTTTGATGATTTTGTGGGGGAGAAAGTGGTCTCCCCATCCTATTCCTCCACCATCTTCTGAACTCCTCCCCCCCCAGCCCTGTGTTTTGTTGTGATGTTGAAGTTAGTTGGTTACTCTTAGCAAGTAGATTAGTATATGCATTTGGTGCAAGCCACAGAGCACCTTCTCTTGGGGAGCATGAGCATCACATGTAGCAGTGAGTTTGTGCTAGACTGTACTGCTGTAGCCAACAGCCCTCATGTATCAGAGGCTTAGATCAGCAAAGCTTGGGTCCTGGCTCCCAGGGTCCACCTGTCCCAGGCAACAGGACTCCCTCACTGCTCTCCTGGCCTCACTTGAGACCCCAGGCATGTTCAACATAACTGACACATGGTCCAGAGACAAAGGAAGAGTTGGTTGCTTCTTGGCCAGGTGTGCCTCAGATGTGACTCACCTTTCACTTCTCTCATGTCAGGAACCAGATCTAGGCACTTGATCCCATCCACTCACAAGTGGAAAAGGGTGCAAATCTTCTACATGCGAGAGGTAGGGATCCAGTGAGATCTGGTAAACCCTGTTAATGACTGTGACCTGGAATACGTCTGAGTATCACCACTGAGTACACACTTTCGCCTTTAGTATCCCAGGCTTACTCTTTAGCCTATCACTCTCACTTTCACATAGGAAGTCATAGGAGGCAAGAAGAGCAGCAACAGGATTGCTTCCTTTGATTTCAGGTCAAATTCCAACCTTACAGCTTGGTTGTGGCATAGCCTTGCATAAGCTGTTGAATCACTTTGAATGGGACCCTCATAGGGTGGTAATGAAGACTCAATTGCATGGCTTTTATGAAGATACTTTACATATATGACATGCTTGTCCAATGCTGGCAAAGGAAAGTGTTTATATTATTAGTCTAAAATAGCTTAGGCTCAGCTTCCAAACATTTTTTTAAAAGTGAGTTACTTTTTAAATGTATTTGGCTGTGCCGGGTCTTAGTAGTGGCAGGCAGGGTCTCTGTTGCTGTGTATGGGTCTTCATCTCAGCACGTGTGATCATTAGTTGCAGAATGTAAACTCTTAGTTGTGGTATGTGGTGATCTAGTTCCCTGACAAGTGTTTGAACCCCAGCCCCCTGAACTGGGAGTGCAGAGTCTTAACCACTAGACTACTAGGGAAGTTTCAAATATCTTTTTTTCTTTTTCTTTTTTTTTTAATCTAGAAAAATCTTAAAAAATACTGGAATCAATTTAGGTAGAACTCAGCAATCATACTACGATTGACCTAAGCATCTTTATAATATTGTCTATTTATGTTGATCTAGCCAACACGTCTTGAGTTATTCTTTATGAATTCCTCATGGGAGTAGGGGATATGAGTCATCAAACTGTTTCTTTGGGTAAAAATACCTCTGATTTCACATGTTTCCATATTAAACATCTTGTGGTACCAGTCAGCTCTTTATTGTTCTAGATAACTGGGCAATATTGTTTCTAAGGAATTAAAAATGTAATGTGATGGGCCTTATTTTCAATCTTTGCTCTGTTTTGGCTGACTTTCAGGTTAATTGCATACTTTTTTTTTTCTGTTTAAGAGTTGATTATGTAGGTTCAGTCTTTTTAAAAGAAAGATTCTTTAATAGATTCAGAGTAAACCTAAGAATGATAACCAATATGTCAGAAGATGATTTCTGCAAATCTGAGGTTGTTGACGATCAGGATGATTCTGTGCTTGTGACACTGCAGGAAAAGCCATCCCAGTGGTAGTAAACCACGTCTCAGTTCATCCCCACTGGAGAGGGAAGCCACACTTTGTAGTCTCTTTTCTGGCTCTGCCATCAAAGGGTATACCACTGAGTCAGTTTTTGGTTCTTTTCTCTTTCCCTCTATCTTCAGGCTTCATGCCATGCTATTAGTTGAATGATTTAAGAAACTGAAGTTTTGCAGGTCCATCTAGGTTCCTGGGACTAACTCCCATTTGAAGAATCTATCATGAACACAGAATTACACTGATGTACAAATATGTCCGTTTTTTTTCACCCATCCCTGTAACCTATGTCAGCAGGGCTTTGCAGTGCCTCCATTTCAGAGGCAGAGTCTGTCTGTTTCCATACCTTTTGCTCTGGGCTGACTGTGGGGCTTCCTTTGGGAAACAGAAGGGATGGTGTGTTTGTTTGGAGTCTTGGCCCCAAGTGGCCTTGCATGCTCTTGGGTTCTTTTCTGGAGCGCTGCCACTGCCATGAGAACAAGCCAGGCCAGCCTCCAGGAGAGGGAGAGTGTGGAGATGAGCCAAGTCATCTCAGCTGAGGTCAGATGAGACCAGCCAGAACCCAGCAGACTTCCTAGCTGACTGCATCCCAGAGGTGAGCCCATCAGAGGTGCCAGGTGACCCTTAGACTTGTGACAGATTATATATTGGGGTGTGTAGGTCACCACATTTGGGGCTGTTTTGTTCATGCCGCAATTTTCACAGACCCCACAGAAGCAAATGAAATGGGGCAACAGGAAGCATCAGTGTCCGTGAGAGTCGCCAGCTGAGTCCTGCCTCTCAGATGTTTTCCCTGCCAATAACTGTGTTCTTTATCCACTGGGGCCTTCTCATTTTGAATACTGCGTTAGCTTCTTTTTGCCAGTGTAACAAATGCTGAAAACTTAGTGGCTTAAAATGACATAAATTTATTCTCTTATAGTTCTAGAGTTGAGAAGTCCTAAAATCACGAGTTTTGAAACATCTGGATTGGTTGAGGATTTCTAAAATCATCAAGTCCTGGGTTTTTGTTTTCTTCATTTGCTTAACACTTCTTTCCTCAAATCTTTTCTTTCCTATTACACTTTATTAAAAACAGCAAAAAGAAACTAGGCCATACCTTCAACAGTTTGCTTGGGAATCTCTTGTTAAGTATCCTAAGTTACCACTTAGAGCGACCACTTTCCACATGTTTGAAAGACCCGTGTCAATTAAGCTTTATGCCATTATGTATAAGAGTCCTCTTTCCTCCAATTTCAGTCACATTCCTCCTGTCCTGACCCCTTGCTTGCAATGCCTCTAAAGCCCACATTTCCACCAGCAGTCTGCTTATTCTTTGTTTTTTTTAAGTTTTTTTTTAATGGAAGGATAATTGTTTTCTGGAATTTTGTAGTTTTCTGTCATCCACCAACAAGAATCAGCCTACTTAACTATTCTTTAAGAAAATGTAGGTTTTCTTCACTGCACTCCTCATTTTCATTTAAGTCCTCCCTAACAAAGTTGTCAATATCCACATTTTTACCTACAGTCTTTTTAAGGTGATCTAGACTTTTCCTGTCCTGGTCAGCAGCATTTTTCCATCCCATTGCCCAGTTCCAAAGCTACTTCCACATTTTCATTTGCTTTTAATAGCAGCAGCCCACTTGCAGTGCCTGCGTCTGTGTCTGTTTCCTATTGCTACTGTAAAAATTTGCCATGTATTTTGGGGTTTAAAACAACAAAGTGTCTAGTGTTAGCAGGACAGTACTCCTCCTGGAGCCTCTAGGGGAGAATTCACTCTTTTGCCCTTGCCAGCCTGGAGAGGCTACATGCCTTCCTGACACATGGCCCTTTCCTCTATCTTCAAAGCCAGGTGCTCAGCATCTTCAAATCTCCTCCTCTCTCCCCCTCTTGCCTTTACTTCTGTCGCATCTCCTTCTCTGACACTGACACTACTGCCTCCCTCTTATAAGGACCCCTGTGGTCACACAGCCTCACCCAGATCATCTAGGATAATCTTCCCATCTCAGCGCCCTTAATCCTGTCTGCAAAGTCCCCTTTGCTATTTGAGATAATAATATACTCATAGATGTTGAGAATTAGGACATGGGCATCTTTGAGGGGGGAATGGGGCATGAGTCTACCCACCTTTCTAGATGTCTTCTTGTAATAATAAAACCCAAATATGTAGCAAATAGTATTCTTTCATGGTACTAAAAATAGAATTATGTATAAAAAATTATGTTTCTAAAAGAGGAAAGATTAACTGATCAGAAGTCAATATACAGTGAAAAGCAGATAGATAGATAGATAGATAGATATGGATGGATAGATGATAGATAGATAGATAGATAGATAGATAGATAGATAGATAGATAGAGTGGAATACTCCATATATTTCCCTAAAAAGATTTCTTTGAATTCTAAATTTCTCCTGAACAATTTATGTTATAAATGGCTTTAACTAGTATTAAATGTTTACAAGTAAGACCACTGTTTGTAGAAGTATGTCAGCAATAAGGAAAGAACATGTTTGGATTAGTGGGAAGGTGAGAATGCCCCTGCTTTGTCATTTCTCTGAGGTTGAAGGTGATGCTATAAAGAATCATAAAGAAGCTGCTCATAAAGGCAGGGGAGGCAGGGCTTGGCCCAGTCAGATTTCTAGTTCAAGGTTGATGCAAGTCTAATTGAAACCTTTTAACACTAATAAGGTTATTCATTCATATCTTGGCCTGGGGTCTGATCACACCTCATTCAGCTACCCCACTGTCATCATTCCTGTGGATCTTAAAATTTCCAACTTCTTTTAACTCCAACCACAGCATTTAACACTGTTACCTTCAGTGATCATGAATGCCATAGCTAGTTATGTCCTGTGCAGAAGATAGATTTCTTTTCATATATTTTGTCTACTTGCTATCTCCTCCCAGTGACTCTACTTCTTGCTTTGTAAAATTGCATGAGGAAGCAAAAGACAATCGCACAGAAAACAGACCTTCTCTCTCCCCAGCTCATTGTAGCATTAAAACAGTACTTCTCAGGCTCATCTATCAAAACAAATTAAAATATTAATTATATTTGCCACTTCATAAAATTTAAATGTATGACTGCATTTTCCTATGCTCTGCTTCATGGCCCTTGTGTTCTGGTCCAAATATTACTCTTTATGTAGAGAGATGATTTCTTTCCTGACTAGTGCAGTTTCATCCCTGGTTCTAAGGCCCAGGCAGTGTATCAAGACTCTCTTCTTAACGTTCTGCCTAGCATCCTGTTTGCTTTCTGGAAATTGGTTTTTCACAGTGAAGAACATCATCAAAGTAACTCCAGAATAACTGCAAAGTATCTTCTCTGTAGAATCTTTGGTCACTTAACAGCCCAGCTGTTGACTGATACAAATTACAAGGAAAAAGTTATCATCCTGTGATATTGACTCTTGCAGTCACAAGCTCTGCTTCTGTGACAGGGAAATCTGTGAGATGACTTTTTATATCAAGGTTAAAAGAAATTCACAAGGTGGCACTGAAAGTTGATCTGACGCTTTTGCCCATGTGTTATTAGTTCTCCATTTCCAGAGTTAATTTCACTTGCCATCAGTCTGCCTCCTGAACCCAAATATTGGCGTCCACCTGAGTTCCTTTACAAAATCTGTGTGGAGGATTCAGAGCCCCTCCCATCAAATTGAAGCAAGTTAGCCTCATCAGAAACCTTCCCAGTTCCTGTCTTCCACCTGACTTTAGATTTTGTGGTGCCCGTATAATTCGAAAGTTCTGAAAATAGTCATGGTTGCCTCTGTGTTGAAATTGGTAGTGTTATCATGATGTATTGATTAATTATCTAGCATTTTTATTTGCATATGTATGCATATGTGAGGGTGTAGTTTTATGCACAACAAGGTTGACCTTAAACAAGTTTTTAATTGCAAACTGGGGAATATTATAGAAGGCAGCACAACTTAGTGGTTAAATGTAGGATTTTGGGATGAGAACACGTACATGTAAATTATGACTTTCCCATTTACTAATTGTTCCTACTTCAGTTCAGTCCAGTTCAGTCACTCAGCTGTGTCCAACTCTTTGCGACCCCATCAATTGCAACACGCCAGGCCTCCCTGTCCATCACCAACTCCCAGAGTTCACTCAGACTCGTCCATCGAGTCAGTGATACCATCCAGCCATCGCATCCTCTGTCATCCCCTTCTCCTCCTGCCCCCAATCCCTCCCAGGATCAGAGTCTTTTCCAATGAGTCAACTCTTTGCATGAGGTGGCCAAAGTACTGGAGTTTCAGCTTTAGCATCATTCCTTCCAAAGAAATCCCAGGGCTGATCTCTTTCAGAATGGACTGGTTGGATCTCCTTGCAGTCCAAGGGACTCTCAAGAGTCTTCTCCAACACCACAGTTCAAAAGCATCAATTCTCTGGCACTCAGCCTTCTTCACAGTCCAACTCTCACATCCATACATGACTACTGGAGAAAGCATAGCCTTGACTAGACAGATCTTAGTCGGCAAAGTAATATCTCTGCTTTTGAATATGCTGTGTTGGTCATAACTTTCCTTCCAAGGAGTAAGTGTCTTTTAATTTCATGGCTGCAGTCACCATCTATAGTGATTTTGGGGCCCCCTAAAATCAAGTCTGACACTGTTTCCACTGTTTCCCCATCTATTTCCCATGAAGTGATGGGACCGGATGCCATGATCTTCGTTTTCTGAATGTTGAGCTTTAAGCCAACTTTTTCACTCTCCTCTTTCACTTTCATCAAGAGGCTTTTTAGTTCCTCTTTACTTTCTGCCATAAGGGTGGTGTCATCTGCATATCTGAGGTTATTGATATTTCTCCCAGCAATCTTGATTCCAGCTTGTGCTTCTTCCAGTCCAGCATTTCTCATGATGTACTCTGCATATAAGTTAAATAAGCAGGGTGACAATATATAGCCTTGACATCCTCCTTTTCCTATTTGGAACCACTCTGTTGCTCTATGTCCAGTTCTAACTGTTGCTTCCTGACCTGCATACAGATTTCTCAAGAGGCATGTCAGGTGGTTTGGTATTCTCATCTCTTTCAGAATTTTCCACAGTTTATTGGGATCCACACAGTCAAAGGCTTTGACATCATCAATAAAGCAGAAATAGAAGTTTTTCTGGAACTCTTGCTTTTTCGATGATGGATGTTGGCAATTTGATCTCTGGTTCCTCTGCCTTTTCTAAAACCAGCTTGAACATCAGGAAGTTCACGGTACACGTATTGCTGAAGCCTGGCTTGGAGAATTTTGAGCATTACTTTATTAGCGTGTGAGATGAGTGCAATTGTGTGGTAGTTTGAGCATTCTTTGGCATTGCCTTTCTTTGGGATTGGAATGAAAACTGACCTTTTCCAGTCCTGTGGCCACTGCTGAGTGTTCCTACTTAGGCAAATTGCTTTTCTCTCTGAGGCTCAAATTATCCTTTAAAATAGGGATCATGATTTAATATTTTCTATAGAGTTTTTGAGAGGATTTAGTGGGATTCCATACATAAATTCCTTAGCATACGTTGGCAAGAATTAAGGGCTCAGTTGATTTCACCTCTTTATTGAACTTGTTACACCATTGTTTCTATCCGATGTCTTTTGGTTTTTTGGCTGTGAGGCTTTTGAGATCTTAATTCCCCAGCCAGGGATTGGACCTGCATCCCTGGTTTTGGAAGGTGAAGTCTTAATCACTGGACCACCAAGGAAGTCCCATAGGATTTACCTTTTATTCTTTATTTTTATAAAGATACTAAGCAAATGTTCAAAAAAGCTTCTCCTTCAGTAGAAATATGATTATATTGTTTAAAATAAAATTGGCACTCAGTATACATTTATTAAACATGTATGGTACTTTGGATATAAATTCCAGGTCTTTGCCTTTAAGGAATCCAGAATAGAGGGAGAAAACAGTAAAACAAAGGATGATAACAGAACAAGGTTAGATATTGTGATTGTATTATGGCCAAGATGATGAGAATGATGGGAAGAGGATGACAAGGAGCAGCTTCCTGGAAGAAATGAGGTCTAGGCTGAGTTGTGGATCATGGACAGGTAGAAGTTAACCAAATGAATGAACAGTTATTCCAGGCACAGAGATCAGAAGAGGAATGATACTATCTTAGAAGAATAATTAAGCCATACCATTAGATTATGAAAAAGAAACTGGATTTAATTTCTACATGAATCTGTATGAACCAAAACCTAGTTAAAGACATAGACACTCATCAGGCAACTCTGTAAAGACCCGGCTTCACTTCTGCCCTTGCATGAAAGTTCATAAAATGAAAGGGACTACTAATATTTATTTGATATCTACTGTCAGCCAAACTCTGAAGTTGGTTGCCTTATAACTAACGTCTTCACAAAACATGATATTTTATTGACTTTAAATCATATTACAGTGGTCCATGCCACCAATGCAGAAACCCTCCTGCAGAAAATAAAAGGAAGACAGAGTTCAAAATCTCCTCCCTGCTGTTATCAAACACTTAGTTTTTTAATGTGGTAATAGTCAATAGTTTTAGGATTCAAAATACAATTATTAAGTGCCTGTGATTTTTCCTGAATATAAAGAACCAAATTTGCAACTTATTAAGAGCTCATGATTTTAAAGCATGGTGTTGTCATGTTACAAAATTTGAGATTTTATGTACCTTTCCCCTCAGCTTTCATTCCTTCCTTCCTTGAGAACAGCGTGGAGTTAGGGAACAGTACCAAGTTAAGTGTAGGGTAAACAGCTAACCTTCTTTAAGAGTTTCTGGACATGGGTGGCCTTCGGAGGAAGCTGTAAAGGGTTGGCGCTCTTCTATATTACAGACCCTGTGGAGCATTCGAGAAGGAGACCAGGCAGCCAAGGGGCCCCTCCTTTTTTTCTGTGGGACATAACCCCCCAGGCAGCGAAAGGCTGGCCCCTTGAAGTCCTTCTCTTTTGTTCCCCCATATAAAAAATATTTATTGAATTTGTTACAATATTGCTTCTGTGAGATTTTAGCTCCCTGACCAGGGATTGAACCAGCACCAACTATATTGGAAGGTGAAGTCCTAACCATCAGCTCACCAGGGAAGTCTTGAAGTTGCGCTCTTTAGTGAGAGTGTATGCGCCTTAGGAAATATACACAGGCCAACTATGCCTGACCTGTTTTAAGAGATGCTCCTTTTCGATGATAAAAGGCCTGTCAGGCTTGGAGATGGTGCCTGGATTCATCATCTGTGTGGAAAAAGAAAGTGTAACTTCTTCCTTAAGCTATGTTACTTGTTACCTGTGATCACAGTGGGTTTGCCAGTGCTAAATGTGTGGGTGGGTGTGTTTAGTCGTTGCCATGTTTGATTCTTTTGTGACTCCATGCCAGGCTTCTCTGTCCATGGCATTAACCAGGCAAGAACATTGGAGTGGGTTGCCATTTCCTTCTTCAGGAGATCTTCTCAACCCAGGGATTGAACCTATGTCTCCTGCATCTCTTGCACTGGCAGGCAGATTCTTTATCACTGAGCCATCTGGGAAGCCTGCCAATGCTAAGTACTTGTGTCTTATGCAGAAATTTCAGTTCAGATCAGTTCAGTTGCTCAGTCATGTCTGACTCTTTGCGACCCCATGAACTGCAGCACGCCAAGCCTCCATGTCCATCTCCAACTCCCAGAGTCCACCCAAACCCATGTCCATTGAGTTGGTGATGCCATCCAACCGTCTCATCCTCTGTCATCCTCTTCTCTTCCTGCCCTCAATCTTTTCCAGCATCAGGGTCTTTTCAAATGAGTCAGATTTTCCATCAGGTGGCCAAAGTATTGGAGTTTTCAGCTTCAACATCAGTCCTTCCAATGAACACCTAGGACTGGTCTCCTTTAGGATGGACTGGTTGGATCTCCTTGCAGTCCAAGGGACTCTCAAGAGTCTTCTCCAACACCACAGTTCAAAAGCATCACTTCTTTGGTGCTCAGCTTGCTTTATAGTCCACCTCTCACATCCATACATGACCACTGGAAAAACCATAGCCTTGAATAGGCAGACCTTTGTTGGCAAAGTGATATCTCTGTTTTTGAATATGCTATCTAGGTTGGTCATAACTTTCCTTCCAAGGAGTAAGCTTCTTTCAATTTCATGCCTGCAATCACCATCTGCAATGATTTTGGAGCCCCCCAAAATTAAGTCTGACATTGTTTCCACTGTTTCCCAATCTATTTCCCATGAAGTGATGGGACCATATGCCATGACCTTAGTTTTCTGAATGTTGAACTTTAAGCCAAGTTTTTCACTCTACTCTTTCACTTTCATCAAGAGGCTTTTTAGTTCCTCTTCACTTTCTGCCATGAGGGTGGTGTCATCTGCATATCTGAGGTTATTGATATTTCTCCCGGCAATCTTGATTCCAGCTTGTGCTTTTTCCAGCCCAGCATTTCTCATGATGTACTCTGCTTATAAGTTAAATAAGCAGGGTGATAATATACAGTCTTGACACACTCCTTTTCCTTTAGGAACCAGTCTGTTGTTCCATGTCCAGTTCGGACTGTTGCTTCCTGACCTGCATACAGGTTTCTCAAGAGGCATGTCAGGTGGTCTGGCATTCCCATCCCTTTCAGAATTTTCCACAGTTTATTGTGATCCACACAGTCAAAGGCTTTGGCATAGTCAATAAAGCAGAATAGATGTTTTTCTGGAACTCTCTTGCTTTTTGGATGATCCAGCAGATGTTGGCAATTTAATCTCTGGTTCCTCTGCCTTTCCTAAAACCAGCTTGAGCATCTGGAAGTTCGTGGTTCACGTATTGCTGAAGCCTGGCTTGGAGAATTTTGAGCATTACTTTACTAGCGTGTGAGATGAGTGCAATTGTGTGGTAGTTGCAGAGGTTTATTTGTGATGAATTGAGCTAATAAATATGTAACTGAATGATGCTGCTTTATACTGACTGTCTCAGCAGTACATACCTGCTTCTCCACACCCCTCTACACTTGTGCACCTAATATACCCACCGACTGAACAGCCATTGGTTTGGTAGCTGCTAGTTTTGTCTTCTGAAGTCTGTATTGCTATGTCTTTTAAAGCAAACAATATTTAGAGAGAGAGATCTGAAACAAAGCCACAATATGTGGCTTCCCACCCCTTCCCAGAGAGGCCAGTTGATTATCCTTTTTGGCTGAACTTAGATTTGGCCTTAGAATCTTTCTCAACTGCTCACTCTGGACAGCCACTAGCAATGGAAGAGAGTTGGCAGACAGGATGAAGCCTGTTAGTCCTCTGTGCCAATGTCATATTTTTACACGTTTAAAATTGGAGAGTCAGGTGAAATTGGGTAAGAAGGCTTGCATTCTTCTGAGGTTATAAGAAGAAAAAAATCTCTTTTTAATGTTATAAGAAGAAAACAATTTCTTTTATGTTTGTATGAGTGTGTGTGTGTGTGTGTATGTATTTGTTCATGTGTGTGTTTATTTATTCATATACATTTGAGACACAGAGAGAAATAGTAGTTGGTTATAGTCAGGCAAACAAAAAGAACTGGGTGTAGAATTTTCATAGCCTATAATACATTCAGTGAGTAAACTGTTAAAAGTAATGAGTATGTAATATCTTCCCCATTATCCTTTTTTATCATATGTAGCTAAATGTGCTCTTTAAAATGGTCTTTCTTGCAAAGGGAAAGGAGCAGTTTCTGTCTCCATGAAAAACTGTCCCTGGCAGTACCTGTCCAGGCTTGTAGCTAGGAACTATAACCTTTGTTTATGGAATTTAAACACAGGGAATGTTTCACATTGATTTCACTGCCACACCAAACCTAGGCAACATTCTGCTCTTTTCATCACTCTATGAGAAATGAAGAAATGGGTTAAAGAGGATGGTCCTTATAGTCACAGCATCTGAAACTTAGTGGAAGTGAATATTTCTCCCTCCTTTTTTAACCCATTTCTTCTAGAAAGTACGGGTAGAAAGTGTTGTGATCTCTTCAGGTCATTTCAGTTTGCACAGAATTTACAGAATGTGTTTCTGCACAGTCCTAGGTGAATTTTACATCTTATTTCAGGCACAGTACCTCTGTATTTGTCATTAGATTTATTCACCAACTACTCAGCTTTCATGCAACAGCATTTAAACTCTCAGTCTGAAGTTGGAGTTAATTCAACCGAAGTGTATCAGGTTTAAAAAAAAAAGAAAAATATTTTCTCTTTTCTGAAGGGAAGACCATTTTATTGCCTTGAGAACACCCCTATGACATTATTTTAATGTTTCTGTTCTAAAAAAAATTGTAGCAGTTCCAGCAATTTCCACTTCCCTCCTAAAACACTTTGTAAAATGAGTTGAGAATGGTGCAATAGGTCATCCTACGACTTTTGCTTTATCTCGCATTGTTCAAACTGTATCATGTTTACAAATAATATTAAACAAAAGATGATTTTCCTTAATGTTTAGTAGGCAGATGAATTTCAGTGGCTTTTTGTAAAGCTCCCAGGGAAAAACAGATTGTTTTGGAAAAATGATACTTGCCAGTATCTTGCACTGAAAAGTGATTTTTCATCTGACCCATTGTCACACCCATTGATGAAAATTAAAGCCATTTTGAAAAACATTTTCTGTTGTTTGACTTCCTAGACATTTTTGGTTGAGTTTATTCTGATTCCATATGAATTCTTACACATCAGAAGTGCTAGCTTGCAAGTTGAAGGCTAAGAGGCAACCATTAATATCGTCTTGTCAAATTATGAAGGCAGGTTCCTTAGTTAAGCCAGTCTGAAAGCTGTCACACATTCATGTCCTTCCAGCCAATTTGAATAGTCTTGGAACAGATTTAAGGTCCCTCCTTGCCCTACATCATCCAGAAAGCTGACAATGGCATTGATTTTTAGAGATAAAAAGGAGGAAGCATTTGGGAAAACTTGTATTCTTACTTCTTTTTTACATCACATAATTGAGAAGATGCAAAGCTAGTGGTTGGAAGGAAGATGAACTGGATGGAAGAAATGGAAAAATAAGAATCTTGCTGCATCTCTGATTATGGGAATCTAGGGAGTCAAACGCAGACTTGCCTTCAGTTCAGTTCAGTCTCTCAGTCGTGTCTGACTCTTTGCGACCCCATTAATTGCAGCACGCCAGGCCTCCCTGTCCATCACCAACTCCCAGAGTTCACTCAAACTCATGTCCATCGAGTCGGTGATGCCATCCAGCCATCTCATCCTCTGTCATCCCCTTCTCCTCCTGACCCCAATCCCTCCCAGCATCAAGGTCTTTTCCAATGAGTCAGCTCTTTGCGTGAGGTGGCGAAGGCATTGGAATTTCAGCTTTTTTCACATCAGTCTTTCCAATGAACACCCAAGATTGATCTCCTTTAGGATGGACTGGTTGGACCTCCTTGCAGTCCAAGGGACTCTCAGTCTCCAACACCACAGTTCAAAAACATCAATTCTTCAGTGCTCAGCTTTCTTCACAGTCCAACTCTCACACCCATACATGACCACTGGAAAAACCATAGCCTTGAATAGACAGACCTTTGTTGGCAAAGTAATATCTCTGCTTTTGAATATGCTATCTAGGCTGGTCATAACTTTCCTTCCAAGGAGTAAGCATCTTTCAATTTCATGGCTGCAATCACCATCTGCCATGATTTTGGAGCCCAAAAAATAAAGTCTGACACTGTTTCCACTGTTTCCCATCTATTTCCCATGAAGTGATGGGACTGGATGCCATGATCTTAGTTTTCTGAATGTTGAGCTTTAAGCCAACTTTTTCACTCTCCTCTTTCACTTTCATCAAGAGGCTTTTTAGTTCCTCTTTACTTTCTGCCATAAGGGTGGGGTCATCTGCATATCTGAGGTTATTGATATTTCTCCCGGCAATCTTGATTTCAGCTTGTGCTTCATCCAGCCCAACGTTTCTCATGATGTATTCTGCATATAAGTTAAATAAGCAGGGTGATAATATACAGCCTTGACATCCTCCTTTTCCTCTTTGGAACCAGTCTTTTGTTCCATGTCCAGTTCTAACTGTTGCTTCCTGACCTGCATACAGGTTTCTCAAGATGCAGGTCAGGTGGTCTGGTATTCCCATCTCTTTCAGAATTTTCCACAGTTTATTGTGATCCACACAGTCAAAGGCTTTGGCATAGTCAATAAAGCAGAAAGATAAGTTTTTCTAGAACTCCCTTGCTTTTTGGATGATCCAGCAGATGTTGGCAATTTGATCTCTGGTTTCTCTGCCTTTCCTAAAACCAGCTTGAACATCTGGAAGTTCACATATTGCTGAAGCCTGGCTTGGAGAATTTTGAGCATTACTTTACTAGCGTGTGAGATGAGTGCAATTGTGCGATAGTTTAAGCATTTTTTGTCATTGCCTTTCTTTGGGATTGGAATGAAACTGACTTTTTCCAGTCCTGTGGCCACTGCTGAGCTTCCCAAATTTGCTGGCATATTGAGTGCAGTACTTTTACAGCATCATCTTTCAGGATTTGAAATAGCTCAACAAGACTTGCCTTAGGGACTAAATATTAGCTTTTGTGTCAGATATACAGGATGTTACTTTTTTTATATGATAAAGAATTTGTATGTGGCCCTTCCCTGCATTTTCAGCATTTTAACCTAACTCCAAGAAGCTTAGCAGCAACATGCTTTATCCATGTTAATCTTTATATTTCCATTTCTTCTCCCCCAGCAAAATGTAATATTTTGTTTTGTGAGGTAAAATTAGTGGAAGCAATGGTACCATCATCGGGCTGCTAGTGAATCCCTTCATAGAGCATCAGATGGAATATTTAGGAAAGATAGAGTTTTCATTCTGAGTGAAGTCAAGTGGAGCTTTAGAACACTTGGTGGTAACTAAATGTCAGAGCTTGTTTTCACATTGGACTTCCATTTTATTTAGGCATCCTAATCCTAAAGTTAGTGAATAAGCAACACACACACACAGACACACACACACACACACACACTAAAATCTCTTACAAAACAAAACAAAAAATCCTCACATCAACAAATTTCCTTTTTAAAAAACTCTAAATTCCGTGACTTTCCTGCTGTGATGGGCACTTGCACCCTCACAGGAGCTGAGTCCCCTCCTGACGAGTAGGTAAGATTACTTCGTAACATTTGGCCCCAGTCAGGTTGCCAGCTGAGGACAGCCACAGGAGCCAAGGCACGGCCAGCCAAATGACTGCCACGGCTGCTGCTGCTGCTGCTGAGGTGCTTCTGTTGTGTCCAACTCTGTGCGACCCTAGAGACGGCAGCCCACCAGGCTCCCCCGTCCCTGGGATTCTCTAGGCAAGAACACTGGAGTGGGGTGCCATTGCCTTCTCTGACCGCCAGGGAGACCAGCCTAAACTGCCGGTCCTGAAGCAACAGGTGGTACTCTTCTGTAAACCCCAGGTTTTAGGGTGATTTGTTGCACAAATATAGATTGCTGATATAACGAATTCTCATGGATTTTATCAAACAAGCTCCCTTCCTTCCTAGAAAAGGAACCGGATAAAGCTGGATTTCTATCTATTCACCACTTAAGTAACACTAATCAAGCCCCAGTTTTCTTATCTGTAAATTGTGAAACAATGCTTTGTACTTCAAAATGTATTTTGAATACTGAATTATAATGTGAATAATCCTATAGAGAAGTGATATTCAGAATAATGTCTGAGTTTTAGGTAAATTTTCTACTTGTCAGTATTCTGATATATTGGGTAATATGACCTTCAAACAGGTAAAAACTAGCTTTTATTTCATCTTGTCTTTCTAGTTAATTAGAATCAAAATATCTCTGATAAACAAGTTTGACTAGATGCTGAACTTTTCCTAGATTTCTGTAGAAATGGTTTATGCATGGAAATAATGAAGGATGGTTTTTTAATTCTATTTGGTATGTAAATTTAGGAATTCGACATAAAGCACGAAAAACATGGACAACTTGAAATGCTAAATTATAAGGTAAAGTTGTGAGGCATGATAGAATCAGAAACCCCTCAGATAAGCAGCTGTTTCTCTCGCTAAACTTTGTTTCAACCCCGCACAGAATTTGGCCAGTTGATATTCCTGGACTTCTTTGGCATTAGAGATGACATATCACCAATGTCAACTAAAAAAAAAAAAGTACAATATGATAGTTGTGAGTTAGCTTTTTATTTGGGGCAAAATGAGGACTATAGCCTGGAGACAGCATTTAAGATAGCTCCAAGAAACTGTTCCAACGAGGGGTGGGGAGGTCAATAATATATGTGATTTTGGTGAAGAAGGGTACATGCAATTAAGCACACGTTTTTGCAGAAGGCTACTACTAGTCTTGTAAAGGTTACTGCTAGTTACAAGGAGTAGACATTACCCTGAAAGTTTTTAATACTTTTCTAAACATGAGGAGATGCTCATAAAATCATAAAACTCATAAAATCTTCTCCTAAAAATATCTATCTGAATTTCTGTTCTGCCAGTTTTTACATAAAACAGAGTGCCTTATTCCTGATCTCCACACTGAACTCCTTTCAGGGATGTTGAAGATCAGTGGTCATAAGGGCTTGTGACTTAATCCTTGTAGAGCCATATGGCAAGTGCCAATCTTTAGTTGGCACCAGTGAGATCCTAGAGGATTCATGAGCCAAAGAAGTTCTATCTTAATTTACATTAACTCAGAATCTTAAGGATCATAATTAAGAAGAGGGAAGGTATATTAGTCAGGGTTTCCTGAGGGGACAAACACAAATCTCAGCAACTTAACATAATGCATGATTTTTCTTGCTCAAGCAAGTTGCAGAGAAGTTCTGTTCATTTCCCCAAGGATGCTGTCTCCCATTTAGTGACTCAGGGCTCCAGGCAGCTTCTGTCTTTTGTATCAGAACTGTCTGAGGATGTGTTCCTCATGGGCACACGTAAACAGGTGATTAGAGATGTAGGAGGCACATCAGCTTTAATGGTTTTGGTCTGAAGGGACACTTGTTACTTCTTATCTCCATCTGTTGTTTAAAATTGTCACACAGTGAAATTAAAACACATCTACAAGGGGATGGGGATGGGGGAGCTGGAAAACATAGGCAAATGTGGATATTTAGTGCATGGCATGTTGTCTTTGCCACAAAGGAAACTAATTTCTTGGTAATCAAAACTTAGAGGTTTAAATTAAGAGAGGTAATATTCATAAAATACCTAGTAGAAAATCTGGCTCCATGAAGGCTGAGACCATATCTATTTGGTCTACAATGATTTCTAGATGCTAGACACTGGACACAGTGTTTGGCAAATATCAGGACTATGAAATTAATGTATAAAGGGCGAAATGAATAAATGGATAAACAGACAAGTGCTGACTCATTTTCTTTCAATCATATTTTAACATCTTTGAGTATAGATAAGAAAACTTGTCTTTTTAGATTAGCACAATGTCCAGCACATAACATATAATCATTATGCATTTGTTAATGACGAGTCAAATGATGGACAAACAAGGCTCACATTTCATGCTCTAACTGTGATGGCACTGAGTGATTTTCTTTTCCTTCCACAACAAAGGGTAACATTTTCAGTAGGATGGATTGTATCTCCCTCTGGAAGTATACTTTAGAAGTATAATATTGGAAACAATAGAAAACAATTCTGTTCAACTTCAAAATACCAGGACAAATGTTCTCTACATGCTATATGGAGTTGAAGGGATTTAACATAACTGTACCATCCAGAACACATTGATTTTCATTCTTAAACAAACATAAATTTGCTGAGCTAGTCCTTTGAGAACTATGATTTGTTGATATAAATTCAATATGATCCCAACTTGCATAGTAAAAATGTTTTGATTCCTTTGCCAAGTTTTGTGGAACATTCTTTTGATCTTGGCAATCTCTAGTATATTAGCTATTCTCTTTCTTCTAATTTCTAGAGACAGACATTAATTATTTTTCCCTACACATCTGGGAGTCATACACGTGATATTATTACTAGACAGCGACAGTAGATTCTCTCCCTAAGACATTTAAGTTGGAGTAGTACCAAGGGCTTTTGCAAGCTGGAAACTGGATCTTAGTGGCTGACTCTCACCTTGAGTTTGTTAGAGTTTGTTGTTTCACCTAATTACAGCAAGCAAATAGAATGAAGTGCTTATTTGTCCATGAAGACATGAAGAACATCTTTTCATTTTTATTTACAAGATGTACTTTCTTATTGAAAATTCTAAGTGGATGGGAAACTTGCATTTTTCCCCAGGGGGAGAAACAGAAATACTTGAAATACTGAGAAACGTGAATTGGAGAAAAATCTTAGTGTGTAAGCATTTGGTACTGATGCTATGATCTATCCGTTTGGCAAATGAAGAAATAATGTAAGTTTTATCAACAGACAACTCTCACTTTGGCCACAAACTTGTTGGTAAAGTTTGAGACTTGCTTGTTGGCTTTTAAAAAGCATATTCATTTATATCGATGAAATTATTTGCAAAGCAAAAATAGAGACACAGATGCAGAAAGCGGATACTAGGAGGGGTGGAGGAGGTATAATGGATTGTGAGATTGGGATCGACAGATATACAGTGAGAAAGAAAGTGAAGTGAAAGTGATAGTCGCTCAGTCGTGTCTGACTCTTTGCAACCCCATGCAATGTAGCCTGCCAGATTCCTCTGTCCATGGAATTCTCCAGGCAACAATACTGAAGTGAATTGCAGGGATCCTCCCAATCCAAAATTGAACCTGGGTTTCCTGCATTGCAAGCAGATTCTTTAACTGTCTGAGCCAGTTATATATTTCATGTAACTAATGAGAATCTACTGTGTAAGGAACTCTCATAAATGCTCTGTAGTTACCTAAATGGGAAGGAAAAGCAAAAAAAGAGGGACTATATGTATGCCTATAGCTGATTCACTTTGCTCTACAGCAGAAATCAACACAACATTATAAATTAAATATACTCCAATAAAAATTAATTTTTAAAAGTACCTTCATTTATTTAGTAGTTATTGAGTCCATACTACATGCCAGGCATTGTTCTAGGGGCTGTGGGTACAGACCAAAACATTAAAACAAAATAAAATTAAGCAAACAGAAACATTTATCCCCTTAGAGAGTTTAAGGAACTTGCCCCAAATGACACAGCTATTAGGTAACAGCAGTGGAACTGAAACTAAATAGGGTGACTTCTAGCCCATGCGTTTTACCACCAAGCTGTGGTCCCATCCTCTTTTTCTTAATTAATAACCTTTATTTTTAGAACACTTTTGGATTTATAGAAAAATTGAGCTACAGTATACAACTGGTAAAGAATCTGCCTGCAATGCAGAAGACCTGGGTTCAATCCCTGGGTTGTGAAGACCCTCTGGAGAAGGTAAAGGCTACCCACTCCAGTATTCTGGCCTGGAGAATTCCATGGACTGCATAGTCCATGGGATCACAAAGAATCAGATGCGACTGACTTTCACTATGATATGATACAACTTTCTCACACACATGTTGACCTTGATGCAGAAAACAGCAAAATGAATCAAACATGAATATACCCAGTGTTGTTACCATCTCCTTACTCTGAAATCATGTTACAATAGAGGTAACTGAAAATTGTCCTAGTCCTAGGTTATTCATTCATTTATCCAACAGTTAATTATAGAGCCTCATTCCTGTGTTAGGATGCTCAAGCAATGAATAGACAGATGTGGCCCCAACACTTACAAAGATTATGATAGAGTGTAAGCCCTGACATAAATAATATCAAAGTGAGTATAAAATTTTAAAAGGTAGAGATTTTAAAATACAATGTGGTATATATATAGCATGGGGAATTCTACTCAGTCGTCTGTAATAATCTGTATGGGAAAAAAAAATCTGGGAAAAAAAAGTGAATGTATGTGTATGTATTACTGAACCACTTTGCCATAAACCTGAAACTAATGTGACATTGTAAACCAACTATATTCTAATATAGAATAAAAATTTAAAAATAACAATGCGGCACGCAATTTTAGATGAGATTTATATAAGTCCTGTGTGAGATAATAATATATAATTGGCATCTGAAGGATGGGTAAGAGTTTGCCTTGCAAAGTGAAGAGGGTATTTCAGGCAAGAGGGTCAAGAAAACAAAGTTACTGATGAGGCTGAGAATGTGGGTTTTTCTAATATAAAGGAGCTGAACTGGTAAAGGAAATGGAACATGGCTGGCCTGGGAGGAAGGAGGAAAGCCAGGAGAATTTGTTTTCCCCAAATCAAGAGCAAGTGTGATGCCATAAGGTCAAGTAAGTTTGAGATTAAAAAATTGGAGGCTGTTGGTGACCTTGCATTATTCTGTGATATCAGCATTAGCACAAGAGTTGTTTTAAATGAGTGTGTGTGTGTGTGTGTGTATGTGTGTGTGTGTGTGTGTGTGTTTCCTAATTCAAGTGCATGTTTTCTTATCAAGAGCAGGATCCTCAGGTTTAGGGTAAAGAAGTGTTTTTGAAGTGGGCTGATTAATTAATGGAAGATGATAGAGTGCCCAGAGTGTGCAAAGATAACACTTAGGAGCAGCTTGCATGTAGAGGAAGACAGCACAGTGGCCAGAAAGGAGGAAGCAGGGATGGAGCTCTTTCTAAGTTGGCACCAGTTTGAGCAAGTTAAAATGCTGATTTTAGAGAACTGAGAATGATATTGCATACAGGAGGATAAGAGGACTGAAAATGAAAGTTGGAAGATGACTAAGAAGCCAGGAAGGTAGGACTGAGCATGTGGAGTGCCTGGCAGGAGCCTCCAAGTTTATTGGAGGGAAAAAGTAAAAATAAAGATTTAAGTTAGTAGATTTGATGAAAATATTAATTAGGGTCTTAAAGAAGTATGAAGTAAGAAATTGGTGTGGTGTTGAGAGAGAAAGGGTGGGAAGTGGGGAGGAGACAGTCCAGGTATCTGAAGCAGTGAGGGTGGCAGACCCTCACTCATTCGGGAAATGGTGTGAAGAATGCCAAGTAGTACCCAGTAGCCTCTTGAACAGGTAACCAAGAAACTTAATGATGTCAGCAAATTGGAGTCAGATTTCAGTGGACCTAGACACAAAATGTTAGTAACTTGCATAAAGTTTCTCTCTCGGATTACTTGGTATTAAGCCCAGGATGGTACAGAGGAATCTGGATTCCTCTGTTCGATGCTCTGTTTTCTCCATCATTTCACTTCCACTTCTTGGTCCAAAAGGGTGTTCCTATCCAACCATCAGGAAGCAACAAGGAACACACATCCAATCAAAGCACACATCCATTCCTTGTTTAAGTTTGTTATCAGAGAGTAGATGATAGAATGGATGCCTTCAGGGACTGAGGAATTTCCAGTGTTAAAAGTTGAGAATCTGACTGTGGGAAAAATGGAATAGCTGAAGTGATATGAGGAAGAATCCCTGGAGACAAGGAATCCAAGGATCAAAGAAGCCACATGAGATCGATGATTCCTAAGGACTATGAGGTCTCTATCAATGGCAGATGTTGAGGAAGAGAGAAAGGGAACTCAGAACCCAAGTCTTTGCTAAATTAAGGGGGAAAACCGTGAAGGTGGTAGACAGACAGAGGGGGACTGGGAGTATTTACCAGAGAGTGAACGTAACAGTGATGAATGTATTCTAAACTGGAAAGTGAAAGTTGCTCAGTTGTGTCTGACTCTTTGCAACCCTATTCTAAATTTAGTCAGGAGATAAACACAGGGAGGAGCAGCCTGAGAGTTGGGAAGAAGGATGTGGTATTAGCGTCTGCCTACAATGTGGGAGACCTGGGTTCAATCCCTGGGCCAGGAAGATCTCCTGGAGAAGGAAATGGCAACCCATTCCAGTATTCCTGCCTGGAAAATCCCACTGATGGAGGATCCTGGTAGGCTACAGTCCATGGGGTCGGAAAGAGTTGGACATGACTTCACTTTCACTTTCTATGTGGTATAAATGTGCTGAGGACATTGATGAGGTAGGGCTACTTGGGCAGATGATCTAGAAAATAGGAAGCTACCATGTTTTCTAAATGAAACTTAAATAATATTGTGAAGATACTGGGCATAGTTGTTATCTAAGGAAACACTCAAGTGCATGAGCCTGAGAATAAAATATTATTTTGAAATTTGTCATCATACATGTTAATATGAATGAGGGTTTCCCTGGTGGCTCAGAAGGTAAAGAATCTGCCTGCAATGCAGGAGACCCAGGTTTGATCCCTAGGTCAGGAAGATCCCCTGGAGAAGGATATGGTTACCCACTCCAGTATTCTTTTTTTTTTTTTTTTTTTTTTACTTTATTTTACTTTACAATACTTTATTGGTTTTGCTATACATCAACATGAATCCGCCACAGGTGTACATGAGTTCCCAGTCCTGAACCCCCCTCCCACCTCCCTCCCCATACTATCTCCCTGGGTCATCCCAGTGTACCAGCCCCAAGCATCCTGTATCCTACATTAAACCTAGACTGGCGATTCGTTCCTTACATATTATACATGTTTCAATGCCATCCTCCCAAATCATCCCACCCTCTCCTGCTCCCACAGAGTCCAAAAGTCTGTTCTATACATCTGTGTCTCTTTTGCTGTCTCACATGCAGGGGGTTATCGTTACCATCTTTCTAAATTCCATATATATGTGTTAGTATACTGTACTGGTGTTTTTCTTTCTGGCTTACTTCACTCTGTATAATCAGCTCCAGCTTCATCCGCCTCATTAGAATTGATTCAAATGTATTCTTTTTAATGGCTAATATTCCATTGTGTATATGTACCACAGCTTTCTTATCCATTCATCTGCTGATGGACATCTAGGTTGCTTCCATGTCCTGGCTATTATAAATAGTGCTGTGATGAACATTGGGGTACACGTGTCTCTTTCAATTCTGGTTTCCTCGGTGTGTATGCCCAACAGTGGGATTGCTGGGTCATAAGGCAGTTCTATTTGCAGTTTTTTAAGGAATCTCCACACTGTTCTCCATAGTGGCTGTAAGTTTGCATTCCCACCAACAGTGTAATAGGGTTTCCTTTTCTCCACACCCTCTCCAGCATTTATTGCTTGTAGACTTTTGGATCACAGCCATTCTGACTGGTGTGAAGTAGTACCTCATTGTAGTCTTGATTTGCATTTCTCTGATAATGAGTGATGTTGAGCATCTTTTCATGTGTTTGTTAGCCATCCGTATGTCTTCTTTGGAGAAATGTCTATTTAGTTCTTTGGCCCATTTTTTGATTGAGTCGTTTATTTTTCTGGAATTGAGCTGCAGAAGTTGCTTGTATATTTTTGAGATTAGTTGTTTGTCAGTTGCTTCATTTGCTATTATTTTCTCCCATTCAGAAGGCTGTCTTTTCACCTTGCTTATAGTTTCCTTTGTTATGCAGAAGCTTTTAATTTTAATTAGATCCCACTTCTTTATTTTTGCTTTTATTTCCATTACTCTGGGAGGTGGGTCATAGAGGATCCTGCTGTGATTTATGTTGGAGAGTGTTTTGCCTATGTTTTCCTCTAGGAGTTTTATAGTTTCTGGTCTTACATTTAGATCTTTAATCCATTTTGAGTTTATTTTTGTGAATGGTGTTAGAAAGTGATCTAGTTTCATTCTTTTACAAGTGATTGACCAGTTTTCCCAGCACCACTTGTTAAAGAGATTGTTTTTTCTCTGTTGTATATTCTTGCCTCATTTGTCGAAGATAAGGTGTCCATAGGTGTATGGATTTATCTCTGGGCTTTCTATTTTGTTCCATTAATCTATATTTCTGTCTTTGTGCCAGTACCATACTGTCTTGATGACTGTGGCTTTGTAGTAGAGCCTGAAGTCAGGCAGGTGGATTCCTCCAGTTCCATTCTTCTTTCTCAAGATTGCTTTGGCTATTCGAGATTTTTTGTATTTCCATACAAAATGTGAAATTATTTCTTCTAGCTCTGTGAAAAATACCATTGGTAGCTTGATAGGGATTGCATTGAATCTGTAGATTGCTTTGGGCAGTATACTCATTTTCACTATATTGATTCTTCCGATCCATGAACATGGTATATTTCTCCATCTATTAGTGTCCTCTTTGATTTCTTTCACCAGTGTTTTATAGTTTTCTATAGACAGGTCTTTAGTTTCTTTAGGTATATATATTCCTAAGTATTTTATTCTTTTCGTTGCAATGTTGAATGGAATTGTTTCCTTAATGTCTTTTTCTACTTTCTCATTATTAGTGTATAGGAATGCAAGGGATTTCTGTGTGTTGATTTTGTATCCTGAAACTTTACTATGCTCATTGATTAGCTCTAGAATTATTATTCTAGAGCTAATAGTGCTAATTTTCTGGTGGAGTCTTTAGGGTTTTCTATGTAGAGGATCATGTCATCTGCAAACAGTGAGAGTTTTACTTCTTTTCCAAATGGATTCCTTTTATTTCTTTTTCTGCTCTGATTGCTGTGGCCAAAACTTCCAGAACTATGTTGAATAGTAGTGGTGAAAGTGGAAACCCTTGTCTTGTTCCTGACTTCAGGGGAAATGCTTTCAATTTTTCACCATTGAGGATAATGTTTGCTGTGGGCATGTCATAGATAGCTTTTATTATGTTGAGGTATGTTCCTTCTATTCCTGCTTTCTGGAGAGTTTCTATCATAACTGGATGTTGAATTTTGTCAAAGGCTTTCTCTGCATCTATTGATATAATCATATGGCTTTTATTTTTCAATTTGTTAATGTGGTGAATTACACTGATTGATTTGTGGATATTGAAGAATCCTTGCATCCCTGGGATAAAGCCCACTTGGTCATGGTGTATGATCTTTTTAATGTGTTGTTGGCTTCTGATTGCTAGAGTTTTGTCAGGAATTTTGCATCTATGTTCATCAGTGATATTGCTCTGTAGTTTTCTGTTTCTGTGACATCTTTGTCAGGTTTTGGTATTAGGGTGATGGTGGCCTAATAGAATGAGTTTGGAAGTTTACCTTCCTCTGCAATTTTCTGGAAGAGTTTGAGTTGGATAGGTGTTAGCTCTTCCCTAAATTTTTGGTAGAATTCAGCTGTGAAGCCATCTGGACCTGGGCTTTTGTTTGCTGGAAGATTTCTGATTACAGTTTCAATTTCTGTGCTTGTGATGGGTCTGCTAAGGTTTTCTATTTCTTCCTGGTTCCATTTTGGAAAGTTGTACTTTTCTAAGAATTTGTCCATTTCTTCCACGTTGTCCATTTTATTGGCATATAATTGCTGATAGTAGTCTCTTATGATCCTTTGTATTTCTGTGTTGTCTGTTGTGATCTCTCCATTCTCATTTCTAATTTTATTGATTTGATTTTTCTCCCTTTGTTTCTTGGTGAGTCTGGCTAATGGTTTGTCAATTTTATTTATCCTTTCAAAGAACCAGCTTTTGGTTTTGTTGATTTTTGCTATGGTCTCTTTTGTTTCTTTTGCATTTATTTCTGCCCTAATTTTTAAGATTTCTTTCCTTCTACTAAACCTGGGGTTCTCCATTTCTTCCTTTTCTAGTTGCTTTAGGTGTAGAGTTAGGTTATTTATTTGACTTTTTTTCTTGTTTATTGAGGTATGCCTGTATTGCTATGAACTTTCCCCTTAGCACTGCTTTTATAGTGTCCCACAGGATTTGGGTTGTTGTGTTTTCATTTTCATTCATTTCTATGCATATTTTGATTTCTTTTTTGGTTTCTTCTGTGATTTGTTGGTTATTCAGAAGCGTGTTGTTCAGCCTCCATATGTTGGAATTTTTAATAGTTTTTTTTTCCTGTAATTGAGATCTAATCTTAGTGCATTATGGTCAGAAAAGATGCTTGGAATGATTTCAACTTTTTTGGATTTATCAAGGTTAGATTTATGGCCCAGGATGTGATCTATCCTGGAGAAGTTTCCATGAGCACTTGAGAAAAAGGTGAAATTCTTTGTTTTGGGGTGAAATGTCCTATAGATATCAATAAAGTCTAACTGGTCTATTGTATCATTTAAAGTTTGTGTTTCTCTGTTAATTTTCTGTTTAGTTGATCTGTCCATAGGTGTGAGTGAGTTATTAAAGTCTCCCACTATTATTGTGTTATTGTTAATTTCCCCTTTCATACTTGTTAGCATTTGTCTTACATATTGTGGTGCTCCTATATTGGGTGCATATATATTTATAATTGTTATATCTTCTTCTTGGATTGATCCTTTGATCATTATGTAGTGTCCTTCTTTGTCTCTTTTCACAGCCTTTGTTTTAAAGTTTATTTTATCTGATATGAGTATTGCTAATCCTGCTTTGTTTTGGTCTCTATTTGTGTGGAATATCTTTTCCAGCCCTTCACTTTCAGTCTGTATGTGTCCCTTTTTTTGAGGTGGGTCTCTTGTAGACAACATATATAGGGTTCTTGTTTTTGTATCCACTCAGCCAGTCTTTGTCTTTTGGTTGGGGCATTCAACCCATTTAAGTTTAAGGTAATTATTGATAAGTATGATCCCATTGCCATTTACTTTATTGTTTTGGGTTCGAGTTTATATGCCCTTTTTGTGTTTCCTGTCTAGAGAATATCCTTTAGCATTTGTTGGAGAGCTGGTTTGGTGGTGCTGAATTCTCTCAGCTTTTGCTTGTCTATAAAGCTTTTGATTTCTGCTTCATATTTGAATGAGATACTTGCTGGGTACAGTCATCTGGGCTGTAGGTTATTTTCTTTCATCACTTTAAGTGTGTCTTGCCATTTCCTCCTGGCCTGAAGAGTTTCTATTGAAAGATCAGCTGTTATCCTTATGGGAATCCCCTTGTGTGTTATTTGTTGTTTTTCCCCTTGCTGCTTTTAATATTTGTTCTTTGTGTTTGATCTTTGTTAATTTGATTAATATGTGTCTTGGGGTGTTTCGCCTTGGGTTTATCCTGTTTGGGACTCTCTGGGTTTCTTGGACTTGGGTGATTATTTCCTTCCCCATTTTAGGGAAGTTTTCAACTCTTATCTCCTCAAGGATTTTCTCATGATCTTTCTTTTTGTCTTCTTCTGGGACCCTATAATTTGAATGTTGGAGTGTTTCATATTGTCCTGGAGGTCTCTGAGATTGTCCTCATTTCTTTTAATTCATTTTTCTTTTTTCCTCTCTGGTTCATTTATTTCTACCATTCTATCTTCTGTTTCACTAGTCCTATCTTCTGCCTCCATTATTCTACTATTTATTGCCTCCAGAATGTTTCTGATACCATTTATTGCATTATTCATTATATACTGACTCTTTTTTATTTTTTCTAGGTCCTTGTTAAGCCTTTCTTGCATCTTCTCAATCCTTGTCTCCAGGCTATTTATCTGTGATTCCATTTTGATTTCAAAATTTTGGATCATTTTCACTGTCATTCGGAATTCTTTATCAGGTAGATTCCCTATCTCTTCCTCTTTTGTTTGGTTTGATGGGCATTTATGCTGTTCCTTTACCTGCTGGGTATTCCTCTGTCTCTTCATCTTGGTTATATTGCTGCGTTTGGGGTGGCCTTTCTGTATTCTGGCAGTTTGTGGAGTTCTCTTTATTATGGAGTTTCCTCATTGTGGGTGGGGTTGTATCAGTGGCTTGTCAAGGTTTCTTGGTTAGGGAAGCTTGTGTCGGAGTTCTGCTGGGTGAGCTGGATTTCTTCTCTCTGGAGTGCAATGAAGTGTCCAGTAATGGGTTATGAGATGTCAATGATTTTGGAGTAACTTTGAGCTGCCTGTATATTGAAGCTCAGGGGTGTGTTCCTGTGTTGCTGGAGAATTTGCGTGGTATGTCTTGCTCTGGAACTTGTTGGCCCTTGGGTGGTGCTTGGTTTCAGTATAGGTATGGAGGCGTTTGATGGGCTCCTATCGATTAATGTTCCCTGGAGTCAGGAGTTCTCTGATGTTCTCAGGATTTGGACTTAAGCTTCCTGCTTCTGGTTTTCAGTTTTATTTTTACAGTAGTCTCAAGACTTCTCCTTCTATACCACACTGTTGATAAAAAACATCTAGGTTAAAGATGAAAAGTTTCCACATTGAGGGACACCCAGAGAGGTTCTCAGAGTTACATGGAGGAGAGAAGAGGGAGGGGGGAGTTAGAGGTGACCCGAATGAGATGAGGTGGAATCAAAAGAGGAGAGAGCAAGCTAGCCAGTAATCACTTCCTTATGTGCACTCCACAGTCTGGACTGCTCAGAGATGTTCACGGAGTTATACAGAGAAGAGGAGAGGGAGGAAGGAGACAGAGGTGGTCAGGAGGATAAGAGAGGGGAATGAATAACAGAGAGACAGATCCAGCCAGTAATCAGTTCCCTAAGTGTTCTCCACCGTCTGGAACACACAGAGATTCAGAGTTGGGTAGAGAAGAGAAGGGGGAGGGAGGAGACAGAGGCGACCTGGTGGAGAGGAGAGTCCAAAGGAGGAGAGAGCAGTCAAGCCAGTAATCTCGCTCTCATGTAAAAATGGGTACTGAAGATTGGGTTTTTGAAGATACAAAATTGATAACAAATATCAAAAAGCAAAGATTAAAAATCTAGAGTAGAGGTTGGATTTTCAAAAATACAATATTAAAAAAAAGCAGAAGAAGAAGAAAAAGTCACAAGAATTATTAAAAAGAAAAAATATATATGAAGTTTGCTTTAAAAATAGGGCCTTTTAAAAAAAGTAATAGTAGATTATAAAAATAAAAATTAAAGGAGAAATAGAGAACTTAAAAATTTAAAAATGTTAGGAAAAAAAGAAGAAGAGAAAAAACAATCCCCCCAAAAAATGATCGTAAAAATAGTAAAGATATATCTAGGACTTTTTCTGGTGGTGGTGTGGGCAGTGTGGGGTCAGTTCATTTTTCGGTAGTTCCTTGGTCCGGCTTATATTTCTCAAGATCTATAGGCCCCTTCCTATGTACTCGGTACTAACGACAGGGTTTTAATCTATTGCACCTGTCACTTCCAAGGCAGTTCCCTCTGTTTCAGCATCTTCTGTTTGCTGGTCTCCTCAGTGTCTGATTTCCACCCTGACACAAGGGGGCGGTGGTGGACACTTTTTTTAGGCTCACTTGTTCAGTCGCGCTGTGAGGAGGGAGGGACACTGCAAACAAATAACACTGGTTGTGCTTGTAGTGTCTCAGCCACACTGGGCCTGCCCCCGCTCACGGTGCACAGAGCTCAGGCTCTAGGTTGCTCCGCCGGGAACCATCTGAGGCCGGCCCTGGGCCGCATGCACCTCCCAGGTCTAAGCCACTCAGGCTCAGGTGCTCAGGTGGTCCTCAGAGCCACAGACTCAGTTGGGCCTGCGTTTTGTGCTCTTCCCAGGTCCGAGTAGCTCAGCTGTTTGGCAACCGCAGTTGCTGCGGCTTATCGCCTCTCCCGTCCCTGCTGCTCAGTTTTCTGGGTGTACAACTGGTGCACCTTCTCATGCGGATGATGACTGTCCAGAACCCCAAGAAGTCTTAGTTAGCAAAGAAGCCTGTTTGCAGTTTGGTAGTTAATGTCTCTCGGGGGCTGCTATTGCCCCCTTCCGGCCCTTCTGGCTCTGGCTGCCTGTCACTGGAGAGGGATGGTCTGCAGCTGGCTAATCCTGTTCTGTCCTTTGTTCTGTGCACGGTCCTGGTGGTGTCTTATGTTAGAGCTTTTCACATGGTACCTATCCCACAGTCTGGTTTGCTAGCCCAAGTTAGCTCACTCTGGTTACACTCGGGGCATTTGGGCCCGATCCTTAAAATGCAATGCAGCCCGCAACTCCCTGCCCAGCCCCCGCTTGCTAGTGGCAGATGCAGGCGTCTGTGCTGCTTCTCCGCTGGGGGAGTTACCGTTGGGCTTGTAATCTGTGGGTTTTAATTATTTATTTATTTTTCCTCCCTGTTATGTTGCCCTCTCTGCTTCCAAGGCTCGCCACAGACTCGGCAGTGAGAGTGTTTCCTGGTGTTTGGAAACTTCTCTCTTTTAAGACTCCCTTCCCGGCATGGAGCTCCCTCCCTACCCCTTTTGTCTCTTTTTTTGTCTTTTATATTTTTTCCTACCTGTTTTCAAAAACAATGAGCTGCTTCTCTGGGTGCCTGATGTCCTCTGCCGGCATTCAGAAGTTGTTTTGTGGAATTTACTCAGCGTTGAAATGTTCTTTTGATGAATTTGTGGGGGAGAAAGTGGTCTCCCAGTCCTATTCCTCTGCCATCTTAGGACCACCCCTCCCCACTCCAGTATTCTTGCCTGGAAAATTCTGTGGACAGAGGAGCTTGGCGAACTACATTCTATGGGGTCACAAGAGTTGGACACGACTGAGTGACTAACACACATGTATTAATATGTATTTGTCTGTTGCCCAAGCATAACAAAAGTAAATTTTTGATTTGTAGCATACATCCTAACCATGCTATTTTTGATAATTCTTAAAAATTGGAGTATCTAAATCCTCACAGAAAGCAAAGAAGAACTAAAGAGCTTCTTGATGAAAGTGAAAGAGGAGTGTGAAAAAGTTGACTTAAAACTCAGCATTTAAAAAACAAAGATCATGGCATCTGGCCCCATCACTTCATGGAAAATAGACAGGGAAACAATGGAAACAGTGACAAACTTTATTTTTTTGGCTCCATAATCACTGCAGATGGTGACTGCAGCCATGAAATTAAGCGTCTTGCCCTTGGAAGAAAAGCTATGACCAACTTAGACAGCATATTAAAAAGCAGAGACATTACTAACAAAGGTCTGTCTAGTCAAAGCTATGGTTTTTCCAATAGTCATGTGTGGATATGAGTGTTGGACTCTAAAGAAAGCTGAGCACCAAAGAATTGATGCTTTTGAACTGTGGTGTTGGAGAAGACTATTAAGAATCCCGTTGACTGCAGGGAGATCAAACCAGTCCATCCTAAAGAAGATCAGTCCTAAATATTCATTGGAAGGACTGATGCTAAAGCTGAAACTCCAATACTTTGGTCACCTGAAGCAAAGAATTGACTGATTTGAAAAGACCCTGATACTGGGAAAGATTGAAGGCAGGAGGAGAAGAGGACGACAGAGGATGAGATGGTTAGATGGCATCACTGACTCAATGGACATGAGTCTGAGCAAGTTCCAGAAGATGTTGATGGACAGGGAAGCCTGAGGTGATGCAGTCCATGGGGTCACAAAGAGTCGGACATGACTGAGTGAGTGAACTAAAATGAAATCCTCACAAATTTGCTTAAAAGCAAATTTAAATTTTAAAAATTATTTAAATTATAAAATCTAATGTTAAAATATTCCAACAAAATAGAAAGTTATAAAATTAAAAGCCAAAATGTCTTCCTAGTTTGAGTTCTCCACTTTTAATGCCACTTCTTAGAGACAGTTGGCTTTTACTCTTTCCAGATACCCCTTGATTGTTAACTCAATTAATTAAAATAATGCACTAATTTGTAAATTTTTAAATGAACCTTTTCTTTATGTAGTTTATGGACTAAGTGCTTGTTTCCTCTCAAAATTCATTTGTTGAGATTCTAACCTATAGTGTAATGGCAGTTGGAGGTGGGACTTTTGGGAGATAATTAGCTTCAGATGAAGTCATGAGGATCGAGTCCCCATGATGTGATTAGTGTCCATTTAAGAGGAGGAAGAGACACAGCTTCCCTCTCTTTGTCATGTGAGGGTGCAGTAAAAAGGTGGCTGTCTGTAAGCCAGGAGAAAGCCCTCACCAAGATGAGAAGGAATTGTGCCATTTAGGTCACTTAGTGTATGATAATTTGTTATAGCAGCTTGAAATAAGACATACAGTTTCTGCTGACCTCCTGTTATGAAAAACTAGGAGCTTTGCAGTTTTGATTCTGATATATTCTCTACTTCTTGATTTTGTTAGTGATATTATTGTATAATAATTTTAGCACATTACTGACAGGGGGAATTTTTGCAGAAAGTAATGCCTGTTGCCAACAGTTTGTTATGTAAGCAAATATTGAAATAATCCAATCCCAATGTTCACGTAACAAAAGATGTATTAACACCATTCTGGTCAATAAGTTGCTAATTAACATACTTATCCCTCTATTTCCTGATCTTAAACTTTGAAGAGTCCTACTAAGTAATATGAGGATATTGTTAAAGGCAATGCCAAAGAATGCTCAAACTACAGCACAATTGCACTCGTCTCACATGCTAGTAAAGTAATGCTCAAAATTCTCCAAGCCAAGCTTCAGCAATACGTGAACCGTGAACTTCCAGATGCTCAAGCTGGTTTTAGAAAAGGCAGAGGAACCAGAGATCAAATTGCCAACATCTGCTGGATCATCGAAAAAGCAGGAGAGTTCCAGAAAAACATCTATTTCTGCTTTATTGACTATGCCAAAGCCTTTGATTGTGTGGGTCATAATAAACTGGAAAGTTCTGAAAGAGATGGGCATACCAGACCACCTGACCTACCTCTTGAGAAACCTATATGCATGTCAGGAAGCAACAGTCCAAAGTGAACATGGAACAACAGAGTGGTTCCAAATAGGAAAAGGAAGAAGTTAAGGCTGTATATTATCACCCTGCTTATTTAACTTATATGCAGAGTGCATCATGAGAAATGCTGGGCTGGAAGAAGCACAAGCTGGAATCAAGATTGCCAAGAGAAATGTCAATAACCTCAGATACGCAGATGACACCACCCTTATGGCACCACCCTTATGGCAGAAAGTGAAGAGGAACTAAAAGCCTCTTGATGAAAGTGAAAGAGGAGAGTGAAAAAGTTGGCTTAAAGCTCAACATTCAGAAAATGAAGATTGTGGCACCTAGTCCCATTACTTCATGGGAAATAGATGGGGAAACAGTGGAAACAATGTCAGACTTCATGTTTTGAGGCTCCAAAATCACTGCAGATGGTGATTGCAGCCATGGAATTAAAAGACGCTTACACCTTGGAAGGAAAGTTATGACCAACCTAGATAGCATATTGAAAAGTGGAAACATTATTTTGCCAACAAAGGTCCGTCTAGTCAAGGCTATGGTTTTCCCAGTGGTCATGTATGGATGTGAGAGTGGGACTGTGGAGAAAGCTGAGCGCTGAAGAACTGATGCTTTTGAACTGTGGTATTGGAGAAGACACTTGAGAGTCCCTTGGACTGCAAGGAGATCCAACCAGTCCATCCTAAAGGAGATAAGTCCGGGGTGTTCATTTGAAGGACTGATACTGAAGCTGAAACTCCAGTGCTTAGTCCACCTCAGGCAAAGAGCTGACTCATTGGAAAAGTCTCTGATGCTGAGAGGGATTGGGGACAGGAGGCAATGGGGATGACAGAGGATGAGATGGCTGGATGACATCACCGACTTGATAGACATGAGTTTGGATGAACTCTGGGAGTTGGTGATGGATAGGTAGGCCTGGCGTGCTACGATTCATGGGGTCGCAAAGAGTTGGACATAACTGAGCGACTGAACTGAACTGAACCCTATATTACGTCTCTCTGACCTTCTTCTCTCCTCCTTTTCCTTTGCCTACCTCTAGGCTTAGCATTTCAAGCTTGTGTCTTTTACATTTTGTCCTATGACTATAATTAAATTCTTCAATGCTTTATCCATAAGTTCGTATTATACTTTACATTTTTATCAATATAGTTAAAACTGTACTTGATTAATATTATTTACTTCATAGTCAAAGTGGAAAATAGAATGTCTGATTCTAAGAGTATATGATAAATATGTTTTTTATTCTTATACTGTATCACTTACTCAAAATGACACTTAATTTTTGTTTAAAATTTCACTTGTCTTTCAAGCTTTTTGTCCAGTTTCTAATAGTCATGGAATTGTGGTTCCTAGAGAACATGTGCCTTCACCTTATTGTCACATACTTGGAATGGACTCTATGTCCTTCTTAAAGACTTCCTTCCCACACATCCTAACTACCATTTTCTGATTATTGCTTTTTCTTTAATTTTACTCCCAAAGTCATCCATTGTTTCTAAGATATTGTGATTTTTTTTCCTCTTGGATTTCTCTCACAATTTGCTAGAATAGATTTTCAATATTTTTTTTTTGTTTTGCTTTGCTTTATTTCGTTTAAAGAAAAGGTCATTTCCAGAGTTCTTCTATATCATCCTTAATTGATACTTTTTAATGTTCTATTTGAAATGTTGATCATGAGAAAGCATTTTCGTGCCATTTTGATTCTTATTCCTTTGTAGATGTTATGCTTTTCTCTTGGGGAAGATTAATGATGTGCTCCCAGTGGAATGCCAGAATCTCTTCAAAATGTGTATGCCTGAAACCTTTTTTAATTGGCTCTGAAGACTGAAGATAAATTTCCTTCTACCTTTTTAATCCTCCCCTCCTTTTTTTTTGTTCTCTTTGTACAATTTTTGGATTAGGTTTGGGCATTCTTCAATCTATCTTCCATGTCTCTTAATGTTCTTTTAATATTTTCCATCTCTATCTTTTTGGACTATGTTCTAGAGGTTTTCTTTGAATTTATTTTACTGATTATTATTATTGTTATTCAGTCACTTAAGTCATGACCAACTCTTTTAAATGCCATGGACTGCAGCACGCCAGGCTTCCCTGTCCTTCACTATCTCCCAGAGTTTGCTCAAACCCATGTCCATCGAGTCGCTGATGCCATCCCACCATCCCATCCTCTGTCACCCCCTTCTCCTCCTGCCCCCAGTCTTTCCCAGCATCAGAAACTTTTCCAGTGCGTTTGTTCTTCGCATCAGATGGCCAAAGGACTGGAGCTTCCGCATTAGCATCGGTGCTCCCAGGATCCGTTTCCATTCTGTTATTTAGTTCAGTAGTGCATAGTCTTTTTGGCACCAGGGACTGGTTTTGTGGAAAACAGTTTTTCCACGGACCAGGGGTTGGGGTGGGGGACAGCTTCAGGATGACTCACGCGCATTGCATTTACTGTGCACTTTATTTCTGTTACTATTATGTCACCTCTGCCTCAGGTCATCAGGCGTTAGATCCTGAGGACTGGGGACCCCTAATTTAGTCTCTGTAGTCATAGTCTCTTCTATTTTTCAATCATTTATTTCTAGGATCTCTTTTTTGCCATTTAATTGATCCTTTTTAAAAAATAGTTGTTTGTCTTGTTATGAATGCCTATTTCTTCAAATTTTCAGAGGACAAGAAATAGTATTTTTACAAAGTGAGAATGTATATTATGCCTATGTCCTCTGGGTCAGTGTTTTTATTGTCTATTTTGATCTTTTTCTTTGAAGTTGTGAATTTTCTTCAAAAACCAAGTGAACATTAATCAGTGATTCATATTTACAAATGAAGAACCACATTGATCAGTGTAGATGGGTGCTCTGCATCTCTTTTACGGTTGTTGAACTTTTGTCCCAAAATTGTTATGCTTTGAAAGGGGAAATTGATTCTATACAAAGATAAGGCCCCTGTCTTGGTATATATTTCCCTTTAAGGTATATGGACAGGAAATGTATAGGCAGACCTAGGTTCACCACGAAGCTAAAGAACATTTTATTTTGACATTTTATTGGTTAGAATTTTAAGGTGCAAAACAAAGAATCCACTTTAGTTAGTTTAATCAAGAAGGTATTTATTGAAACATTAAATAACTCACTCAACTGTTGAAAGAATTTCTGGAAGAAATGGCTGGTGGAAAAAAAAGCAAAAAACAGTTTCCAGAAGCTCATTGAAGAACTGGCCTAATTAGGGAGTTGCTTGGCTCAAGGGCACTATCCCTGTGCTTTCGCCTCAGCAGCTGGATGGACGCCCCCTGTGCCCTGCTGGCTGCCTCATGGAGGTCACACCCAGCAGAAGTCTTGTGTAGATACAGCTGATTAGGGGACCTGTCATATGTCTACATTCTGGTTGCAACAATAGGGCTTTAAAAAGTGTACCTCATGTTAGAATTCCCATTCTCCCAAATCATCCCACCCTCTCCCTCTCCCTCTGAGTCCAAAAGAATTCTGACATGTATACTATCATGTAAGAATTGAATCGCCAGTCTATGTCTGACGCAGGGTGCAGCATGCTTGGGGCTGGTGCATGGGGATGACCCAGAGAGATGTTGTGGGGAGGGAGGTGGGAGGGGGTTCATGTTTGGGAACGCATGTAAGAATTAAAGATTTTAAAATTTAAAAAATAAAAAAACTAAAATAAATAAATAAATAAAATTTTAAAAAAAAGTGTACCTCAAGAAACAGTATTCACAATGTGGTGTCCGTGTTAATAGGTTCCATCATGTCTGACTTTTGAGACCTCTTAGACTGTAGCCTCTTCTGTTCGTGGGATTCTCCAGGCAAGAACACTGGAGAGGGTTGCTGTGCCCTCCTCTAGGAGATCTTCCCAACCCAGGGATCAAACCTGCGTCTCTTAGGTCTCCTGCATTGGCAGGCGGATTCTTTACTACTAGTGCAGACTGGGAAACCTCACGATATGGGGAACCATCCAAAGCAGAGTGCTCAGGAAGAAGCAGTCTTCAGTGTCCCAGATCCTCCACGTGGGAAAGCATACCTGAGTTCACTGCTGTCTCTTGGTCCCTTCCTTTTTCACCTCACTGATCCCATGGCACAGTACTTGCTGCGTATCTTTCTCTAGGCCTAAAATACACACTAGCGGACTCTTTACAAACAAATCTTTCTCATTAGAAAGCCCTGACTGAGGCTTCATTTGGTCTTCATTGCTGCGATCAGCTGAACAACGATGAAAATGAAGGAGCTCCCCAACCCACCTGGGCACAGCGCACTCTGTAACTAATTATTATTTCCGCCTCAGTTTACCTGCACTCCTATACCTGCTCGGCCTTTGGGGCTTCCACCAGGGGGCGCTGTGCCCACCTCCAGTGCCTCTTCCTCTGACTTAACCAATGCATCGACCCATTGAACTGTTTTCTTGCAGACATTTGTCAACACTTCTTGCTTTCTGGTTGCATTCTTCCTTTTTTATGCTATTGTGGGTAAATTTTGCCCATCTTCATTCTAATTTTATTAGAATTTTGGGAGGAACTGAAGATAAATGAGGATGTTGAGTCACTGCCTTTTACAAAGTTTAGCCCATATTTTAGAAATAGGCAAAACAAAACCTCATGGCTACTTACCCCCTTTGCACTCCGCCCCATTTTCCCGTCTACATTGCCCATCAGGGACTGGCAGACACTCTCTATAGAGAGGGTCACAAGGAAATGTTTCAGGCCTTATTGGCACAATGGTCTCTGTTGCAACTGCTCAAATCTCTGTTGAGGGGCAAAAGCTGCTCAGATGATCCATGAAGAAATAGGTGTGACTGTGTCCCAGTGACCCTTGATTTACAAGGATGAGTGGCAGGCTGGGTTTGGCCAGCAGACCACAGTTTTTGCCCCCTCTGGTCCACATACAGAATCCTGAGGGCAGCCTCTGTCTTTCCTGATCATTCGTGTTTGAATGTTTGAACTTTCAGTTTCTGACCATCCATAGACAGGAAAGATATGTTAATTGGGAAAACGTAGGTTTAATAACATGTCATCCTATTGATAAACAACTCTGTGTTACCACTTCTTAGCACCATGAATGAATTTCCAACAGGGCTTTTTGTGACTTCGCTTTTTCTAATATAAAAGCAGCCTTTGAAAGGGATTTTCTTGTGTATATTGCCTTGATAACAGAAGCAATTTCCTCAAAATTAACAAATTTACATGTTAAAAAGGAGAAAGGTACAATCTCCAAAATTACCTTTAGGGAGCCAAGTAGTGATGTGGCATCCATACCCAGTAAATCGGCTGATGAGGAGAGCAAGCTGAGTTTTCAGTTAAACGGAAACCATATTAAAATTTGGAAGCCAGAAACAGGCAGAAGTGTGGAGAGCAGGTATAATCTAGAGTATTTTGAAGTTTAAATGGATCAGAAAGTTGCTGAAAACATTTTCCCACACATTTCCTAAGGTGGATTTGTGACAGAAGCAGATTCTATTTCACTCTTTCATTTAATCCACGCAGTGCTTCAACACCAATCAAAAATCCCTTTAACTCAGATGTTCAGCTAGACATTTGTCTTTGCAGTGTGGGGAGAGGAAACTCAGCTCTGAAGTTGTCTTGGAAAGAGCATGAACCAGAGGGGCACCTATTTCCTGTAGGTACAGGAAATATCCACCTACCTCTGTCAGACAGGAGCCGCTTCCCATCTTGCCAGTGTAGACATCTTATGGTTTGGATCAGAGTCTATTTAGTATTTGTGTTGTTTTGACAGCTTTAGCCTATACTGTTTACTTTGTAGGTACAATCATTTACTTTTCCTAGAGTTAATAATTATGGAGTTTTCTTCACTACTTGCTTAATCATTTGTATACCAGTGATTCAGCTCCCCAAAGACATTAGTTGGGAGGTCTCTCCTTGGTATATGTTATTTACGTCAACTGGGCTCTGTGTTAATTTCATCTTGTTTAAGATGTCTCCCAGAGTTTTTCTACTTCTTCATTCTATGCTGCGTGCTCTTTACTGAAAACTCCCCAATACCATCATTGTTAGAATTTCCTTTATGTTTCTGTAGTTACGAATCTCTTGTTTCTGAGGTTCTGGACCTTTGCCATTGTGAATTTATCTCTTTATTTTTAAGGAATATGGCTTTCATTATCTTTGTGGCAGAGAGCACATGTGAAGTAAACTTTTTGCAGTGAGGTATATCTGAAATTATCTTTTTCTACATCATACTTGTTTGATAGTTTAGTTGAACAAAAAAATTCTAAGTGGCAAATAAAGTATCTGTAGGATTTGAAGCTATGACTCCATTGTATTTGGGCTTCTGTGCTTCTGTTTAAAAATCTGATGCTATTTTGATTCTTGATCACTCTTTGCTGACTTTTTTTTTCCTTGTGGAAAATATTAGGATCTTTACCTTTCTTTTTTTCACATTATAATTTGTTTGTGCTGCAAAATTGGTGTTCCTTTAAATCTGGAATGCTAAATTCTTGGTTTCTGAAAATATTTTTATATTTTTTGGTTGATATTTTCTTCCCATTCTGCTTTAACTCAGGTTTTGCTTTTGTAACTACTCTTATTCAGATATTCAATCTTCTGGATTCCTCCTTTAAACATCTTATATTTTCTTTCATATTTTGCGTTTCCCATCTTTTTTCTGTATTCTGGGAGATATGTTTGTCTTTTACCTTGTCTTTGAGGTCTTAATTTCTTTTAGCATATCTTTTAATTTTTAAAAGTTCAGTTTTGTTCTTTGAGTTTTTTTTATATCATACAGTTCTTGATTCATGAATAAAATATTTACTATCCATTCTCTAAAAATATTAACAATATTTCTGAAATTTTCTTCTCATGCATCATCTCTACTTAACCTAGATTTCTTTCTTTTTTTTCCTGTCTTTAAGTTTCTGTTTTGCATGTTAATGGCTCTCTCCCCCTGAAATATCTGACTATCCTTCCTTATCTGCTTAAAGGTAACAGTGTGGTATCAGAGATGGTTGAAAATTCTTATATGCAGATTATAGTTTTCAAGTGTGTGTTGGCTCGGCTGTTTTATTACAGCATCCCTAAGATCAGTGACTCAGACTGGAAGGAACCCACCTATAATGAGGAGACACAGGTTCAATCCCTGGGTCAGGAAGATTCCCCCAGAGAAGGGAAAGATAACCCACTCCAGTATTCTTGCCTGGAGAATCCCATGGACAGAGGAGCATGGCGGGTTAAGGTCTAAAGTGTCACAAAGAGTTGGACACGGCTGAGCGACTGACAGTTTCACTTTTTCAATATCATTACCTTTTAGTCAGGTTGGTTAGAATCACTCAAGAAGAGTTGTCCAGCCTTTAGTAATCTTAGCTTTCATACGTAAACTTTTGTTTCCAGAATATCTCTGCTGTTAGCTCTGCCTCATTGCTCATTCAGTTCGGTTCAGTCACTCAGTCTGTCCGACTCTTTGCGACCCCATGAATCATAGCACTTCAGGCCTCCCTGTCCATCACCAACTCCCGGAGTTCACTCAAACTCACATCCATCGAGTCGGTGATGCCATCCAGCCATCTCATCCTCTGTCGTCCCCTTCTCCTCCTGCCCCCAGCTTCAGAGTCTTTTCCAATGAGTCAACTCTTCGCATGAGGTGGCCAAAGTACTGGAGTTTCAGCTTCAGCATCAGTCCTTCCATTTATTTACTCTTTTTCGATTGGAATTCTCCTAACTGCCGGGGTGAGGCAGTTGCCTGGCTATGCAAAGTGTAAGAAAAAAATCTGGGCATCAAAGTTCTTCTTGGGCAAAATTGCAGAACACTCTTCAATTTTATATTTTTCCCACTGTCACTCCCTCTTCTAGAAGTTTCCATACTACCTACTTTTCACTAGTGGGAGTTCTGTGGTGGAAAGGGGGTTGTTTTCTCTCTTCCTTCAGGTTTTCCAGGACCAGGTAAACGTGTTTCCCCTAGTCATTCTGATTTCACACCATCAATTACATTGCTTTTATCTCCTCTTCACTTCCTTTTGTCCTTGTTGGTTTATTCTTTTAAAACTTTTTTTATTTGCTACTATTTCATTGGAGTTTTGGAAAGGAGTGCATCTAAATGAACTTGTCTAATTCCCCTGAGCCATTTTCTAAAAACTTACCAATTCACTTTCATTTTGTTTTAAGCAATATTTGTGAAATAGTATTTTTTCTGTGTAACTATGTTTTCCTTATGCATAGAAAATAAGCACACAACATAATTTTAAAATATATACAGTATAACACCATTTATATGTTTTTAAATAATGCAAAATAACTCCTACATTGTCTAAGGAGACATAAATATAGCATAAATTATAAAATACACGTGCATGCAGTGATAAATGCAATCACACACAAGATATTTTTAATTGTGCACATAAAGCTCAAGATTATTTTGTGAATTTCTAATTTTAAGCATAGCATACTTTGAGAAAAGCTATGCAATATTGCCCAGCATGGAGCTGACATTCCTAAGACATTTGTTGATTTGAAGAATTAATGGTCCCTGAGCATTCTTTAGAATAATTGTTTTTAATAGTGTATTTTACCCAGTGTGTTCTGATGTAAGTTGTGTGTGTGTGTTTAGCAGCTGATCACTCAGCCACATAATGGAAGCAGCACTACAGATTGTATACCCCCAGGAACAATTTCCCACTGCTGAGTTACCATATCACTCAGCAGGGTCAAGTCCCTGGCAGTGGCATAAGTGTCATCATTATTTTCCAGAATATCGCCATCTGCTCACTTGATCCATTAACCTCCTATTGTACCTCATAAAAGAAGTGTCCAACTATAGCAGCAGAAACACTGTGGAGCTAAGCAGAAGAAAATATGTTCCATACACACTTTGATTTGGGAACAGGGGTCAATGTGTCTCTTATTTTCTTTCTCTTTCCTAAATAGTTCATTAACTTTCCTGAAGGAAAATTGTAGCTTATCGAGATAAATGAAATGATTCTGGTCTTGCTTTTGCTGGTAACAGGTTAAAATAAATGAATCAATATTCAAATTTGTTACTTCTTGATGTCCACCAAGACACCAAGAGTAGAAAAAAACAAATAAACTCATAGCTGCTTAAATCCATGTATGGTTTCTTTTCCCACACACACAAGTTGGCACTTCAGCCCATCATAGTAATACCTTGAAGTTACTTTTGGTATTGGTCCTACTGACATTCACATGCAGTGGTAGCGTCTGATAACTTATGTGACTTAGTTGTTTCACCTGAATTATTTATGCAGGTACTTTTCTGCATTTCTCATCACTTTATAGTAGTATTGATACTCTTCTGTTTATTTTAAAATTTTGATTTTTTGACGATAAAAAGCATTGTCATTGCTTTTTATTTCTTCGTTCCAGCATGTGGGTTTCTCTAGTTCTGGTACGTGGGCTCTAGACTGTGCAGACTCAGTGGCTGCCTCACAGCATGTGGGATCTTGGGCTTTCCTGGTGGCTCAGTAGGTAAAGAGTCTCCTGAAATGTAGGAGACCCAGGTTTGATCTCTGAGTTGGGAAGATCCCCTGGAGAAGGGAATGGCTACCCACTGCAGTATTCTTGGCTGGAGAATTCGGTGCACAGAGGAACCTGGTGACCTATAGTCCATTGGGTCGCAAAGAGTCGGACACAGATGATTAACTAACTCTTCACTTCCTGTGGGATCTTTGATCACCAGGTGTTAAACCTGCATCCACTGCATTGGAAGACAGATTCTTAACCACTGGGCTACCAGGGAAGTCCCACTAGCAATCCTCTTATAATATATGCTATGTTACAGACTTTGTTTTGAGAACTGTGTGTATCGATTAATTTAATCTTGATAATGACCTTTTCAAATTGATATTACCCCACTTAACAAATAACAAGATGAGGCACTCAGAGAACTAAATAACTTTCCTAGAGTTACACAGCTAGTAAGAGCTGGGTTGAAGTCTGAAACTATACCCACTGGCTCTAGAGTCAGCCTTTTAGCATCACACTCCAGACCTCTTTAATTTCTAAGATAGCATAGATAAGTGAAGAGGAACTAAAAGCCTCTTGATGAAAGTGATAGAGGAGAGTGAAAAAGTTGGCTTAAAGCTCAACATTCAGAAAACTAAGAACATGGTATCTGGTCCCACCACTTCACAGGAAATAGATGGGGAAACAGTGGGAACAGTGGCAGACTTTATTTTTGGGGCTCCAAAATCACTGCAGATGGTGACTGCAGCCATGAAATTAAAAGACACTTATTCCTTGTAAGGAAAGTTATGACCAACCTAGAGAGTATATTCAAAAGCAGAGCTATTACTTTGCCAACAAAGGTCCATCTAGTCAAGGCTATGGTTTTCCTGTGGTCATGTATGGATATGAGGGTTGGACTGTGAAGAAAGCTGAATGCTGAAGAATTGATGCTTTGAAGTGTGGTGTTGGAGAAGACTCTTGAGAGTCCCTTGGGCTGCAAGGAGATCCAACCAGTACATCCTAAAGGAGATCAGTCCTGGGTGTTCATTGGAAGGACTGATGCTAAAGCTGAAACTCCAGTACTTTGGCCACCTCATGCGAAGAGTTGACTCATTGGCAAAGATTCTGATGCTGGGAGGGATTGGGGACAGGAGGAGAAGGGGATGACAGAGGATGAGATGGCTGGATGGCATCACCGACTCGATGGGCATGAGTCTGAGTGAACTCCGGGAGTTGTTGATGGAGAGGGAGGCCTGGCGTGCTGCGATTCATGGGGTTGCAAAGAGTCGGACACGACTGAGTGACTGAATTGAACTGAACTGATTTGGATTGTAGTAGGTGAATGTCTTTGACAGAAGAGTGAATAAAAAGCTTTTTTTTTTTTTCTTCCCTAACTTGAGTTTCTTCTTATAATACAGATTAGACAGGGGTCCAGTTTCTATAGTATAAGCCCATTGCTTTCTCTAGATTAAATAATGACTTTTCTTAGTTTATTTAATTTTAATCTTGTTTAAGTATATCCTCAAAATAATGCAAATTCAGCAGAATTCTAAATTAAGGAAATCATATTAAATTAACTTAAAAATTCAAACAGTATGAATTTTGGGCTCTTAAATTTTTAAAATCTTTCATAGGCCAAAAAAAGTAAAGGTAAAAACGAAACTTCTTTCATGTAGACTAGATCATTACTTTACTTTTAAGAAGATTAAAAATGGAACTCTGAAATTGATAAAGTGTATTTACAGAAAGCCTCCTGCTGATATCATGTTAAATGTTGAGAAACTGGAAGCTTTCCCACTAAGATTAGATACAAGGCAAGGACATTCCCTCTCATCTCTGCTTTTTGATATTGTGCTGGAACCCCTGGTGCTAATGCAGTAAGACTAGTAAAGGAAGTTAAAGACATACAGACTGGGGAGGAAAACATAGAACTGCCTTTGTTCATAGATGACATGATCGTCCATGTAGAAAATCTGAGAAATCAACACTAACAATAAAAACTGCTGGAACTTATAAACAGTGATAGCAAAGTTGCAGGATACAAGATTAATGTGTACAAGTCAGTCACTTTACTATATACCACTAATGAACAAATGCAACTTGAAATTAAAAACACATTATCATTTACATTGCTGTTATTTAGTTGCTAAGTTATGTCCAAGTCTTTTCAACCCCATGGACTGTATCCCACCAGGCACCTCTATCCATGGGATTTCCCAGGCAAGAATACCAGAGTAGATTGCCATTTCCTCCTCCAGAGAGTCTTTCAGACCCAGTGACTGAACCCACATCTCCTACATTTGGCAGGCAGATTCTTTACCACTGAGCCACCAGGGAAGCTCACCATTTACGTTAGCATCCTCCAAATTTCATTTAAGTATTCTTAAGTATTTCTACTTAAGATATAAATCTAACAAATATGTTTGAGCCACATGAAGAAAATGTTGAAACTCTGATGAAACAAATCTAAGAACTGAATAAATGGAGACATATTCCAGGTTCATGGATCAAGAATAATATTGTCAAGATGTCAGTTCTTCCCAACTTGTCTGCAGAGGCAATGCAATCCGAGTAAAAATCCAGTAATTTTTTTTTGTGGATATCGATAAACTGATTTTAAGTTTATGTGGAGGCAAAAGGCCCAGAGTAGTCAACACAATATGGAATAAGAACAAAGTTAGAGTACTGATCCTACCTGAGTCAAGATTCACTATAAAGTTACAGTAACACAGACAGTGTGGTGTTGGTGAAAGAATAGACAAATTGATCCATGGCAATAATATATAGCCCAGAAATAAACCTGCAAACATATAGTCAACTGATCTTTAACAGAGGTATCACAGTGGAATAAAGTAGACTTTTAAACAAACAGCACCAGAGCAACTGGACATCTTCATGCAAAACAATGAATTTAGACACACACCTTATACCCTTCACAAAAATTAACTCAAAATGGATCACAGGCTTAAATGTAAAATGCAAAATTGTAAAACTTCTAGAAGATAACATAAGCAAATCTTGGATGACCTTGATGATGGCAATGACTATTGAGATACAACACTAAAGGCAGTATCTATGAAAGGTAGAATTGATAAGCTGGATTTCACTAAAATTAAAAACTTCTACTCTGTGTCAGACACTGTCAAGAGAGTGAGAAGATAAGCCACGGGCTGGGAGAAGATATTTGCAGGAGACACATAAAGGACTACTATCTAAAATTCACGTTGAACTCTTAAAACTCAGCAGTAAGAAAGCAACCAATGCAGTGAGACCAAAGACCTTAATATACAGCTCACCAAAGAAGGTGCCCAGGTGGCAGGCTGAATATGAAGATATGTTCCGCATGACATATCGTCAGGCAAATGAAAATTGGAACAATAATGAGACATCACTACAGCCCACTAGAATGCTACGTAGAATGGCAAAATCCAGAATACTGACATCACCACATGCTGGTGTGAATGTAGAGCAACAAGAACTCATAGTGATAGCCACTTTGGAAGACAGTTTGGCAGTTCCTTACAAAACAGAACAGTCTTACTGTAAGCTCTAACAGTTGGAGTCCTTTGTGTTTACCCAAATGAGTCGAAAACTTATGTCCACATAAAAACCTGCACATGAACATTAATAGCAGCTCTGTTCACTTTTGTCAAAACTTGGGAGTGGCCGTGATGCCCTTCTGAAAGTGAGTGGATAAATAGACTGTCGTGCATTCAGACAGTTGAATATTGTTGCTGTTGTTTTAGTCACTGTGTCATGTCTGACTGTGTTGTGACCCTGTGGACTAGGCTACTAGGCTCCTCTGTCCATGGGCTTTCCCGGGCAAAAATACTGGAGTTGGTTGCCATTTCCTTCGCCATGGGATCATCTTGACCCAGGGGTTAAGCCCGTATCTCCTGCGTTGCAGGCGGATTCTTTACTGTTGAGCCACCAGGGTTCAGTGCTAAAAGGAAATGAGCTACCCTGTGTGATGACCTAGAGAGGTGGGATGGGGTGTGGGAGGGAGGCTCAGGAGGAAGGAGATATGTGTATACTTAGAGCTGAGTCATGTGTACAGCAGAAACTAAGAGAACACTGTAAAACAATTATCCTCCAATTAAAAATTATATAAATCAGACCATGTCATTTTCCTAATTCAACCCACTGATGACTTCCCTACCTCATTTAAATAAATCTCAAGTTCTTACCTTGAGGGAAAAAAATGAGCTACCAAGTCTTGAAAAGACAAGGAAGAACTTTAAATGCACATTACTAGGTGAAAGAAACCAATCTGAAAAGGCAGCTTGCTGTATGATTACAAGTGTCTGACATTCCAGAAAAGGCAAAACTTTGGAGACAGTATAAACTTTGATGGCTGCCAGCAGTTGGGGGTAGGAGAGGGATGAATAGGTAGAGCACAGATTTTTAGGACAGTGAAATACTCTGTATGATACCGTAATGATGGTACATGTCATTATTCATTTATCTAAATACATAGAATATACAATACCAAGAGTGAACCCTAAGGTAAGCTATGGAGTTTGGGTGATTATAATGTGTCCACGTAGAGTCATCAGTTGTAAAACAAATGTACCACTGTGTGGGTTGCGGTGGGGGGTGGGGCAGGCGGGGGTAGGGGGGGTGGATATGGATAATGGGGGAGCTGTATATGTGTGGGGTGGAGTGTAGGGGAAATATCTATACTTTCCCCTCAGTTTTGATGTGAACCTAGTGCTGGTCTAAAATAAATTGTCTTATTTTTTAAAAAAATGAAGCTTTATGCTCAGTGCTCATAATCTTAACTTTGCATTGTTAAATATACTAAGTGTTTGAAATTTGCAGTTGTTTCCAAATGTATCAGCCTTGTTGAAAATATTATTGCATTAATAAAAATTGAGAAAGTCATTGACCCTCCCTGATTCCCCTTTGAGAGGTAAAGCCCTCAACAGAAAATGAAAAGCAATTCAAAAATAAAATTGATTCATTCCTTTCCATCCACCTCCACTTCTGTGACAATTTTAAAATATTTTATTTTCTGCACTTTTATAAGTTCATTTTTACCTTGTTCGAAAAGCTATCCCCATTGTCTGAGTTAAAATTCTTCCCGTTATTTTATAGTTAGTTGATGAGGTAATCTTTTTATTCTTGACAAAGGACTCTTTTACATCTCTGTTGGGCCTCAGAGCTGAAACTGTTCTCACAGAAAATTAAAAATTTGGGTTTCAGTAGGAAGCTCAAATGGCTTGATGTATTAGCAGAAATGCTGAAATCATCTAGTTTTCCAATTTTCTAGAAAAATGCACAGGTTTTGGATTCATTCAATAAAGAAAGAAAAAAAGAAAAGATCACATAAGATTTTCCCTTAAAGTCAAATATTATCTTTCCTTTTTAAGGAGAGTTGATGTAAAAATTTAAAAGAAAATAGGAAAATATTTAAACAATATGGTAAATATTTAAACACAGATAACAGATAATACATATACCATGCATGTAAAATATAGACGTACAGATATGTGCATACATACATTTAAAGATACGCATATTATTTGGGTCCACATTGCAGTAGAGTTGACTTTACTAAATATAGATTGTGTCTAGTGAATCTAGAAAATAATAAGTCACTGTTCTTCATTTAAACCTGTCTTTTCGATACAGGAAGATCAGATTAATGTTGAATGTGAGGCAAATTTTGCTTAACACTAGAACAGCTTACTCTCACACTATTTCAGACCAAAGTGATCATGACAGATGCTGACTAGGGTACATTAGAGGTTTTCAAAGGTACAAGGAAGCTCTATCAGGGAGTGTCCTTAGAAACTCCACAGGTGTTTTCATCAACAAGAAAACATACAGGTAATGATAACAAAAGAGGAAGAAGGGCAAAAGACCAAAACCCAGAAAGGGTTCACTACTGTAACAACTAAGAATCACTATTTTTTGTGGAAGAGATAAAGGAAAAGTGTGCCCGCAGTACCCATTTGCTACTGAGGTGGCCCTTGTGAAGGTGCAAGCCGCTGTCCCTAACATTTTGCAGAAGGCTGCACTCCCATTGTATTGCTGGTGTTTGTATATATTGACTCAAAGTTTATTCCCTGTTTATTGTTGGTGTAGAGAAATGCAAGAAGAATTGAGGATTTTTCTGTTTTTTCAGCTCTTTACTTGTTAGAATAAAGTGGTGACTTTTAAGACCCTATCATGTGGAACTGGACACCAGAAGTCTAAGATGCTCATTTTCCTTTACATTTTTATTTTGGAAAATGTTTTAAATATTTCAAGGATGAAAGGATGTTTTTCCAGAAAGGAAGTTTTTATGGTTCCTCTCATTTCCCTGGGAGAACTGAACATGTCTGGCCAATTAATTTTTATAAACAAGGGTATGCCCTTTAGGTTCCTGAGTTTACTTAGTGTCTTCTGTTAGATTCTTACCTAGAGAAAGCCCAAGAGTTTGTCTTTCAAAGATGCTCAAATTCATAGTTTGAAATTTTTTTTTTCTGAAGATATAGGCAGACTGTCTTAGCTCAGGCTGCTGTAACAAAAATACCACCTACCAGGTGACTTAAACAACAGAAATTTATTTCTCGTGGTTCTGGAGTCTGGGAAGACAGAATCAAGGTCCTGCTTAAGTTCCCAGTGAGCGCCCTCTGCTTGGTCTGGACATGGACACATCCCACTGTGTCCTTGGGCCACTGCTTCAAGGGCACTAACCCCATTCATGA